>NW_028244239.1:0-476103 GCF_964263255.1 Lissotriton vulgaris | reverse complement strand
ATACTTTGGTGGAAAAAAATATTGTCCCAATAATAGATAAAACAAAGAAAGATCTGGACCGTTACGAGAATCTCCACTTGTCGTTAGTAGGTCGAGTTAACATTCTTAAAATGCTGGTGTTGCCAAAGTTTTTGTATATTTTTAGGGCAGTACCACTCTTAGTCGACAACAAATGGTTCAAAATTTGTGAATAGATGATTAATCGTTTTATTTGGGCCAAAGGTAAGACACAGAGGGCATTGAGGTATATGTCGTTACTGCGGGAGAGAGGGGGCTGGTCACTACCGGATTTAAAGCTATATTATTGGGCTGCAGCACTACAAAACATGTTGGGATTGATCGGAGGGGCTGAGGTGGATGGTTGGGATAAGATTGGCTCGCTCGCTATCTATGGTTTGGTTTTGGGTAGAAACACTGAAAATGTTTTCCTGAGATTTACGGAGGAAAGTTATTTCAAAAGAACACGATTCAAGACAATAATGGCTGCTTATAATATATGGAAAGGAATCTCCAAAAACGTTGGAATTGGGAAGTATAATGCATACACTAGATTTAAAAATAACCCTTCTTTATCTAGCACGGTTTTCTCAGGAGTTGTATTTCAAGAGTGGGAGAGGCGGGGGGATAAGAAAGATCGGAGATATGCTGGGCGGTTACGGCATATTACAATTTACAGAATTGTAGAATAGATATACGTTGAACACTAAACATTTCTTCAAATACCTCCAAATAAGAAGTTGCATATCAAATAAAAAAGGTGGATCATTGGGCTTTGAAAGAACTATAATGATGGATCTTATAGAAGATGGCTCCGACTGTACTATAAAGAGGTTCTATTTGGAAATGACAAAACTAAAGAAAGATGATTTGGAGAAATGGATAGATAAATGGTCTACAGATTTGGATATAGCTAGGGATATTTTCACTGAGTCATTGGAAATGGGAAGAAAAATGTTGTGTTCATCGTCTCTACAGGCCCAACATTATAAGATTTTATATCATTTATATTACACACCTGGAAAAATTGCTCAATGGGGGGGTTTATCCGGAACTACCTGTTTTAGGTGTGGCAGTGCAGAGGCGGACTTGATACATATATTTTCGGTCTGTCCACACCTAGATAAGGTGAAACAGGATATTGGGAACTTTTTGCAGAATGCATTATTAACAACAATAGAATTAAACCCAGCTGTTATGTTATTGGGGGTCAGTCTCGATGGACAGTCAAATTGTAAAAACTTTATATTTGTAGCAATGGCGATACTCAGATTGTTAGTGGCCTCGGCCTGGCTTGACCCTAATCCTCCTACTTACCATCAATGGCTGGGTAAGGTATTATCAATACAAAAATTGGAAACTGCTATTTACGCTAGGAAGGGAAAAAAGGGTAAGAAATTGGGTATGCAAATTTGGGATCCTTTTATTTTGTGGAAGTTAGGAACCGAATGTTGAAAGATGGAGAATTTAATATACTGAATATTTGAGTATTTGAATTTTTATGTATGATTCTGTGTTCTATGGTTTTGTATTTTTTTGTATATATGAATTTGTGATCTATGATTTTGTATTCTATTGTGCCCTGCTCATGTCATAAAGAAAAAAGGGGAAAAAATTCTTCAATAAAAATATTTAAAAAATAAAAAGAGGCCGAAGGACACCAAGAGACACAGTAGGACTCGGGTACATTGAAACAGGAGGAGATCAAGAGACACTTACAACGGGACTGGAGCATGATGAGGCTGAAGGAGACCAAGAGACCCTTACAATGGGACTGGGGCACATTGGTGCAGGGAGGAGACCAAGAAACACGTACACTGGGGCACATTGAGGCTGAAGGAAACCAAGAGACACTTACAGTTTGATAAAAACACACAGAATTTAGAAAAGAGGAAAATGTGAGGTGAGTACTTGGGGGGTGGTAAATTGGACCACAGAGTGCTGGCCAGTTGCCAGATGTGTCTGGGTTGCAACCCTACTCACGTAGGGTGTCTCTCTGGGCACAGGTTATGGGTTGCTGTATCCACAGCCAAATTAAAAGAGAATACTCTTCTCAAAAATGTTTTTCCATGTTGTTTTATATTCAAATAAATTCCAATAGATTTGTTTCACATGTATTCTTCAACAATGTTTCAGATGAAACTCCATATTCCACAATGCATCATTTCTGCATATGTATTAAACCTTCTCCCTATGCATTTCTGCATGTATGCCTTTATCAGGGGAATGCCTTAAACAATCAAGAGTGGTACTGTTTTAGTTGTGAGGGCTCTCTACCTAATATTAGTCCACCACTGTGTAAACTCTGTGATTTAGACAAAATGAAATTAAATAAACGTGTGCTCGGGGTTGTTATTACCGTCATGTGGATGTGAATCCATATTCAGGCTCAAGACTTAATGTATCAAGTGCTTATGGCGGCATATCTTTTAATGTTAAGTTAGCGCAAATGTTTTACATGCTGTGATAGTGAGCGCTGATATAATGCTAAGACGTTCGTTGTTAATTCGTGCGAATATTTTACATGAAGTAATAGTGAGCGCGGATCTTATGCTAAGGCGTACATCGTTAATTCGTACTTAAAGTGATCGCGTTTTCGTTCGTTAAACACCTCTCTTCTGTGTGATCTATACTCCCGGGCGCTCTTACCGGTTTCATGTAGTTTGGTGCTTCCTCATGGATGCTGTCTCCCGAGTGTTGCTCAGTGTTTGTTCTGCATGCCTAATTTACGTGAGGCGGCAACAAGCGTCGTGTCGTTCATTGGAGAAGCGTGTGTGGACGTTACGCGCTATTGCTTAGCAATAAAGTTATTTCGAAAAAAACTACTTTATGTTAGTCATGAATAGAGAAGCTCGCTGCTTACGCTATGCTGATGGATGTGTTTGTGTGCTGTACAAAAAAGTAACATATGATTGTGAAAGCATCAATAAGCATTTAATAAATAATAAACAGTTAACAGTTAACTGTATTCATAATAATTGTCCTTATTTGCCAGGAATGGCAGTTGTTGTGTTGTATCAGTACTTTAAATAAGGCTTTGCCTTTTTTTTCATTATAGAGTCCTATGGCTCATGCGTTAACGTTCATGTGCTTATAGGTAGCACAAAAATTCAACTCTGTCGTTGATTTCGTTATGCTTAAGAGTGTTCAAATGGTAAATCCAATGATTTTCACTCCTCAATAATATGGTTCTATTGTCTTTTTCCTCTTCTTTATCCACTGTTTCCAATACACATGCTTTCAGTTGGCTGATATGGTGTTGCGCTTCGATGAAGTAGTCTGCTACTACAGATTTTATATATTTGGTTCTAATGTTGCTCTTATGTTCATTCATGCATGTTTTCAATTGCCAGATGTGCCCAGCAGTATAAGCGCTGCTTGTTCATCTTAGCTGTCTCTGTAAATTAAGTGTTCGCCTTTAACACTTCTGTGGGGTGGAGGCAGAATTTGAAGTAATTTGTCTTTCTTTAAATGCCTGGTATGATAACTTTAAATATCTCATTATTTGTCCTTGGATTGGTTTAAGGCTGACAGTAAAAACACACTTTCACAAATGGGGAAGTATTTTTGGTTAAACCTCTTAACATTTCCATAGTTTAAAACTTAGAGTCTCTCGCTGTTGCCTACACAAACCCTTCTCTGATTTTGCTCCATGAGGAATGTATATTGTTACATTCGAAATTATACTTCATACCACACCTACACCCTTCGTGCTTTTTTTTTAAATCTCTGCTCCTGCTGCTTGTGTGCAGCTGCACAACCCCCTCCAAATTTTCAGCTTGATCCATCCCCCCCACCCTCGTGCTGCTTGTTGCAGTGGCTACTTGTGTTTTGTTCCCTCCCTTGGGCTCTGAGGGCCGCTCATTGGAGGAGAGTTCGGGGTAGTGCTAGGTACGCTCTGCAGGCTTCTTTTTCAACTACCACCGGTCTGCTGTTAAAAAACAGCAACATTTAAACATATGGTCGAATTTATTTCAAGCTCCTTCCCTCCCTCATGGGGACCCCGTGGAATATAATGCAGCATGTTTCCATAGTGATCAAAATTCATGTTTGGGATACCTAAGGAGCATAAGTAAGTTGTACGAGGCTGGCTTAGTATATGGAGCACACATAAAGGAGTGATGCACCTTGTACTAATCTAGATAACCCTTATGGTGATTTTAGTGGCCTTTGATACCCTTAGGCTCTCAAAGTGGTCGCTGTGGCGAGCAGCCTTCAGGCCTATCTTGAAAGAGTGTAAAGCATCTTGTTTTACCACATTTAATTTATAGTGTAGATTAGATGAAAAAGACCCACACAATGTTCATACAAATATGTCTATTTATTACACAACACAACCACTAACACAATGGAATACCTTCCACCTGGAGATATCAACAATGCACATGAAAAACTCCAAAGAAATCCGGTAAATTAGACAAATATACACTGGTTTCCAGGGGGATACCAACCATATACTAAAGAAGTGGAATGTGAATTGCAAGGAAGAACGGGACGTGGACCAGAAAACTCAGATGAGCTTGGAGAACCAGGAACCTCACAGAGGCTGTGTGCAGAGTGGAAACAAAGCTGTGTGCCCAATGGCACTCCATGGAGAAGTCACAGTGGCAGTTTTAAAGGAGAAGGACCCTTCCACGAGGACCCCAAGGAATCCCTTTGGAGCACAGAAGTTTGGAGAGTCATCCCACCCGTGGTTGCCCCAGGAACCAAGTTACCAGCACCAGGGAAGCCAGGTGCATGGGGTGAACTGACATTGGAACCTCCTGTAGGTAACAATGGAGACTTTGGAGAAAAGGCCTCTGGAGAAGTTCATACAGTTGCCCGGTAGAATCCAAGGGTGGATTCTTGAAGATGAGAACCTGCAAGCAATGGGGACAAACCGTATGCCACTCGGAGGTGTCCAGAAGGCACAGTAGCCAAGGCCCCCCCTTGGCAGGGAGCTAAGAAGACTTCAAGAGGACCTTGTCTCTGCAACTGTGGGGACCAAGAGGACCCACAGGCTGAAATTGTAATTGTAATTGTAATTGTAAAAGTACTTGTTAAGCGTGGTTGCTGCCCGAAAGCGTCCAAGCGCTGAGTAGAAGCAGGGAGTGACTGAAGGGGATCTAGGAGGAGTCGGATTTGGCAAACAGTAGGGTCTTTAGATTTTTACGGAATGAGAGGAGGTCTGGGTTGGACCGGAGTGAGATGGGGAGAGCATTCCAGAGCTTGGCGGTGTTCAAAGAGAACAGCCTGCCCCCAGACCTGGCTCGCTTCACTCTAGGAACAACAGCGAGGAACACCTCCGTCGACCGAAGGTTCCTGTTAGGTTGGTAAGGAATGATAAGGTCGGTGTTGATGGCTGGGGCTGTTTTCCAGAAGGCGCGGTGCGCCAAGCACAGCGCCTTGAAGGTCACTCTCTGCCTCACTGGCAACCAGTGGAGAGTTTTTAGAGCAGATCTGGCTGAGTGAGTGCGCGAGATTTCCAGCAAGGTGCGGGCTGCACAGTTTTGAACGACCTGCAGTTTTCGGAGGGTCATCTCCGGTGCCCCTACATATAAGGCATTGTTCGAATCCAGACGAGACTGGATGAGGCCTTGTACCGCCACCTTTTTGGCCTCTAGGGGGAGTAGCGGGACGACCTTCCTCAAGATTCTAAGTAGGCCAAAGCAGGTGGAGGACAGTTTTTTGGCCTGAGTAGAGAAGGAGAGTTTGTTATCCAGCCACACCCCCAGGCTTTTGACACTGTCCTTAGGGGTGGGGGGGGCCCAGGGCACTGGGCCACAGGGAAGTGAAGGGTACGGGAGAGGTAGGGCCTAGGAGCATGAGCTCTGTCTTATCACCGTTTAGTTTTAGGGAGGAGTTGGTCATCCATCCCTTGACGTCCACTAGGCAATTTAGGAGGTCGGCTGCGGAATGCCTGTTGTTCTTCGTGGCCAACGAGACCACAAGCTGGGTGTCGTCGGCATATGACACGATTTTAATGCCATATGGTTCGACAACACCCGCCAGGGGCCTCATGTATACGTTGAACAGTACAGGGCTGAGGGAAGAGCCCTGTGGTACTCCGCAGCTCAGGGGTTTACTCGAGGACACCATCTCTCCGTCGAAGATCTGAAACGACCTCCCAGACAGAAAGGAATCAAACCACCTTAAAGCGTCACCTGAAACTCCGATGTTATGGAGACGGTCCAGCAAGGTGGTATAGCTGACAGTATCGAAGGCGGCACTTAGATCAAGGAGGATCACTGCCCCTGATCCTCCCTGGTCCAGTATCCTTCGAGTTTCTTCGGTGACGGCTAGCAAGGCGGTTTCAGTGCCATGCTTTGGTCTGAAGCCTGTCTGGGATGTGTGTAGTAGAGTGTGGTCCTCCAGGAACTGGACCAGCTGCGCGTTTATATGCTTCTCTAACACCTTGCTGGCCCAAGGGAGAAGTGAGATGGGGCGGTAGCTGGAATAGTCGTCTGGGTCCAGGCTGGGCTTCTTCAGCAGCGCCCGTACCATGGCCTGCTTCCAAGCTGTGGGGACTGAGCATGCGGATATAGAGGTATTTAGAAGATCCCGGATGACAGGAAAGCACAGAAGTCTCACGGAGGACCTCAGGCAACTCCTCAAAAAGGGAGGTCGATGGTGTAACGGATGCAGTGAGGATACTGATCTTCAGGGGATGAGGTGCTGGAGGCTGGAGCTTCTTTAGCCCAAAGATCTGTGGAGTGTAAAGCCAACAAGCTTTGTCAACAGCAAGTCGACATGGTGCACAGGGGTTGGGTCCTGGCGACCCTGAAGAGTGATACCGCCCTCCAAATTACAGGGAAGACAGGCCAGGCTTCTGGAGAGCCACAGAACCACCATCTGTGTTGCTGAGCCTCGGGAAGTCCATAGGACAACAGAAGCTGCAGAGAAGTGAGCTTTGTTGGGGTACTTGCAAATGCAGGGGAGTGACTCCTTCACTCCAAGGGAGATTTCTTTGGATGTCCTTGATGTCTACAGGTCTTCTGGAGAACCTAAACAAAGCACAGACACAGACGAGGCAGAAGACTTGAGGAACAGCGAGACCAGGAGCAGCAGGAGTCTTCCTTGATGCAGTCTTGGTTCCAGTCGAAGTCCAACGAAGTCCAAGTGTCGAGACAGTCAAAGAGTGTCTTGGTTGCGGAGGTGAGTCTTGTTCCACAAAGAATCTGAGGACCCACCCAGAGGGGAGCCGTTAAATACCCTAGGAAAGGTTTGGAACAACTCAGCTGTCTCTTCAACAGGAGGGTGTCTGGACAGAAGGGAGCATACTCCCCTGCCCTTTGTCCAGTGTCGTGCCACAGCAGGAACCCAGGGTTCCAGAACATGCTCAAACTGGAGAAAGCAGGGAGGGCATCAAATGTGCTCTTCAATTCATTCTGGTGGTGCTAAAAGGCACCTCCACCCTGGCATAAAACATTAAGTCCTGTGTGGGAGGTCGTCACACCTCCGTGTGACAGGAAGTCTATTGTTCTACCTTCCCCTGCTCAGCTCAGCAGCAGGAGGGGAGAACGGTGTCTTTAGTCTGCAGCATCATTGATTTGCTGGAAGACCCTGAAAGGCTGTAACCAGGAGTGCAAGGGGTTCCCTTAAAGAACCCCCAGTACATGGGGTTTTTGTAAAGATGAGTCTCCTATAGCTTTGAAGTCAAATTGTAGTTTATTGGTAGAAAGGACCCCAAGATGTCACTGGATGGACAGCATAGCTTCAACTGCCTATTTACATTCTAATGCTGACCACGAGTATATCAACATTCCACAAGGATTAAAGAAACAGTGAATAAATATTATAATGTAAGAATGTAACACATCTTCCTTTCTTTAAAGGAAAATAAAATAAAAAAATAAAAAGATTAAAAAAAACTATATACATTAATGACTACAACATGTAATCATTAAGTTTAAAGGGTTTCACAATGATGCGTCCTGACAATCTTCTTATCTTAGGAACATCTTCTTTATGAAGGACAGATGACATCGGTTGAACTTTGTTGGGAAGAACAGAATTATTAGGTTTAGAAATCACAGCACGTGACTCCGGTACAGAATTGTCACGCTTTCCATTCAACCATAAATCACGTTCCAATTCATTGCAAAGAACAATATTGCGAAAATTCCACATGCGTCCATCATCTAATAATACACAATTACCCCTTACCTCTACTACTTTCTTGGGAAGAGACCATTTGGAAGAACCATCTTTTGATAACCCAAAACGAGATGATCTTACCAAATCACCAACATGAAAATTGCTTCTGCATTTCTTGATTTCATTATTGTGTCTATTTACATACTTTTCCTGATAGGTATACATCCTATTACTAAGATTTTCCTTGAGACTGTGACAAGAGGAAGTTTTAAGCATCCATGCAGGAGTTACCTTATTGCCAGCAGAACGCCCTTTAAGAAGATGAAATGGAGACACCAAAGTTGCAGAATGAGGGGTATTCCTATAGCTCCAAACCATATTTTTTACAGCAACCTTGCAATTATCTCCACCTGCCACAGCTAACTGTATGCACTCTTTCAAGACGCGATTTAATCTTTCTACCATGCCATTCTCCCTTGGAAAATAAACAGCGGTGGTAATATGTCTTATGCCACACAAACGCAAATAATCATGAAATTCTGAAGCGATAAATTGTGGGCCATTATCAGTAGTGATACTCTCAGGAAAACCTTCTCTATGAAAAAGTTCTTCACAAAAACTTACAATATTGGAAGCTTTGACCTCTCTAACAAACGCAACCTCAGGCCACTTACTGTAATAATCCATAAGGACAATAGTAAACTTTCCAGCAATATTACCAATGCTAAATGGACCACAGATATCCATTGCCAATTTTTGCCACGGTTTGTCTGGAAACGGAACAGAACTAATAGAAGATTCTTGGGGAATATGAGATTTATCACTACATGTGCACGCAGCACAATTCCTCACACACCTTTCAACATCCTTATCCATACCCGGCCACCAGAAATCGCACCTACACCTTCTCTTCATACCGGACATACCTGAATAGCCCTCATGCATAAGATCTAATAGCCTATTACGTAGAATAGATGGTACAACAAGTCTATCGGCTCTTCTGACTACACCAAGTGTAAGATCATAAGAGAGTTCAGGCCAGACAGTTTTATATTCAGATAGATCAGAATCACTCCATGAAAAGTTATTGCACGGTGAGGTTAAACGTGCAATCACATCCTTTAATACAACATCTTCCTGAACAGCTTGTTTCCACTCTTCCAAACTGATTGCACCATTGCAAGCTTCATCTACTGCAGCTATTGACCAGTCCTCATCCTGATCCATCACATTGTTGTCATCATCACAAACTGGAAGTCGGGATAAACAATCAGCATTAACATTTTTGATGCCAGGAACATACTCCAATGAAAAATCATATTCCTGTAATTTATAAATCCATTGGTAATTTAATGCCTAAATAACCCACAGGAGATCTTTGTGAACATATGAGATCTGGTTTACCACAAGTTTCCCACATGTTCTTGTCAATAATGGTATATAATGAACAAGAATCAGCCCAGAGAAATAACTTGTAGTTGTTGATTGTAACTTCACATTTTGGAGGTTGAATTTCATCAAAAATTTGATTAACTTCATTATTCCAAATTGCCATAACTTCAATATCACTGTCACTACTGGAATGAATAGATTTGTTAATAAAGTTGCCAGAATTCTTCCATGCATTAGGATTGTCGGATCTACACATTTTTGCAAAATGGCCAGACTTATTACACTTGAAACATGTGACATTTGATGCAGGACAGCAAGAGTTTTCAGTGGTATGTCTAGTATTCCCACATCTAAAACAAAATTGTTTGTTAAAACTAGGCGTTTTACTGGAAGACGGTTTGTTGTATGACATAGCATTTCTATTACTACTAGCGAATGTTCGAGGTTTAACTTTGACATCTCGTTTAGCATTATATCTATTGTCAAAAGATTTGGACTTATTAGCCACGGTACAAATATCACTGGGATCTTTGCTGTTAGAAAATTTAAGGTCTTTACCTTGCACACTGCTTAACTCTTTTACGTAACGAGAATTATTCTCAATTCTTCTAGCAATAGAAATAGTTTTAAGGAGAGATGGATCTTTTAAATCTAATAACTTCTCTTGAATTTTAGTATTATTGGTTCTGTTAATGAACTGATCTCTTATAATTTCTTCATGTAAATCCTTAAACTTACAAGTAACTGCTAACCTTCTTAAAACTGTAACATATTGTTCTACAGTTTCTCCGGCTAATTGTGCTCTATAAAAGAATTTATGTCTTTCTACAACAATGCTGGTTTTTTTACCAAAATTTTCCTCTAAAGCTTTAAGTGCATCAAGATATTCATCAGATGAATATTATTCAGCTTTTGAACAATCAAATACAATTTCTTCGTCACTAAGGTCTTCATCACCGTCTTCACACACTTTAGAAACAATGTTAGGTTGTATCGGTAATGTTTTTAACACTTTCCTACCTTCAACACCAAGACTATGTTTAAGTAGTGCTAATTTCCGTGAAGCTAGAAATACTTCACCACCAATAGCTTCTAGGTATGTTTCAAAAGATTCACGCCAATCCTCCCAATTCATAGGAGGTATACCAGGATCCTGTAAAAATTTTGGTGGAGCTAAAATATTATTAGTTTCCATGTTAATAACAAAATAATTAATATATAAGAAGAAAGAAAATAATACAAATTATTTAACACAGTATGTGAGATGAATAAAAAAAAATTAATAAAAGAAAAGTAGCCACCGTTGTCTGTTGAATTCTTAAATTAATAAAAGAAAAGTAGTCACTGTTGTCTGTTGAATTCTTAGGCAATAGGAGAAGTTTTTACTGTATAATATACTGTTAAAAGTTGTTCCTAGTGAGATCCTAAATAAAGTTATTTTCGAAAGAAATCTCCGGTGAAACGCGCCCCAGAATGCATGTTGTCCACAATGCATTGCGCGAGTGACGTAGTACAAGAAACAATGGCCACTTGGAGAACGCACTGCGTCAAAACTGCTGTCTTCGCGCTGTCTTCACGAGCGTACTGCTGCCTTCGCGCTGCCTTCACGAGCGTAGACTCGAAAAATGCCTGCCTTCACGAGCGTAGAGTCGAAAAAATGCCAAGTAAACGGGTAATCATTATTTTAAAAGATGCAGGGGATGTAGACATACCCCGCTTTGTTAAACAAGTCAATGATGAAAAAATATTGCGCACAAGTATTTGAATCGGAAAAGAAAAAAAAAAAACGTAGCGCAACGCTTCCTTTTTTGTTTAGAAAAATAAATAAATAAATAACGATAACCCAAAATCGAAAATCTTCCCGATGAGCTTAAAGTCTTACTCACATGGGGTTGAAGATAACGATAAGTAATGGGTCTTCTTGGAACCGTTTCTTGTCACTTTTTCCTTCTTGCTTCTTTTTTTTTTGCTGATTTGCTTTTTTTTTTAAATATCACGAAATTCGTGTGAAAACATCTTAGGGTCAGGGTGGGTTGTTTTCTCCCTTGTCGCCACTTTTGTAAAGATGAGTCTCCTATAGCTTTGAAGTCAAATTGTAGTTTATTGGTAGAAAGGACCCCAAGATGTCACTGGATGGACAGCATAGCTTCAACTGCCTATTTACATTCTAATGCTGACCACGAGTATATCAACATTCCACAAGGATTAAAGAAACAGTGAATAAATATTATAATGTAAGAATGTAACAGGGGTCATACCTCCAACATTGCAATTGGTGTTGGGGTATGATTCCAAAATGTGCAATACCAAACATGACCAGGTTCAGCACAGCCATTATGTAGATAGACATCTCTTAATGACTGATGTCCACTATATATCTTAAAATGGTTGTCTTCAATTAAAAAGCCTGGAGAATCGACTCCGGGGTTTATAGGGGTGCCCTGCTCATACAGGGGCACCGTCACACTTATAACTAAGCACACTGCCCTCAGGACTGTAGGACCTTCCATATTGGTGACTTATAGGTTTTCAATGTAGTGACCTCAGATATATGGAAACGTTTATCTGTTGTGAGAGGTACAAACACCATCTTACACAGGCAGCAATGGCAGTCCTGTAGTCAGAGTTGAAGTGGTCTCCCATGGGTGGCACAATACATGTTGCAGCCCATGTGAGACCCCTTGTTTACCTATGCCTTGGGTACCATATACTAGGGACTTATAAGGGTACACCAGTAGCCAATTGTGGAGGTACAAAAGTACTTAGCAAAGTCATTTTGGGAGAGAGAGCACAGATGCCGGGTTCTTGATAAGCAGGATCCCAGCAAACTACAATCAAAACACACTGACACCAGGCAAAAAATGGGGATAACTATGAAAGCAGATCCTACTTTCCTACATAACTGTTCTTAAAAGCTCTAATTTTTGCCTGCACCCCCAGGCTCGAACACATTGCCCTGGATCATTTTTCTTCCATCTTCTAATTTCCCTGCATTTACATAAGAAAGGCACTGCCTGCATTTTGCTCACAGGTCTCCAGTTTCTAATTCCTTCATTTTCTGCACTTTGACAGTCGAGATGTTTATCCCCTAGGAAATCTTGCCATGCTGAGGTTTAACAATGGACTTAGGCCAGTTTCTTAATTTGCTGTTCACACATCTCACCTCCTCCAAACCCCACCTACCCACCCACTTGCACAGCACTTCTGGCTATCACAAAAGATTAGGGCATGCTTTAAAGTGCTTTTTAGGTCGAGCATAGCGCAGCGAGCATGCGCTGCTCTAGGTAAAACGACCTCTGGGAATCGCTCAGAACTTCTGGCCTAAGGCTTGTGGTTACGAGCAACACGAGCGCGTGCGCACCTCTTGCGGTACCCTGCAGCTGCATTCCTAGCTTGTGTTTCTCATAACCGCAATTCTTAGGCTGGAAGTCCAGAGGACGCTGCATCCCTTTCACTCCATCACGCCAATGTCAGTAATGTCCAGTTATTGTATTGTGCCCCTGGAGTTCATGTAAGAGAGATGTGTCCTTTGTTTGTTGCTTGTTTCGTTTACCCAGCCCGCCGTGTTTCTCGAATAGTGCCTTGCACTGCGCTCCCTCCAGTCCCAGGCTGCTCTCAGTTCAGGCTGTGTCTCTGCCCCCAGGCCTTTCCTGGGTTTGCTCCCTTCTGTACCATGTGAGCTCTACCTGGCCCCGAATTCGGCTCCCCACTGGAACGCGGTGCTCCTTCCAGTCCTACGTTACCTCCTGGAGTGCTGTGCTCCCACCAGTCCTAAACTTAATCTTGGCACCGCCTGCGCTCTTTTCTGTACCAAGATACGTTTCTGCTGGAAGCGCGTCTCACATGAGCGCACCTACCAACAGTGCAGCAAGTGTAGGCGCAACCAACGCATAGTGTTTTGCTCCCTCCTATTCCGAGCTCTACTCCCTCTAGGGTGTTTTCGCTCCTTTTCTCTGAATGGAATTCCTGCCCGCTCTTCAGAAGAGTCAGAGGGAGCAGGGAAGTTTCCGACTCCTCCCTGGTAAATTCACCACCACAGCCCTGCCTGTGAAACCCAAGAAGTCTGATCCTCCGACAGCTGCTCAGTGCGCGAGCTACAGCTTCATACAGCAGGGGCCGAGGGACCTTCGGAAGACCATCCCAGTACTGAGCAGCCAGATGCATCGCACCTGTGCACAGCAGGAGGGCGCCCGCGCGCGCGACACACACCGAGCTTACAGCTTGAGAGCAGTCCTCGTGTGGTGCATCTGTGCTCATCTTGCCTACACCACACCAGAAGGAAGACTGAGTGCACCGCACCTATGGGGAGACTGGGTGAACCCAGCTGAAGCATTCAGCGGATGCGCTGCACCTGAGACCACCACTGTGGCCCCGCAACTGTGCATATACATGGCAAACTGCACCTGTGCACTGATTATTCATATATGAGTGGAACGTCGGTGCTACCTGCAAGCAGCACTAGTACTCTGCACTTCAAAAAGACAGGCAGGACTGACATCACTTCCCGTAGCACTAAGAGGTGTCTCAACAGCAACCTGGCCAGGCAGTGACAACCTGGACAGGTGCTCCTGTGTACCCTACAGAAAGGTGTCTGGGTAACCTTATTGCCCGGAAACCAGCTCTGAATCCGATTGGCATGGGCATCTAGAGTCCTGCTGGTGAGCTCTGCCCCTTAGGCCAGCGGGTAGACACCCGGGCACACACCTCTAACCATGGACTCCACCGCCCTGCTCTGGGCCGTGCTTGCTGCGGTTGGCGCTATCAGGAGCCCCTCTATTGAGCATGACACTAGCGCCACGGCCCCGCCCCTCAGGATGCCGCTGCGAGGAGGCCGGGATGCACGTGTGGTCAAATTGTTCAGGGCAAGGGCTCTCGGCGGTGCCTGGCGGGCTGAGACCCTTATGTGATTGATAACATGCCACATCCTAATCAATAATAAGGCCAGGTTATGATCAGTAGGATTGCAGCTGCATGCACAGTAGGAGCGCTGTGGTGTGCTCAGCACGTGCAGCCACTACCAATAGCAATAGACCCATAGGCGCCATGTCATGATCAGGAAAAATGCTATGCTATGCATGATTAAAAATTCTGTGGTCAACAATTTCATGCAATTAAAATTTTATCCAATTGTCAAAAACTGCAATATATGATTAAACAATCAATCCTTCTGGTTAATGAAAATTCAAAGCAATGACTAGCAAGGATTAAAACTATAGTCAATAAAACTCCAATAATGAGATCAGCTCAGCGTAGATCCTGTGATTGCAAATAGCTCGATCCTACAGCGCATGACATTTGAATCTATGACAAAAGAAAAACTAATGCTAGGAACCACGACAGCACCACACTCTCATGAAAAAACACGCTGTGAATAATAAGAATGTCAAGCTATGATCGATAAGGTTTTATTCAAAGATCAATTGATCAGAAACATTGCCTCATTATGGTCAACGGAATGAAGCACTGTTATCAGTATTGCCCTGACTAAGAATTCAGTTGATGCGAATAGTGTGATGTGAACATCAAGAAATCGATGCGGTGATCAATAAAAATTGTGTGCTGCACACAATGTCGTGCTAAACAATATGAAACATTTAATGAATTGAAATTGTGTCATCACCAGTGGGGATTCCTTGCTATGACTAATAAGAAATGCACTATTGTGGCCAGGAAGAGTTTCCTGCCAACACAATAAGCAAGCATTGGCATAGCCAATAGGTCTCGCCTTTGGGACCTTATTAGTGTTTAGTTATCCAGCACAATATCCTTGGTGCAAAAACATCAGCTGTTGCAAGGCTAAACACTTATAAGGTCCCAAAGGCGAGACCTATTGGCCTAGCCAATGCTTGTTTAGTTTAAATGCAGTTTCAGAGGCAGTGTAATTCTGAAGGTGGCCTTTCAATACCTAAAGCAAAAGACACAATCAACACACCTAAAAAATGTTTTTAAAAGCTGCATATGTGAATGGTATTTTTTCAAATTGTTTCTCCAAATAAGAAAGGCATTCGGCATACCCAATCAAAAGGTATTTGTATATCTGCAAACCTCAGATGTTCCTGAAATTATGGGAATATCAATTGGGTGCCTGGTCTCGAAAATGGACAGACTGATTTAAAGTGGACATTATTTATTTATTTTTTTAAAATTTTATTTTTGTTGCAGCTTACGTATTTCCCAGTCAGTTTGCACACTCCACCCACCCCTCTATCGTCCCGCCTGCATCACACAGCCATTCAGCCCACATCCCGGAGGCTGGGCGGCAAAAGTTTTCGACCTGGGAGGCGCTGAGTGACAAAACAATTATACGCACATCCATTCAATGTCCCTCATGACTGGCCCATCATATGTCGCTGCTTTTCCAATAACTATTCCCCCCCCCCCCCCAACCCCAAACCGAAAACGCCCCCTCTGGTGAAGCCCCAAGGTATAACGATGCAGGGTAGCCCCCTCCCCCCCTCCTAAGAAACAGGGTGGAGTCAGCCTGCCTAACTGCAGCTCATGGTCAGCACGCCCCATGATCCTCTTCTAATTTCCCTAGGAGCCCCCCCCCGTGCCCACCCTCTCCCACCCAATCTCTAAAAAAAAAATACAAAACCTAAACCCCCCGCTGGTGTGTGCCTACTGCCGGAATAGTAAATCTTGGTGCAGGAGCTAAGGGAACAACACTCAGGCACCTGTGCGCCATCTCGGAATGCATCCGCCGCTTCACTCTTCCTCAGTCTCCTCCTGTGACCTGTAGTCCTCCAACGCTTGCACCAGACATTCCCACGCTCGCGCCACTTCCAGTTCCCTCTCATCCGCCGTGCGCGTTGCCTGTCTGAGCCGGATCATACTCTCAGTCTTGGCCCATTTACTCAGTTCCACCACCCACCGCCTACTAGAGGGGCCCTCAACTGATTTCCAGCGCCATGTCAGTTCTCTCTGAGCTAGTATGAGCCCCAGGTCAATAAACTTATTGGTAACCTTCGTCTTCCTCGTGTGGGGAAACCATAGCAGTAGGCAGGCGGCTTTATCAAAGGTCACCTGTCTCTCTGTCACTTCGTTCAGGAGCTCACCCACATCTATCCAGTACGACCCCAATTTCGGACAATCCCAGAACATATGATCCAGTTCTGCCCCCAGAAGATGACACCTGGGGCAAGCCGCCCCTTCCACTTTGAAATGCCTCCGTATCCTACCCGGAGTGAGATAGGCCCTGTGGACCACAAAGAAATGCACCTGCTGAAAGCGCGCATTCCTGCAGCCCTTCCCTGCTCTCTGCAGGAGATGGCCCCATGTTGCATCCGGTATTGGCTTTCCTATACTTTCCTCCCATTTCTGCTTCAGAGCAGGAAGGTTCGACTGTCCTTCCCGGAGCATGCGCGACTGGAGACACGTGATCGCCTTGACCGTCCCCGCAGCCATCACAACATACTGGCAAGCCAGTGCGGTTGCTGGTTCTCCCTGCCCTTCGCCCCAGTGCCTCCTAATCGCTGCCGTAACAGCCATGTGTAAGAGGAAATGCCTCGCTGGCACCCCGAACTGGTCCTGCACCACCTGGAAAGGCAGTAGTTCCCCTTCAGCGTACAAGTCGCCTATCACCTGGAGTCCTAACTCTTCCCAGTCCGAAAGGGGGGTCCAATCCCCTCCATGCGGTAGTGCCGTTAACATGCCCAGGGGTATCTCCGGGGCATATGGGTGTACCACCCCCGCCCGGTTCCGACTTCTGTTCCAGCATAACCTCAACGTTTTCTCCTCTAGCGTCAGATCCCGAACGTCCAGCCGCTGGTCCATTATAATATAAGAGAGGACATGTCTCGGGACCCCCATGCCTCTGTGTTGATCAGGACCCCGAAATTCCCTCGCAACTTGTTGCGTAAGGAATTGTAGCTGTGCCGCCAGATAATAAAGTTCGAAATCAGGGACAGCCATCCCTCCGTCGAGTTTCGGCCTCTGCAAAGTGTCCAGCGCTACTCACCTTCTCCCAGTCCCCCAAATGAAGCCAGTGGTGAGGGTCCGCAGGTCCTTGAAGAACCGAGGTGGGACCCAGACAGGCAGAGTCCTGAAATAATACAATAGTCGAGGCAGTGCCACCATTTTAAGCAGTGCCACTCTCCCCACTGCCGCCAGCGGAAGCGTGGCCCAGAACGCCATCGAGCCCCGCAGGGCTCTCATGCATCGACTCAAGTTCCCTTCCAGCAACCCCTCAGCCGTATGATAGATCCTAACTCCCAGATAGGTGAAACAGGAGTCTTCCCAGATCACTTCCGCCGGCAACTGCGGTTGCGGCGTCCCCGCTCTCACCGGGAAAAGGCAAGTTTTACGCCAATTCACTCTAAGACCTGATAGGACTCCAAACCCCGTAAGCGCATCTACTGCTCTCTTCAGTGCCCCCTCCGCGTCCTCCAGGAACAGCAAGAGATCGTCCGCGTAAAGCGAGATATGATGTCGTTCACCTCGACACACGATCCCTTCCTGTATCAGCCCCGACCGCGCTCGAATCGCTAATGGCTCTATTGCTAGGGCAAACAATAGGGGCGACAGCGAGCATCCCTGCCGTGTGCCTCTTTGGACCGGGTACGCAGAGGAGATCACCGAACCCAGTCGCACCCTGGCAGTGGCCGATGAGTACAACACCCTCGTCCAGCGCCGGAACCCCGTCCCGAGACCAAACCTCCCCAGCACTTCGTCCAAGTAGCCCCATTCCAGACTGTCAAACGCTTTTTCTATATCCACTGATAGTACCGCAGGCTCGTCGCCCGGATCCATCTCACTACCCAGTACTCGTACAAGCCGGCGGATATTAGCCGAGGTGTTCCGAGTGGGGATGAAACCAGCCTGGTCGCCGTGCACCAAGGATGTCATGTGCGGCTGCAGTCGGGTGGCCAGGATACGGCTCAAGATTTTATAATCAACCGTCAGCATAGACAGTGGCCTATAAGAGGTCACGTCCGTACCATCCTTACCCGGTTTCAACAGAGGCACAACCAGCGCTTCCCTCATCGAGCCAGGTAGCCGGCCCAGTTTCAGCGCCTCATTGTAGACCTCCAATAACTGTGGTGCCAGGATGTCCACAAATTGGGCATAGAATTCAACCGGGAGGCCATCTACCCCCGGAGTCTTCCTCCGCGCCATGTGCTTGATAGCCCCCCTAACCTCCGCTAGCGTGATCACATCGCCCAGGGTCTTAGCCTCCTCATCCTCAAGCAGTGGAAAAGTGACCTCTGCTAGGTAATCGGATAGCTCGGCACCCTCCAACTCCAATCGGCTCTGGTACAGGGTCCCATAATATTCAGTAAAACGATAGAGTATCGCCCCCTGGGAGTGGACAGTGTCCCCCGACTCCAACCGCACGCTCAGTATTGCACATCCCCGTGGCTCTGGGTTCGCTAGCCTCGCCAGTAGCGTGCCCACCTTGTCGCCCTCTGCGTGGACCCTTGCTATGTATTGCTTATAGTCATAACATCTGAGCCTCTCGGTCACCGAGGCCACTAATTCTTTAGCCTCCAGTAGTCGTGCCTGCAATTCTCCCCTCTCTGGTCTCTGCTTCTCCACCTCCCTCAATGCATCCTCCGCTTTCCTGACCTCTTCCAGCACCACCTTCCTTTCTCCAGAATGCTTCCCAATACAGAGGCCTCTCATGACCACCTTGAATGCATCCCATTCCAACCCCCGAGTAGAGGCCGTGCCCCTATTGGTCTCAAAGTATGATTCTGCCCCCTCACGGACCGTAGATTTGAAGACCTGATCTTCCAATGCATCCGGGTTCAGTCGCCAATTGGGAATCGCCGTCCTCACCCTCTGCCATTGGAGAGAAAGCAGCTGGGGGTTGTGGTCAGAAATCGTCCTAGCCAGGTACTCAGTGTGCTTTACTAACGAGGCAGTGGTGGGGTCGCAGAGGATCGTATCAATCCTGACATGTAACTCGTGAAGAGCCGAAAAGAAGGAGTAATCCCTGTCCCTAGGGTGGTGTCCCCGCCACACATCAATCAGCCCCCATTCAGCCTGCCATTCGCTCCTATGCTTCGCCATTCTGCGCACCGGGGATGTGACCAGTGGGGGGTGTGACCTGTCCAGGGTGACATCAGTGACAGAATTGAAATCACCTCCCAATACGACCTGCCCTGCCAGATATTGAGCCAGTAGGCCCGAAATGGAGTCAAAAAAGCGGGATTGATCAGTGTTCGGGGTGTAGATACTGCAGAACGCCACTTCCCTACCATAGAGTCTCTCCGCCACCCCCACATATCTGCCCTCCGGGTCAATCGTCTGGCTCGTCACCTGGAAGGGAACCCCCGCCCGTACCCAAATCAATACCCCCCTTGCAAAGGCTGAGTACGCTGTGCCAAACACTTGCCCCCTCCATCGCCTCTGGAGCGCCGCGCATTCCAGCTTAGTGAGATGAGTCTCTTGGAGCATCGCAATGTGGACTCCCCGGCGTACCAGGTATGCATGCACTTTATGACGTCTGGACATGGTGTGTAGGCCCCGCACATTCCACGTGACGCACTTCAGCTCAGGCACCGTCCCCATTGCTACCCTTCAATCTCCGTGTTTCAACCCCAGCTCCGCAGCACACACCAGCAACAAAAATGCCCCCCCTCCAAACACCCCTCAAAACCCCCAACCCCCCGACCCCCAGGACAGGAACCAGCAACAGCGCAATTGCCCCCATCCAAACCTCCCTCATCAAATGAACAATTCTACCCTGCAGTAGCCACTGCAGGTTGCCTTAGGGGCAATAGGAGGGTGGTTATGACCCAACAAGCGGCAGCCTTCGCCCCTTCCCTCCGCCCCATGATCCCCTCCCCATTGGCCTGGGGCCGTGTACTGTGCACTGGAAGGATACTATGACGTCTGTTGCCTGCCATAGGCGGTCTTGCCCCGCATCGCCTTCTGGGGGCCGACCAAGTCACAAATCGTCCGCCGATCGGGGAGTCACATCCGGCCCCAAGTTGCTATCAACATCCGAAATCTCAGCCCCCGACTGTCTCTTGTCGTCCTCAGATGCAGAACCTTCCGTTAGCAACTCCTTTCTCGATCCCGTGATGGTCGCCGTCGCCTCCAGGGCCCCTTGTCTATCCGCCGCCAACTGCGCAAGCAGCTGGGCCTGCTGGGTCTTATGCCGTTTCCGGAGCCGTTGAGATTGCCGCACCCTAGTCGGCTTCGGCCGGTCAGTCTCAGATTTATGCCTGCGGTCAGTACCCGCTCTATAGGTCTCCAGCCAGGTCCAGGCCTCGTCGGGCATCGTAAAAAACTGAGTCATGCCATCTAGGATAATCCGCAATTTGGCTGGGAACAGTAAAGAATATTGGATCCCCTCGTTCCTGAGTTCCTTCTTGATCGCTAGAAAAGAAGCCCTAGTCCTCTGGATCTCTTGGGTATAATCTGGGAAGATAGTCACCGAACTGTTCTCCACTTTAAATGGGCCCAACGTTCGCGCATTCTGGATCAGCAGATCCCTGTCCTTATAGTGGAGTAAGCGAGCCACCACCGGCCTAGGAGGACCCCCCAGTGTCGGCGGCCTGGCCGGGACCCTGTGTGCCCTCTCCAGCGTGAAGAAGGGGGAGAGGCCCTCCGGGGCCACCTGTGTCCGCAGCCAGTTCTCCAGGTATGCGATCATG
The DNA here is from genome assembly GCF_964263255.1 of Lissotriton vulgaris. Taxonomy (NCBI): domain Eukaryota; kingdom Metazoa; phylum Chordata; class Amphibia; order Caudata; family Salamandridae; genus Lissotriton; species Lissotriton vulgaris. The sequence goes on along the minus strand of NW_028244239.1, from coordinate 455,035 downwards.
TCCGCCCCTTCAATTTTTTCTGGCAGGCCGACCACACGCACATTATTGCGTCTGTTCCTACTCTCTGCATCCTCTGCCCTTTTCTCAAGAGCTGACAGTCTTTGCAGCGCTCCTTCCAGCTTCCGTTCCACCATGACTACCGCCGGTTTCAGTTCTTGCACCGTCGATTCAGCGTCCTTCACCCTGACCACCAGCTTCGAGTGATCTGCCTTCAGGAGGCCCAACCCCGTCGCAACCTGTGCAATGTCATTATGGAGGGAGTCTTTGGTTGCAGTAATGGCATCCAGAATCTGATCTAGGCGCTTGCCCAGTCTTATTTCCACTTCTGAGCCCTCCATCGCCTCTGCACCTTTTGAAACAACAGTCTCGGGTGCCACGCTTCCCTCCGCCGTTCCAGGTTTCATCGCTCCGGCCGCACTCCTCACCGTCCCGCTGGTTAGCGCCTTTGGGAGCGACTCTCCGCTTCAGAGGTCTGCAGGGCTCCGCTATAGTTCGGCCGTGCTCGCCTGTAGCTGCGCAGTTGGGTCCTCCACAAACACCTCCGCTGAACCCAGGATAATCCAAGCAGCCTCCTGCGTGCACTACAGTCCCAGGCCCCCCCGCATGCCAGGCATACGCACGGGCACCCACTTGACCAACAGTATCCTGCACGCACTTGGGTCCTGGTCCACCGGTCCGCCCCGGGTCCCCAAGCACCTGCACCTGTTGGGCCCCAAAGTCTCCACACTCTATCTCAGCCGATAATCGAGGCTCCAAAGGGAGGCCCCCTCCGCCTCAGCCAGTCCAGGTCCCGCACCTCACACCCTTCCGGGGGCCCTCCCCACCATCAGCTGGCAGCTCTTCGCCCAGGGTCTCCCCGATCAGGCCGGGCACCCCACTAATGTTGCCTCACCTTCCAAGGCCCCGTTGTCCTCTCCACGGTCCAGTATCCCCTGATTGCCTTGGGCAGCACCGCCCGCTTCCAGGGCCTCTCAGTCCTCCACACCACAGAGCACCAGATATACTCGCTGCCCCAATGATATACCACTCAACAGCCGCGCAGTGAAGGTAGGCTTGAACACCGCTTGTACTCGGAGGCGAGTGTCGGGCAGCCTGTGTCCGTCCTAGGCTCCGTGCAGCGTGAAGGTGTCCCTCCTGCGCTCCTCGCCCCAGGCCTCACTTCCAGTCCCCAGCTATCAGGAGCTATCAGGAGGGCTCTCGTCCAGGACGTCCCGCACTGCGGCCCGCCCTCCGGCCGGTCAGTCTTACCAGACGCGCGGGTGGGCACCGCTCAGTTCCTCGACGTTCCTCCGGGGCTCTCCGTCTCCTCCTGCGCGAGCGGGCTCCGTCAGGCAAGCCCAATCGTCCAGTGGCGGCTCTGTCCAACCCGGATGAGCACCGGGTAATCCGTAGTCGCACCAGGGGCACCCCTCACATCCAGCGGCCCCTCTCAGCTCCTCAGTGCACGCTATCACCGGGGGGTCGCCCACGCTCGTTCGTGATGGGACGTGTCCACTCCCGGGCCACCAGAAGCAGGCACAGTCCGCCCTTCGCCGCAATAGCGGCCAGTGCAGCTCGGCTCCGGTCTGTCCGTGGGCAGTGGCCGCCGCCAGCCAGAACCTGCCCCGAGCCTCCACCGAGCTCCGATCTCCAACCAGGGATCACTGCTGCTCCTCAATCGTCAGCCTGGTGTCCGCCATCTTGGTGCGCAGGTCCGATCTCCCCAGCCACCAGGCGTCACCGGTTGTCCCCCACAGCGACCCTCTGTAGGGCACAGAACTCCGCGCCGGGCAGCCGCCGACCCTCCTCAGCTTCACCTCCGCTCAGGTGGCCGCAGATCTCAAAGCCGGTCCGCTCCTCACAAGGTCACCAGGAAGGGACCGTCGCCATTTTGGGTGCTCCGTCTCGGACTGTCCCGGCTCCGATTCAACCAGGATAACTCCGGTGCTCGACCTCCTCCAGCCAGGATGTTGGTCGCGAACTGTGCCGCCTTCGTTCCGACACTGATCCCTCGGTCCCAGGCCAACTGCGACTCCGTTTTGCAGGATTAATCAGGGGATCGGGCGCGGAGCTATCGGCTCACGCCGCCTGCTTCATCGGCGCCTAAGCCACGCCCCCACCTTTAAAGTGGACATTATGTAAGAAATATTCTCTCAGTCCATTTGAAGGAGGCTACAATTACTCGACTATTCACAAATTGAGAATCTTACACTATCTCAATCTATTTAATTTGTATGTTACTCCTGCCACAATCGCTAAACAGAGAACCAATCTGTCGTTTCTCTAACACAGATGTAATAACCAGAGACAAACCACCTTCATATATTCATAACTACCTCGCTTGTCTACTGATTTGGGAAAGGGCTTCTCTGAAGCATCTCACTGGCTTCGGACAGTATTCGAACTATTATAGTACACTGATTATGAGGGGGTTTAAAAATAACGATAAAGACGGTTTCGTTTTTCTAGCAATTTTAATTGCGTGTCTGCCACATGCTACATTGGTAGAACACTTCCTCCCCAGAAGTGTATTTGTGGGCTCAAGAGATACTGGAAATATACTATTTGTAGAAGCGAATGAATGAAGTACAAAAAGATACAGACAAGAATGGGGTCATGTTTGGATTATGAATTTAAGTAAAGGCTGATGGCAATCGATTTTGGGGATAGGGAATAGAGATTTTGTTAGAATATATGAAATTTGATCGAAGGATGAGTATGGTGATGGTTCTATTCTGCTTACAATTTTTTTTAAACTGTTAATCCCATGGAAGTTTACCTTTAGTATCTGAAAGAAGTATGCCTACATTTAGGAAGTCCTCAGTGAAGGATCTTACAATAGTCACAAAATTGTATTTTCTGCGACAGTATCAAGGTCTAATGTTCTATCAGCTCACTTTCTGTGACGTCACCAAAGAGTTCTTGTAGCATATATTGTGCTCCTCAGTCATTGAATGAGTGGCAGGTGAGTTTGCATGAATATTTACAATTATGTCCCAAATGTTATGTATTTTTATGTGAATTTTGTACAGATATGCGTTTAAATCGCTGGACACAATAACAGTCAAATTTCAGTTGTGTAAAGCTTCCTATAAAGATCCACACTAAACTGGAATGAAAAAACACGCTGACACAGACACCTATTTTGCCAGGTGATGTTTGAGGATTATGCTCCCAAATTAAAGATCGGCACTCACACGGTCGGATTGGTGGAGCGGGCACGTGGCCAATGGGTGATGGGCTGGTATCAGAGTTGCAGCAGTGGCCCGCTTTTTCATCCAGTGTGGTCACCAATGTGGGCGGCGTCTGTGCTGTTCAGATGCAGACAGCTGCCCAACTGTTGACTGAGGGACCTTTCTAGAGGCAGATGGGACTCTACTACCGCCCTTTTACCAAGGAGGTGCAGGTGTTATGCCAATTTTCTGGCTAGGCCGGCCCATTAATGTGTGCAGATTGAGCAGGGACGGGGGCCTGAGCAGAAGTGACCTTACATATATACAGGTGTGGTTCACCATTGTGAACTAATCCTTGCACAAAGATTCCTGGCAACATTTCCTTTTTTTTACAAAATCTCAGTGAAGTTCAGAAAACCTGCCTCTTTTATAGAAACTCCCCCTCTTCTTTTCATAATACTTAAAACAGTAAAGCAGTGTTTTGGGAAAAGGCTAAAACTGCAGATGTGGGCCACTTTCTTTTAGGGCGCCCGGGCCTGTTATTGATCCCAATCCAACCCTGGGCACATATAATGGAAAATAATGTGGCCATTCGTTTTGTACACGTTATCAGATTTTCTGCATATTACATTCATGTAGGAGTGATTCTAAACACAAACAAGCACTTTTTACACCGAACCCTAAGAAGCTGAGAAAAAAAATCGATTGCGCAAAATTTTCCTTCAAGTTTATACCACTGCCCTTAGCCATGCCCAGGGTACAAGTCCTAAAAACACAGAAGTGGGGGGACTGACCAAGTCAGGCAGTATGCAAGTAACCTCATGACACGTGCTACCAAAGCACATGATGTCACAACGCGTGACATTCCACCTGGCATCATAGAAAGTGACCGCACTGGAAGTGGTGCTCTGATATGTGTATGTTATATTATATGCCAACTGAAAATGCAATAAAATATGTTTTGTTTTTTTAAAGTTGTCTCCTACAAAGCACATCATGTAACATGCCGATCACAGATTTTTTTTATGTGGATAGGTAAGTGGATTACTGCTATGAACACAGCGATCCTTATGTTACTTGCAGTTCATAAATTGTAATCCTTCTAGGCGACCACATTGAGCCATGAAGGGCATTTGACTCCTACACCTTGACTGTCTCATTTAACACATCTTGCACATTGATTTACACACTTACATTATTTATTTGGAATGAATAATGAGTATGTTATGTAAAGCGCTCTAATACTCTGCATTGGGATGAGTAGCGCTAAAAAAAGAAACAAAAAAGTGCTATTTAAATTGTTTTTTTGTGTAAATACTGAGACAGACCAACCCATCAGACATTCTTACAGTGCATGCAGTTTTATACAACAAAGACAAAAGCATGCATCTCTTAAGTACCTGTGAACAGATAACAAGCTGTGTGCTTTTGTTTCCTAACTGGTGCATTTGCATTTGTGAGGTTCCAGGAGGCCTCCAGTCCCACACTCGATCAAACGGAGACCTGAACGGAGACCTTAACTTCTGTCTTTATCGTTGCCCCATTGGAGGTGAAAAAACAAAGCCTCTTCGCTGCCTGCACTTGACTGCTGGGAATCGAAAGCAGGCAACGTGCAGGAACTGATGAACGAGTCCGGGTGTTTCAAAATTACACTGGGAAAAGTTCAACATATTTCTATGGGGCCAAACTTTTTTAGCTGGGGGGGGACGGCATCCGCCCTGTGAAAATAATGGGTGGACGCTGTGTACCCGCGTGTACCCCCGACTCGAGCCCTGGTCGTGCCTGTGGCCAATACATTAGTGATTAGCACGGGCCTAGATTGACATCAGTGTCATGAAAACTCATAGAATCTTCACTGTACATCCCAGTATACACCCGTGTACCGATGCATATTGCAAGCCACACAATATCCCATTGAGTTTGTTCACTGAATACTCTTCCACAAGGCCATGTCCCCAGATTTCCCTTAACATATCAATAGCTCTTTCACCAAGTGCCCAGCATTATAACAAAGGTTACATGGCAACCCTATGTAATGCAGAATACAACAAAAATGGTGGCTTCTATATAGTGTGATGTGGGACCCTTGAGTTGTCACCACCCTCAGTAAAACTGCCCAGATGCCAGACTTGAGATCTTAAACAGTGACCTCCCAGCTCAGAGTCTACAAGCAGAAGTGAAATGTATGCTTCTCGACCCTGCTTGGTTACTCGTTCTAACAGCTGTTAATAGTTAAGCAGTTGACGGAATTACATCATGCTCATTTAAAGGCACTGTTAAAAGGTTTAATTAATGCTCCTAATGTGACTCTATCAATCTATAAACTTCCTTTTGTTGACCCGAACCTCATTGTTTCCGCGCGTACATAAGGGCATTGCGAAAAGAAGTATGCTGCCAAGGTTAAAGTACAGAGGCGGCCTCCGGAATCAGGAGTTCAAGACCTGCTTCCAGAATGACTCACTCAATAATGTACAAATGTGTTTATCTTTTTTGTGTGGGGCTGGCAACAACGTAGGGCGTTTGATTGTCGCACCAGGCGCCACCTGCGCTAAAGGCGGCCCTGCAACAGATGGAATGCTCTGCTCAGTGGCGTAACGAAACTTGAGGGGGGCCCCCCTTCAAACTACATGGAGGGGGCCCCCCCATTCTCCGTGCCAGTCTAGAGGTCTCAGGCCAGCGACCCGCCATACTGCTGGAGATGTGGGTCGATCGTTACGCCACTGTCACCAATCCAGCCGTTATAAGGAACACTGAATGGTGGAGGTAAAGGTTGGGCTTAGTCTGCCCGCAGGCTATCAAAGGTGGTGGTCCATTCATTACAGGGTCCCTGACATCAGTAGGCCGGGGAAGTTTGCCCAATTTTAGGTGGGTTTCCTGATGCAGACTCCTGTCTTGATATACAATATCGGGCCCACTCATCGTTCAGTTTTGACAAAAGTGCATCCACTGCTCCTTCTCGTTTCCGTTTTAAACATTAGACAAAGCGACAATGCAGTACTTCAAAAGCAGATGTAACTACAAAGAGCACATTTTTATAATACATTTTTATTAGTAGACAAAAGCAATCTTAAGAGGCATTACATAGCTTCATACACACTTTGACCCCAATTCCATCACAGTCTCTCTCTCTCAGTGAGTCAGTCTCTCTCTCTCAGTCAGTCAGTCTCTCTCTGTTATTCAGTCTGTCTGTCAGTCTGTCAGTCAGTCTGTCTGTCAGTCAGTCTCTCTCTCTCTCTGTCAGTCTCTCTATCTCTCTTTCTCTCAGTCTGTCAGTCAGTCAGTCTCTCTCAGTCAGTCAGTCTCTCTCTCTCTCTCTGTCAGTTTCTCAGCCAGTCAGTCTCTCCGTCAGTCAGTATTCAGTCTCTGAGTCAGTCAGTCTCTACTCTCTCTCCACTCTATCTCTCTCCATTCTCTCTCTCAACTCTGTCTACTCTATCTCCACTGTCTCTCTCTCCACTGTTTCTTCCTCCACTGTCTCTCTCCGCTGTCTCTCTCTCCACTGTCTCTCTCTCCACTGTCTCTCTCTCCACTGTCTCTCCACTCTCTCACTCTTCCTACTCTCTCTCCACTCTCTCTCTCTCCACTGTCTCTAATTCTCTCTACTCTCTCTCTCCACTCTCTCCACTGTCTCTCTCCACTCTCTCTCCACTCTCTCTCTCTACTCTCCCTTCTCTCTCTACTATCTCTCCTCTCCCTCCACTCTCTCTACTCTCTCTCCACTCTCTCTATTCTCTCTCCACTCTCTCTACTCTCTCTCCACTCTCTCTACTCTCTCTCCACCCTCTCTCCTCTCCCTCTCTCCACTCTCTCTCTCTCTCCAGTGTCTCTCTCTCTACTCTCTATCTTCACTCTCTCTCTCTCTCTCCTCTCTCCCTCTCCTCTCTCCCTCCACTCTCTCCACTCTCTCTCCACTCTCTCTCTCTCTCCACTCTCTCTCCTTCTCCACTCACTCTCTCTCCACTCTTTCTCCCTTCACTCTGTCTCTCCACTCTCTCTCTCCACTCTCTCTCTCCACTCTCTCCCAATATCCACTCTCTCTCCGCTCTCTCTACTCTACCTCTCTCCACTCTCTCTCTTCTCTCTCTCTCTCTCTCTAGTGTCTCTCTCTATACTCTCTCTCTCCCCTCTCTCCCTCTCCCCTCTCTCCCTCTCTCCTCTCCCCTTTCTCCCTCCACTCTCCCCTCTTCCCCTCTACTCTCTCCACTCTCTCTCTCCACTCTCTCTCTCCACTCTCTCTCCACTCTCTCTCAACTCTCTCTCTCTCTCTCCACTGTCTCTCATTCTCTCTACTCTCTCCCCACTCTCTCCACTGTCTCTCTCCACTCTCTCTCCACTCCCTCTCCCTTCTCTCTCTCTACTCTCCCTTCTCTCTCTACTATCTCTCCACTCTCTCTACTCTCTCCACGCTCTCTACTCTCCCTCCACTCTCTCTCTCTCTCCAGTCTCTCTCTCTCTCTCTCCTCTCTGTCTCCACTCTCTCCACTCTCTCTCCACTCTCTCTCTCCACTCTCTCTCTCCACTCTCTCTCCCTCTCCACTCTCTCTCCCTCTCCACTCTCTCTCTCTCCACTCTCTCTCTCCACTCTCTCTCTCCACTCTCTCTCTCCCCTCTCTCCCTCTCCTCTCTCTCCCTCTCCCCTCTCTCCCTCTCCCCTCTCTCCCTCTTCCCCTCTCCCCTCTCTACCCACTCTCTCTCTCCCTCTACTCTCTCCACTCTCTCTCTCCCCACTCTCTCTCTCCACTCTCTCTCTCCACTATCTCTCTCCACTCCCTCTCTCCACTCTCTCTCTCCACTCTCCCTCTCCACTCTCTCTCCACTCTCTCCCCCTCCACTCTCTCCCTCTCCACTCTCTCCCTCTCCACTCTCTCTCCCTCCCCACTCTCTCCACTCTCTCTCTCGACTCTCTCTCTCCACTCTCTCTCTCCACTCTCTCTCTCCCCACTCTCTCTCTCCACTCTCTCTCTCTCTCCACTATCTCTCTCCACTCTCTCTCTCCACTCTCCCTCTCCACTCTCTCTCCACTCTCTCCCTCTCCACTCTCTCCCTCTCCACTCTCTCCCTCTCCACTCTCTCTCCCTCCCCACTCTCTCCACTCTCTCTCTCTCGACTCTCTCTCTCCAGTCTCTCTCTCCACTGTCTCTCTCTCCACTGTCTCTCTCGCCACGGTCTCTCTCTCCACTGTCTCTCTCTCTCTACAGTCTCTCTCTCCACTGTCTCTCTCTCTCTCTCTACTGTCTCTATCTCTACTGTCTCTCTCGCTACTGTCCACTCTCTCTCTCCACTCTCTCTCCCTCTCCACTCTCTCTCCCTCTCCACTCTCTCTCTCTCCACTCTCTCTCTCCACTCTCTCTCTCCACTCTCTCTCTCCACTCTCTCTCTCCCCTCTCTCCCTCTCCCCTCTCTCCCTCTCCCCTCTCTCCCCTCTCTACCCACTCTCTCTCTCCCTCTACTCTCTCCACTCTCTCCCTCTCCACTCTCTCCCTCTCCACTCTCTCCCTCTCCACTCTCTCTCCCTCCCCACTCTCTCCACTCTCTCTCTCGACTCTCTCTCTCCACTCTCTCTCTCCACTCTCTCTCTCCCCACTCTCTCTCTCCACTCTCTCTCTCTCTCCACTATCTCTCTCCATCTCTCTCTCCACTCTCCCTCTCCACTCTCTCCCTCTCCACTCTCTCCCTCTCCACTCTCTCCCTCTCCACTCTCTCTCCCTCCCCACTCTCTCCACTCTCTCTCTCGACTCTCTCTCTCCAGTCTCTCTCTCCAGTCTCTCTCTCCAGTCTCTCTCTCCACTGTCTCTCTCTCCACTGTCTCTCTCGCCACGGTCTCTCTCTCCACTGTCTCTCTCTCTCTACAGTCTCTCTCTCCACTGTCTCTCTCTCTCTCTACTGTCTCTCTCTCTACTGTCACTCTATCTACTGTCTCTCTCTCTACTGTCTCTCTCTCCACTCTCTCTCTCCACTCTCTCTCCACTCTCTCTCCACTCACTCTCTCTCCATTGTCTCTCATTCTCTCTACTCTTTCTCCACTCTCTCTCCCTTCTCTCTCTCTACTCTCCCTTCTCTCTCTACTATCTCTCCACTCTCTCTACTCTCTCTCCACTCTCTCTACTCTCTCCATACTCTCTCTCTCTCTCTCTCTCTAGTCTCTCTCTCTACTCTCTCCCTCCACTCTCTCTCTCTTCTCTCTCTCTCCACTCTCTCTCTCCACTCTCTCTCCCTCTCCCCTCTCCTTCTCCATCTCCAGTCTTTCTCCACTCTCTCTACTCTCTCTCTCCCCACTCTCTCTCCATCTCCTCTCTCTCTACGCTCTCTCTACTCTCCCTCTCTCCACTCTCTCTATTCTATCTCTCTCTCTCCAGTGTCTTTCTCCAGTGTCTCTCTCTCTCCACTCTCTCTCTCCACTCTCTCTCTCCCCTCTCTCCCTCTCCCCTCTCTACCCACTCTCTCTCTCCCTCTACTCTCTCCACTCTCTCTCTCTCCGCTGTCTCTCTCTCCACGGTCTCTCTCTCCGCTGTCTCTCTCTCTCTCTCTACTGTCTCTCTCTCTACTGTCTCTCTCTCCACTGTCTCTCTCTCTACTGTCTCTCTCTCTCTCTCTCTACTGTCTCTCTCTCTACTGTCTCTCTCTCTACTGTCTCTCTCTCCACTCTCTCTCTCCACTCTCTCTCCACTCTCTCTCTCCACTGTCTCTCATTCTCTCTACTCTCTCTCCACTCTCTCTCTCCACTCTCTCTCCCTTCTCTCTTTCTACTCTCCCTTCTCTCTCTCTACTCTCCCTTCTCTCTCTACTATCTCTCCACTCTCTCTACTCTCTCTCCACTCTCTCTACTCTCTCTCCACTCTCTCTCTCCCCTCTCTCCCTCTCGCCCTCTCCCTCTCTCCCTCTCCCCTCTCTACCCACTCTCTCTCTCCCTCTACTCTCTCCACTCTCTCTCTCTCCGCTGTCTCTCTCTCCGCTGTCTCTCTCTCCACGGTCTCTCTCTCCGCTGTCTCTCTCTCTACTGTCTCTCTCTCTACTGTCTCTCTCTCCACTCTCTCCCTCCACTCTCTCTCTCCACTCTCTCTCCACTCTCTCTCTCTCTCCACTGTCTCTCATTCTCTCTACTCTCTCTCCACTCTCTCTCTCCACGCTCTCTCCCTTCTTTCTCTCTACTCTCCCTTCTCTCTCTCCACTCTCCCTTCTCTCTCTACTATCTCTCCACTCTCTCCACTCTCTCTACTCTCTCTCCACTGTCTCTCTCTCTCTCCAGTCTCTCTCTCTACTCTCTCCCTCCACTCTCTCCACTCTCTCTCCACTCTCACTCTCCACTCTCTTTCTCCACTCTCTCTCCACTCCTCTCCCTCTCCACTCTCTCTCCCTCTCCACTCTCTCTCTCTCTCTCTCCACTCTCTCTCTCCACTCTCTCTCCATCTCCACTCTCTCTCCACTCTCTCTACTCTCCCTCTCTCCACTCTCTCTCTCCAGTGTCTTTCTCCAGTGTCTCTCTATCAACTCTCTCTCTCCACTCTCTCCCTCTCCCCTCTCTCCCTCTCCCCTCTCTCCCTCTCCCCTCTCTCCCTCTCCCCTCTCTACCCACTCTCTCTCTCCCTCTACTCTCTCCATTCTCTCTCTCCACTCGCTCTCTCCACTATCTCTCTCTACTCTCTCTCTCCACTCTCTCTCTCCACTCTCTCTCTTCACTCTCTCTCTCCACTCTCTCTCTCCACTCTCTCTCCACTCTCTCTCTCTCTTCACTCTCTCTCTCCCCACTCTCTCTCTCCACTCTCTCTCTCCACTCTCTCCCTCCACTCTCTCCCTCTCCACTCTCTCCTTCTCCACTCTCTCCACTCTCTCTCTCTCCTCTCTCTCCAGTCTCTCTCTCCACTGTCTCTCTCCAGTCTCTCTCTCCACTGTCTCTCTCTCCACTGTCTCTCTCTCCACGGTCTCTCTCTCCACTGTCTCTCTCTCTCTACTGTCTCTCTCTCTCTACTGTCTCTCTCACCACTGTCTCTCTCTCTCTACTGTCTCTCTCTCTACTGTCTCTCTCTCCACTGTCTCTCACTCTCTCTCCACTCTCTCCACTGTCTCCCTCCACTCTCTCCCTCCACTCTTTCCCCACTCTCTCGCTCTCTCCCTTCTCTGTCTCTACTCTTCCTTCTCACTCTCTAATCTCTCTCTCTCCACTCTCTCTCTCGCCACTTTATCTCTCTCCACTCTCTACCCACTCTCTCTCTCCACTCTCTACCCACTCTCTCTCTCTCCACTCTCTACCCACTCTCTCTCTCTCCACTCTCTACCCACTTTCTCTCTATCCACTCTCTCTCTCTCTCCACTCTCTCTCTCACTCCACTCTCTCTCTCCACTCTCTCTCTCTCACTCCACTCTCTCTCTCTCACTGCACTCTCTCTCTCCACTCTCTCTCTCCTCTCTCAGACAAAGTAGTGTGTGTTGCCATGGGCGTCCACAGAAATGTTTCCGGGGGGGGGGGGGGGGGGCACATTTTTAACTTCATCACCATCCCCCTTGCACTCTTCTCACCCTCTCCCTTGCACCCTTCTCACCCTCTCCCTTGCACCCTTCTCTCCCTCCCCCTTGCACCCTCCCCCCCTTGCACTCTTCTCCCCCTCCCCTTGCACCCTTCTCCCCTCTGCCTTGCACCCTTCTCCCCTCCGCCTTGCACCCTTCTCCCCTCTCCCTTGCACCCTTCTCCTCTCCCCTTGCACCCTTCTCCCCTCCCCTTGCACCCTTCTCCCCTCCGCCTTGCACCCTTCTCCCCTCCCCCTTGCACCCTTCTCCCCTCCCCCTTGCACCCTTCTCTCCTCTGCCTTGCACCCTTCTCCTCTCTGCCTTGCACCCTTCTCCCCTCTGCCTTGCACCCTTCTCCCCTCTGCCTTGCACACTTCTCCCCTCCCCGTTGCACCCTTCTCTCCTCTGCCTTGAACCCTTCTCCTCTCTACCTTGCACCCTTCTCCCTTCCACCTTGCACCCTTCTCTACCTTGCACCCATCTCCTCTCTGCCTAGCACCCTTCTCCTCTCTACCTTGCACCCTTCTCCCCTCTGCCTTGCACCCTTCTCCCCTCTGCCTTGCACCCTTCTCCTCTCCCCTTGCACCCTTCTCCCCTCCGCCTTGCACCCTTCTCCCCTCCCCCTTGCACCCTTCTCCCCTCCCCCTTGCACCCTTCTCTCCTCTGCCTTGCACCCTTCTCCCCTCTGCCTTGCACACTTCTCCCCTCCCCGTTGCACCCTTCTCTCCTCTGCCTTGAACCCTTCTCCTCTCTACCTTGCACCCTTCTCCCTTCCACCTTGCACCCTTCTCTACCTTGCACCCATCTCCTCTCTGCCTAGCACCCTTCTCCTCTCTACCTTGCACCCTTCTCGCCTTGCACCCTTCTCCCCTCTGCCTTGCACCCTTCTCCTCTCCCCTTGCACCCTTCTCCCCTCCCCTTGCACCCTTCTCCCCTCCGCCTTGCACCCTTCTCCCCTCCCCCTTGCACCCTTCTCCCCTCCCCCTTGCACCCTTCTCTCCTCTGCCTTGCACCCTTCTCCTCTCTGCCTTGCACCCTTCTCCCCTCTGCCTTGCACCCTTCTCCCCTCTGCCTTGCACACTTCTCCCCTCCCCGTTGCACCCTTCTATCCTCTGCCTTGAACCCTTCTCCTCTCTACCTTGCACCCTTCTCCCTTCCACCTTGCACCCTTCTCTACCTTGCACCCATCTCCTCTCTGCCTAGCACCCTTCTCCTCTCTACCTTGCACCCTTCTCCCCTCTGCCTTGCACCCTTCTCCCCTCCCCGGTGCACCCTTCTCCCCTCTGCCTTGAACCCTTCTCCTCTCTACCTTGCCCCCTTCTCTTCTCTACCTTGCACCCATCTCCTCTCCTCCTTGCACCCTTCTCTACCTTGCACCCATCTCCTCTCTGCCTTGCACTCTTCTCCTCTCTACCTTGCACCCTTCTCCCCTTCACCCTTCTCGCCACCCCTTGCCCCCCCCTTGCGGACACCCACATGGTGCCTTCTAACAAGAGTGCTTACCTGAGGGCACCATTTTGCTACCTCATCCCTTCTCATATGAGCTTTGCCCTGGAGAATGCGCTCTCTGGGGGCCCCCACTCCAACCCTTGTCAGGGTGCTGAGCAGTGCTCTTTGCTGCCTCCTGCTCTCTGGAACCCCCACCCCAGGGTCCCAGCAGTGCTCCATGCTGCCTCCTGCTCTCTGGGCTCCCACTCCCCTTTGTCAGGGTCCTGAGCAGTGCTCTGTGCTGCCTCCTGCTCTCTGGGGGCCCCACTCCACCCTTGTCAGGGTCCCAGCAGTGGTCTGTGCTGCCTCCTGCTCTCTGGTGCCCCCACCCCACCCTTGTCAAGTCCCAGCAGTACTCTGTGCTGCCTCCTGCTCTCTGGGGCCCCCACCCCACCCTTGTCAGGGTCCCAGGAGTGCTCTATGCTGCCTCCTGCCCTGCTATCTGGGGCCCCCCCACCCCCAACCTCTTTCCGGGCCTGGCACCTCTGACTGAAGAGAAATAAAGTATGTTGATACTTTGATTCTCTTCAGTCAGAGGGAGGGGGCGAGGGGCTCGGAGCAGGCTGCAGACAGCCTGCACCTGCTTCAGAGGGAGAGAGGCTTGCGTCAGCTCAAAGCAAGCCTCTCTCACTGAAGAGCTGAGCGAGGTCCGGGGCCCCCTTCATTTACTGAAGGGAGTGCCCCCCCCCCCCCGCCCCCTGCACGGGGGGGGGGGGGCTGCGGGGGGTTTGTTACGCCCCTGGCTTTGCTTGGCCAGCAATGACGACCACTAACCTCATCTAGACGTGAAAACAATGGTCCGTTATACAGCAAAATGTGACTTCCTTTAAGGATTAGGTTATACTCGGGATAGCTAGAGTCGCGACTCTGCAGTACGAACTGAAAGGGCAACAATTACTATAGACACATAGACGTAAAAAAGCAGGGGTCAATGTATATTCAATTCTATAGGGCGACCCTGTTGCCTGTAGTAATTGTTGTACTCTCAGTTCATTTTATGGAGATAAAAGACAGCAGGGCATGGAGAGCAAATCAAATGGACACCGTTTATTTAGTAAATTGTTGCTTGTGAGCTGATGGACATAGTAAAATCCGGGGCCTTAATGTGACATACTTAGATTATCAGTTCCTTGACCAAGACACATCCAAAGACAGAGGTAGGGCAGTTGAGTGCGTTTTAAAAAAATCTCTAGATATAAAGAAGCAATCTTTACTGAAATCACTTGCTACTCTTGACAATCAAGTATTGAATGTGGCGTGCACAGCCACTGGCATGCCTGCTATCATTGCCAATTGATGTGCCTACAGATGTGTATACATAAATAAATCATCAGTCTGATGAAAATATCTACAAACTCATATTTTGGTCCAATGAACCCCCTAATGAAAAAAAGGAATTGAGGCAAGGTGGAGGCAAGGTGAACTCACCTCTCTTGCAGGGAGGAGGGTGGGCAGGGGGATCCCCCAAATGAGAAAAAGAGTGAAAAAATATATTGTATGCTTCTTAAATTGGACCCTGGTACTTACACCCAAGTTAGGTCTGTTATTGATGTGCTATTTTTTTCATTCTCTGCCACACTGATGTAAATGTACATGGATTTATATAGCGCAAATCACCCACATCGCAGGTATCTAAGCGCTTGTTTAGGGAACCCGTCCTGGTATTCCCCTGTGAGATATCCCTGGCAGGGTATCCACAAGGTGAAAGCCAGGCATCCCGCCGCGAGCGGCCGTTGCGGAGATTAAGCAAGCTATTGCCCAGAGTCGCAGAGTGTGATCCCGTGAGTCGAGTAGGCACCGGAGCGAGAATTATCGAGTCTGTGGAATTATTGAGCCCAAGCCCCGTCGAGGCGGGGAATTGAACCCTGGTCCAGGGCCGATCTCAGCTTCCGGGTCTGCCGCCTCTAACCCCTGAGCCACACTTCTCCACATTGCATTAGCCTAAAAACCTTACTCTAACCCTACCCTGCAAGCAGTACCAGTATTCGCAGGTAACAGTAGGCGCAATGCACTGGGCGTGGCGAACGACCGTTCTCTTTCTACATTTTCAGTATAATCAGGTACTACTGTAACATGCTGGTAATGAGTGCAACACACTTGAAAAGTCTTTTAGCATCATGTATAACTCTCTCTGGGTTTGTATGACGAATCAGTATGAAACTGTCAAATGCCGTCTTGGAAAGTTTTAAGCAGATATGCCAAGGGGTTTGGAGAGGGGTCCAAAAATGCGCATTTCCCCTTCAAGCTGCTTCAATGGTTGTTGGAGAGAAAGAATAAAAAATATACTGCCCCACAGTTACTAAGGCCACGAGTATTCGGTGCAAGGCTTAGCTGACTGCCTGCCTTGCTTGTTACAACTGGGTGTGGCTACAGACTTTCCTTCAGGCTATTGTAGGCATACATACAGGGCACTGTGCATGGTCAAATACCTTGTGCTGCATGCAATACCACCAGAAGCGTGACCACAGGTGATTGTTTATAGGCAATACACACTATTGGTACGGCTAGTGAGTACACAGCATAACATCTCCAGCAGATAGGCATGTCTACTGCACAAATTGCATGACCACAGCTCAAAGGGGGGGGGGGGGTAATGTGGTGGGGGTTGCAGAAGTTGCATTTCCCATTCAATACATGTGAAGGAAGATTTAAGAAATGAGAACACAAAAACCATAACCAATGGAAATTCTGAGATGGTGCTGTGGACCTGGATGTTGGGCATATAGCATAGATTGGTATCTTGTCATGTGACCAGTACTAACAGAAAGCCATACCAAGCTATTGTCAGTGGAGGGGCATGTGACATGGCCATAGGCATACTCCCAGAACGAGCTTGGGCTCAGGGTATGCCCAAAGGCCATGGCCTCCATTACATGTAAGCAATGATAACAAGAAAGGTGCTTTTGGGCAATCCAGTCTTGAGTGGCACACACCACAGAAGCCTATGTCCTACACCCATAACTGGCAGGACAAGGCATCATGGCATGGTGGCATGGGCACAAGGCACAATGCAGGTTCAAAGGCAAAGTTCTTTACACACATTCAAGAAGGTACACACTTCGAGTAAAGTGGGCATGCTTCCTGCACATAGTGTGCTAGTTTGACAGTACTCTGCACTTGGAAATTGCGAGGCGTGTTACAGGATATCCTTTGTCATATTTCAGGCGTAGCTAACAGGCATAAGTCATGGCTTTCTGCCGAGATCATACTTAGGAACACGAAGGGCATGACCAAAAGCTATGGGTACAGCAGGTAGGAGAAAAATATCCAACATGTATTGCATGTTTTCCCAGATTTTGGCCCAAATCTTCTGTTTCAAATAGGCATACATGTAAATATGCCAGACTTGGGCAATGGACAAACGTGCTGAGCATCACATGCATGGATGCCACATACATGTCCACAAAACAACTAGGCTTGGCCTTATAAAAATCCCACCTACCTGGTTAAGACATTGCCAGAGTTTGTTCTCACCAAAATCTTCATGTTCGAGAAAAATATATACCACAAAGTGGGTAGAACTTCAGTGTGCACAACAATTGCCTCAAGTCTGGAGTGTTTATATTCAAGCAGAGAATGAAGCAGAGAATATTTACGCCACAATTCTTCCTTTTTCACATAACATGGTACTAATTCATGGTTATATTGATGACATCCTAGTCATTGGGAGTGGTAACAAGGATAAAAAAAAAACATCCTAGGATGGTTAACCCAGCAAAATCCCTATCTAAATTTTACTATGTCGATAAGTAAAGAGAAGATGCCATTTCCAGTTCTACTGATTAAGGCAAAACAAGGGGAAACTAGTGAAGTCTACCGAAAGCCAGTGATAGGAGTTCTCACCCCAAAGGCTCTACTGGAAAATCGTCTGTATTGACAATACCTCTGCACTGCTCTGAAATAGCAATAATTAGTAAATACCGAAGCAGCAAAACTAAAATACCCCAAAAACATTTGCATACATGCAGAAAAACAGATAGTAATATCAATAGGCATTCCCTTTAAGAGAATACTTAGGAAATTGCTACACATAAAATGTGTCACCATTTAAATAAACCATGTCGAATGAGCTGAAAAAGAGCATTGATAAACATTGTGACATCCTAAAAAGTGGAAGGACATTTTTATGAAACACCCTTGTGTTTATTTGAAAATGGCAAGAGTTTGAGGGATAACTTGATCCACGCAAGACCACAAATTTCAAATATAGTACTGCAACTATGTAGCCCCTATCTACGCTTACTGATCATTTTCTATGTAGTACTTGTGGGGTATTCTGCCTTAAAGGAAGTACAAAAGAAATAGACTAGTCCCTGAAAACCATGTGGGAGCAAAGGACAAACTGCAAAAGTGTGCCTGTAATCTATTTGATTACATACCCCTTTGGGTACAGGAAAGGGTATTTACACTGAGGTGTGGGCCCCCCTAGAGAGCCTTAACTGATCCCAGACGGGGCACCAGGCGCTGGTTGTAAGAAGTATCCTGCTGATGACTGTGCTTTGCTATAAACTGAAAACAAATGATCAGCAGGAAGCCACTCTGTAATGGGCCATTACCAGCATCTTTTGTCATTTACATCTGGTTGGGAGTATGTGTCAAAAGGGAAGAGACTTCAAATAGTCTTCAAACCCCCATTTCCTATTATTACACTGATGGTATCCCTGTGCCCGAAATTGCCCTGGGAGGAGGGCCACATGCCCCCTTCCTACAAATAAATATATATTGTTGTAAATATATTGTTCCGCCCCAAGACCTGGCCAACCCGGGGGAAATTAAAAAAAACAAGCACAGGAGACTGTGTGTTTAAAATAAAAATTGACACGAATCATCTGCAAATTTGTGGCAACATTTGAAACAAGCATTTGCAATGCAAATTGGTCTCGCATATGTGAGAGTTAGAGATATTGGCGTTGTAAATGAGAATGTCTTTTACCCTTGTGTTTTGGATTATGTATCAGAGTGTAATTATGTGGAATGTCATTTTGTGTGGTGGAGTGCTATTTTGTGGAGTTTAATTATGCAGTGTGCTGTTGAATTATGTGGCATGATGCGAAATTCTGTGGTGTGGATTGGATGTATATGGTGTGCTGTGCAATTGTGCTGTTGATTTGAAAAATGTGATGTGTAATTGAAATGTGTAGAATTGAATTGTGTGGTATGGAAGTGTGTGGCGCTGAGTGAAATAATGCTGATTGCAATACAATAGGTCTGGCATTTGTGACATTTTGAGCTATTCCATTGTAAATGACATTGCCTTTTACTGCATTTAAAAATGTTTATAATACCAATAGGTTAGAGTTTTGAAAATGCGAGACCTATTGCAGTGCAAAAGCTTTTTTTTTTAAGGTGGCAGGTCTGATACAGTGCCATATATGGAGTATTTTGTAACTGGCGAAAACACTTTTTTAGCATAATAACACAAAGGCCGATAATTTCCTAAATGGTAGATGCTTGAACAAAATTTTAAAATACATCACGCCCAAAACCACAGCATTTTGGACATCTCATTTCTTAAGGTGTCACTGCAGCTACTTAGCCATACAAACATTGATGCACTTCTAAAGATCCTCACTTAGTCTCTCATTCACATCTCATTTCTTAGCAGAAACGCAGCATGTTTCCCGCCGCACAAGTGTACAATGCTTCCTACCTCCCAGGAATGGATTCTTAATAAAAACATTATACAAGTGGTAGGACATAGCCCAAGCCATTAGAATTATGCGGCATGGGAGGGCAAAAATATACGTAAGTATTGAGTGAATTATATGGCAAGAAAAAAACAATTCATGCCATGTAAAGCGGCATCTTTTTTGAACTATTACTTAATTTTTCAATTTGAGCTGTTTATGCAGCAAATTATGGACGATGTGGCAAATACAGCAAATCTTTTATAATGTAAAAATCGCTGTGGCTGCACAATCACATAATAACTGTGGCCCTGGCATAGCCTCTAGGCCAGTGGCGTCACTAGGGTTGGTGTCACCCGGTGCTGGTAACTCATGGTGTCACCCCCTCATGACTTACCGCATGGACTGAGCCCGCTCCGAGTCCACCAAGAAGGTAGGTTGACACCGTCATGCGTCAGATCTTCCAAATACACAGTGCTGCCTTGGGCCCACCATCTTTTTTTGAGTCTATATCTGATTTATCCGAGGGGATTCCCTAAGCAAAAGAAACCCTGGAGCGCATACGATAATAGATTAGATACAAAGCTAGGTGCTGCTCCTGACACAGATGCTTCATATATCGATAGCGAACACCAGGCAGCTCTGAAAATAAATTGCTCCTTGACACGTCTTTAAAGCTTCCTTCCTTTTTTAGGTCGAGCAGACCTACTCTCAATGCGTGAGCATTGAGAGTGTTTAGGTCGAGCAGAGTGTCTGCTTCAGACCTTTTGTGGCCCGTATTTAGGAATGTGGACAGCTACCAGACGCGCGCTTTGACGAGGTCAGATTTCACCTCGGGAGCGAGCGTCTGGTAGCTGCGCATGCGCGGTGCAAAGCCCTCACACACAGACACAGGCAGCCCCCACCCTTCTGCATGCACGCGCACACACACACACACAGGCGCACGCATGCACACGCAGGCATACGGCACACATACAGGCACACTATCCCCTACCTCGCATTCTCTCTCAATCGCACACAGTCACGCATGCACACACACATTCCCTCGCGCACACACGCACACACGCCCACACACTCACCCCCGCCCCAGGCATACACACAGGCACGCGCGCACTTCACATCAGCCCTGGGCCCCACTCACCGACTGCGCTCTTCCGGCGGGGCTCCTCACGGCGCGGCGCGTCTCCTCATCTGAATCGGGGCTCCCTCAGGTCAGAGGAGCCCGCAACAGGCGCCACACTCCTCCTTCTCCCTGGCCCCCTCCTGGGGACCCGGGCTACCCTGGACGGCAGGGCGCTCCATGCGCCGGCAGCTCGCAGCTCGCGGACCTCGGGAGGCGGGACTTCCGGTCGGCCGCGAGCGGATTGGCCGGCCGGGCAAGAGCTTCCGGGTCGCCGCAAGATCCGCTTTCAGCGGCGCCGGCACACGGAGCTCGCTTCTCCAGGCTCGGACAGCCCCTGTGACTTGTTTGGAGATGGTCCTTTAAACTTTAAGTAGCATGACAGTTCCAAGATGGCGGCTATATTTGAGTTCAGCTTGTGTGGATCGATACAGTATGTGACAGTAAGTAAACGGCGAGTGCTTATGACGACCCCTGAATTCCAAGCAGCGGTGCAGCCATCTTGAAATGTCACTTTCGTATTAACTGCAATAGGACCGCAAATAAAGAAGTCAAGATAACGCTGATTCTTTGAGCTTACAATAAGAACTACTACAGTGCCCTTTAATTATGTTCCTAAAGTGCTATTTAAACTGTGAATTTTATAACTTCATAAATAACTCAATTCGTTTTCTCAAACACGTTTGTGTGTTCACAATATTCAACGATACGTTTTCTTGTTCAGAAGCATGATAACGCACTCTGGTGTTGTGTGCACATTCCTGAAGCGCATCCCTTGACCTCGGCGATGGGTGAAGCTCCTGGAGGTGTCCCCTGCGCGCGCAGGGCGGTTGGCTCAGCAGTGTGCGCCGCCTCCCCGCCGGTGACAGCAGACGCACAGCATAGCCGGGTACCTGCGGCTCTGGAGCTCCTGCAGGGCGAGGGCCAGAGTGGGGCTCCGTGCCCTCGCCGCCTGCCCTGTCCCACCGCCCCTGGCCTCCCCGCGCAGGGCATGGGGGCTGCCCGGAGGCCGGGGGCCCTTCCTGTCCCAGCGGAGGCACCTGCAGACCTCCTGGGCTCACCTCAGCTCCATGGCAGGAGGGGACGGAGGGGCCGAGAGCAGCGGAGGGGAGGAAGGTGGTGAAGCCTACACCGCGCCTGTCATGACTGCCTTCGCCCCGCTCACGATTCCCGAGGTCTTCCCCAATGTGCCGCTCATCGCCGTCAGCAGGAACCCGGTGTTCCCCCGGTTCATCAAGATCATTGAGGTGAGGTGGGGTACGCCAGGCTGGACCACAAGAGGTTTAAAAGATGTGCCAAGAGCTGAGGTGGGGGAGAGCACGTTAGGCTGGATAACAAGGGGCTCTAGATGTGCTGAGGTGGGTGACTTTCAGGGAATAACTCTTAACTTTTGAGTAGGGATTTGCTAAGGTCAGTGCATTAAATGCACTCACTCAGCTGCACTTCTTTACTTTGAAAAGGAGAATGCCAGCACTTCTCAGAATTGTGCAATAGTTTTGTGTACCGTGCTCCTCACAGCAAACAGGCACTATAACATTGTGAGTACTTGAACTTTTATAATTCCATCAATGGATTTCAGTCACTGGAAGTTGTGAAACTATATGCATGCTGATATATGGAGGGCTTATGGGGTTAGAAGCTTAGTGCATAGTTCTCCACTTCTTACCTTCCAGGGTGGTCCGAGATTAACATTTAAGATCTTATCAACATTAATTGATGACATAAAAATATGTTGCAAATAAATTCCTTTAGCTCAAGCCATCGTGTCGCGAACCAGGACTTAAACAGATAACACAATCATTTAGACTGCATCATTCTTTTGAGGTATAAAGCTTTTAGTTTATCAATCAAAGTATATGGAGTATGCCACAAAGAGAAGGACGATGCTTTGTTATGCCCAATCAATATTGCAATTAACCAATTCTGTTTTGAAAAAATACAAAACAGAATTGGCTTCTTGCAGTATTAATTGGACATGACATAAATCCACAAGTAGGTGAAATCACATTCCATTATTACCTAGATATCTTTTCCTGATACGACTCTGCCCCTTTTGAGGCATACGTGAAAAAATAACCATCTACTTCGTGTAGTTTTGTAGATGTGCAGACATTATCTAAATCCAGACTTGCTATCGTGGGGTGTGAGAAATGTGTCTTTTATTCCTCCCTGTTAAGCTGATTGCATCCTCATTGCGCAAAGCCAGGCGTCTACTATTGTTAGTCAAGTGCAGTGAGTGATAACACCTTCATGAATATTTTATGATCCCAACCCAGCTATCCATGAGGCATAGTGTTGATACTGCAAATATGTTGTTATCCTCAGAGCCAGCAAGGCGACTTGTTTGGCATTCTCCATAACAGGTCATATATTGAATACAATTATATTCCTGCACTTAGTCATTGAACATGTTTTGGATTCTTGAACTCAAGAAAGAACCAGATGGAGGTGCTGATGTGTATAAGAAAAAAAGGGCTGGGCTGAGCCTTAGAAGGCCTTACTGTATGTCATTCTAAGATGGCGATCTTGGTATGTGGGCATGAATTGAATTGAAATGAGATTTATAATGCGCAGAACAGTAACCCGCAGGTATCAAGGCGCCTAGCAAAAATGATCAGAGAATGATAAGGAAAAAGACAAGAGACCTTACATATATGCTTGCCGAAAATTTTTAAAGCAGTACGGAAATTCTGAAAGGACGGGAGAGATCTCAGGTCCAGAGGAAGTTCATTCCACCACTTAGGAGCAAGAGTGGAAAAGGCTCTGCCACCCCATTTGGCTCTTCGTACACGGGGGGCTGTCAGACGCAGTTTCCCAGAGGAACGCAGGTTCCTACGGGGGATGTAGTGGGAGATGATGGACCCTATTCCGGTATCGCTATTTTTGGCGATGGCTCTATAGGTCATGCAAAGAACCTTGAACCGGATTCGGTGCTCTACCGGCAGCCAATGCAGCGTTTTCCTGGCTGCAGTGGCCGAAGAGCGTCTGGGAACATCCAGGACAAATCTGGCTATGGCGTTTTGGACCACTTGTAAGCGCTGCAGCTGGCCTTTGTTAAGTCCAGCATACAGCGCATTACAGTAGTCCAAGCGCGAGCCAATGAGGGCAACGGCTATTTGTTTCCTTGCCTGGAAGGAGAGATATTTCCTGATCCTGCGTAGGGTGTGGATCAAGCCCCAACAGGTGGAGACGGTTCTGCTCACCTGGCTGCCTAGGTCAAGGGCAGGATCTATCAGCACCCCGAGATTCTTAGCAGAAGTTGTAGGGGAAGGGCATGTTCCAAGTGAGTCAGGCCACCAATTGGCTGACCAGATGTTTTCTTTCCCCCCAAACACCATCACCTCACTCTTCTCCCCATTCAGTTTGAGAGAGTTCTGAATCATCCATTCACCAACCGCCTCCATACAAGATCTAAACTTGGAGGCGATTAGTTCATCTGAATGGGGAAGAGAGACGAGGATTTGAGTGTCGTCTGCGTAAGAAACTACCTCCATCCCGAACGATCTTATTAGTTTGGCTAGTGGGGTAACATAGATATTAAAAAGGGTCGGGCTGAGTGCTGACCCTTGAGGAACCCCACATAGCACTGGTCGGGATGGAGATAGGAACTCCCCTAGCTTGACTCTTTGTTCCCTCCCCGTGAGGAAAGAGGTCAAAAGATCCAGAGCTGCGTTCTTCACCCCCACCTCCCTCAGCCGAGATGTAAGTACTGAAGGGGAGAGGGTGTCGAAGGCCGCAGTTAGATCTAGCAGGACCAGGAGAGTGGTCTGACCCTCATCTACTGTCGTGCGGATCTTATCGAGCACGATGGTGAGGGCTGACTCGGTGCTGAATTCTCTCCTAAATCCATGCTGGGTGGAGTCTAGGCACCCTGAGCTTTCCACAAAAATGGCGAGGTGCTTGATAAGATGTGCTTCAAGCATCTTCGCTGGGGCAGGGAGCAGGGAGATAGGCCGGAAGTTTTTTAGGACCCCCGGGTCCAAAGAGGCCTTTTTCAACAGGGGTTTTACTACCGCCTTCTTCCATTCTATTGGGAAAATACCATCTCTGATGGCTAGATTCATTACCTCTAGCAACGGTGGTAGGAGGGTCTCCCTACACTGCTTGATGACTTTCAGCGGGCAGGTGTCCAGAGGGGAACCAGACTTGGTCTTAGTTAGTAGTAGCTCAAGATCTTGCAAGACCAGCGGGGGAAAACAGTCCAGGGTGCATAATGGGGAGATTTCTGTGGTGGTCAAACTCATCTCTACCCTAGGTGTAGATGCACTGAGACCTGCTCTTTGTTCCTCGAGGGCCAGGTGGATATCCTGGATCTTAGTATGGAAGAAGGAGGCAATCTTATCACAAAGATCCTGCGAAGGAATAACAGGGTCAGGGGCTTGCAGTTTGACCAAGGAGTCAACAGTTTTAAAGAGCTCCTTCGGAGAGGAGAGCGAGGAGGTCACGGTAACAAAGTATTCTTGTTTAGCCTGCACTATTTCAGCTTTGTATTTTTTAACAAGAAGTCTATGAGCCTCCTTGTTCTTGAGGTCCCAACTAGCATGCCATAGCCTCTCCTTTCTCCTCACTTCTTGTCTAAGAAGCCTAAGGGAGTCGGAAAACCAGGGGGCAGAAGGTCTCTTTCTTATTCTAATTTATTCAAGGCCTCGGTAGTGACCTGTTCAAAATGAGCGACTGCAGTCTGTATGCTATCTAGGCCAGTGGTAGCAAGGCTTGCAGCCCAGGGCACGAAGGAATCGCTTTTAATGTTCCTAAAGTTTCTGGCAGTCTCCATAGTATGGTTCCCTATTTTACAAGAATTCACCCTATGATGTTTCAGAAGAAAAGGGACCGCTAAATGGTCAGACCAGGAAAGATGGATCGGGTCCTTAGTAGTCAGACGGGGGTCATTGGAGAAGATGCCATCCAAAGTGTGTCCTGCACGATGTGTGGCTCCAGTAACACGTTGCGTAAGCCCACATGATTCTAAGGCCTCAGTGAGGCAAGAAGTATCCGAAAGGTCGTGCCGTTCTAGGTGGTAGTTAAAGTCACCCATGATGGTAAAGTTGTCACGGCCAAAATAAGGTTCGAGGGACTGGAGGAGGTTATGCGTGAAGTGGGTTCTCGAACCAGGGGGTCGATAGACTAAGATACCGGTGAAGAAGGGGCGTTGCGCTTCTTTTATTGTGAAATGAAGTGCTTGAAAACTGTCAGGAAAATCAGGTATGGGTACTATGTGGCATTGTAAGTGATCCTTATAAAGGATCGCTATCCCCCCTCCCACTCGTCCCTGTCTATCGAGTCTGGCCAGGCAGTACCCTTCAGGGACCGCCTCGATTAGATCAGGGTAGGAAGAATCCTTGGCCCAAGTTTCGGTCACAAACACTAGAGTGGGCGTTCTGTCCAGTACCATATCCTTAAACATAATCTTGTTCTTGATAAGGGAGCGGGCATTAACCAGAATGCCCTCCACTCCTCCTATATAAGGACTGGATGTGACGGGGTGTTCAGAGATAGGATGGATGGGGGCGGAATTGGGAGGCCTAGGCGAGGAGTGACAGCCACATTGTAGTGGAAGCAGAAGATCATCCGGTTCATAAGAATGTGAGCAGCGCTGTTTGTGAGGTTTGAGGGCCAACAATTCGCGAAGAGAGTAACTGCAGGGGAGAGATGACATTGTACCAGAGTCCGGGGGCCAGCCGTCCAGCGCGTCCTCTGCGCGGACGGGCGCAGACGGGCAGGACTCTGGCACGACTCCGGCGCGTCCGCTGGTCGCGTCCGCTGCGCGGAGCCAATATTGCCTGTTTTTATAGCGCTTGTCTATAGCCTCCCCAACCCAGCCCGACCCAAGATGGCCGCCAAAAACCGGCGCCCAGCCCTCGGCGTCAACACTCAGCCGAGGGTGGGACCGGAGCTGCAGGGAGGGGGGAAAGATGATTTTTAAAGCGCTGCTGAGCCCTGGGGGGTCTCTACACACTGCTATAGCCTAAATAATAAAATTAGGAGGCACAAGTGTCCAACGAGTAAAATCACGGAAATACATTTAAAATTTCAGAAAAGGCAAGAGACCTCCCGGCTTCCGCCTCAGGAGGGGAAAGGTGTGTGCAAATGTCAAAAATTACCGCTTTCCTAGTAACTGGCGCCTTTTATAGCGCTTGTCTATAGCCTCCCCAACCCAGCCCGACCCAAGATGGCCGCCAAAAACCGGCGCCCAGCCCTCGGCATCAACACTCAGCCGAGGGTGGGACCGGAGCTGCAGGGAGGGGGGAAAGATGATTTTTAAAGCGCTGCTGAGCGCTGGGGGGTCTCTACACACTGCTATAGCCTAAATAATAAAATTAGGAGGCACAAGTGTCCAACGAGTAAAATCACGGAAATACACTTAAAATTTCAGAAAAGGCAAGAGACCTCCCGGCTTCCGCCTCAGGAGGGGAAAGGTGTGTGCAAATGTCAAAAATGATGGACCGCACCTGTACACGTTTCCGTCTAATAATTTTTAGTCCTCAGTTGCATCGCTCCAGAGTGGGCTATGATGTTTAGAAGCTGAAATGTGAGCCTACACCGGAAACTAAAGTATTGACTGATTGTACAAGGAGACATTAAAGAAGTGGCATACAGACAAGGGTAGGGGATGCATTCAGGAAGTGTCAAAGCTTTCGTCTCTGTTCCTCATTTACCCCAATCTCTGTTCCCCAGCACTGAACGCAATTACACTGTAGTGCCTAACACTCAGGAGGCAAGCGAGTTGTTCCTCAAACACACAATCCAGGATTCCTGCAAGCGAGGAAAGTGGTCACAGATGACATTGTAACAAAAGTAAGTCAGGCTCTGATGTAAGGACAGTGAAACGAGCAGGTGCCCAGTCTGAACATAATCTTCCCAAAAGTTATTTACAAAAGTTTAAGCTATTGCCATTATAAATTACAATAACTTTTATTTAAGTATTAGTTATTAAAAAAATAAAAGCCATTGTTATTTGTAATATTACTACATCTAAGTCATGTAAATACAACACATATTGCATTACAAATGCTATATGTCACGTTTGCGAAAGTTAAAACGATTGGCATTGTAAATGACAAAGCTAATAATTTCGCTATTTTCAAAACCAACACATAAATAAAAAATTTGTCATTTACTATACCAATAGCTCAAACTTTCCTAATGCGAGACCTATTGCATTGTAAATGCTTGTTATAGCACTGTGACTGTCTTGGCCCGGCCTTGGGGACTGGGAGTCTAATGTGATTGCGATGCGATCTGATTGTGTTTGTGTGCCACATTCAGTCCTGCCAAGTATCACACATCTTGCGTCACACTAACGCATTTTAAGTCACAATACTGCATAACCGCATGTAATAATATTCTCACGCAAATCAGCGAACTAAAAGATTGAGTGTATTACCCGAATTCTTTCTTTGTTGAGTAGAATATTTCATGAGGTTCCAGGTGGCCCACAGCAGCCAATGCGAGTTCTGTTATTTTTGGTGGGACCAGGCTTTTTCACCCGGATTGAACTGTTTCATTTGCGTAACGTAGCGCACGTTGAGCTGCCTACCTCCCCCGGCACTAATTGGTCAGTAGCAGTGCGCAGGTGCGTTCAGCTCTAGGCCTGCCCATACAACGACGTTTACTACTGACAGGCAGTGTTAATGTTGCTAAAGGAAGAAGTTCAGCGGTGCCTCGTGCATAGCTGCCAAGGTTTCAGGTTGCCAATGTGTGACATTTTCATAATTTCAGTGAAATTATGAGTGACATTCAATGACTATGAGTGACACTTTCTCACGAGCAAAATCGAGAAATGAAGACGAGGGAAAACCATAAGAAATTGCACTCATATTAGCAGTAGATTATGAATTTGTAACTAGCTATGAAGGAACAGCATGCTTTTTTGTCAAAGCAGGGACTCTACATCTGTTTCAGTGTCTAGTGCATTCACGCGGGTTAAGCATTACTCTGCGTGTTTGGACCTGAAGAATTAGGGAGAATGGTATACTGCCCCATTTATGCTGTGTTTCTTTACTGTTCAACGTATTTTTTTACATCTGCCTAACGGTACAACTTCTGATGTCACTCAGTCGGACTGATCTCGTTTTCTAATAACTATAGTTAGCGTAGAACAGCTCCTTTAGGCCTCTTTAATAGGAAGCGATGGTGTTAACTGGGAATGTGTTCTGATCATTTAGGAGAATCTTTGTTATCGATTGCTTTTTTAAACCAGAACCCCATTTTATAAGAGACTGTAATTAATCAATGCAGAATCGATCATTTTTACTTTGAATGCCTCTTCATTTAGGCAAATTTACACAAGTGATGGGAAGCACTGCATTATAGCGCTACATTTTAACACTTCATCTCCAAAAACATGATGATAAATCAAACGTGGAATACTCACCACCTTTGAAAAGGGCATGGCGCGCAGTCTTCAAAGCCTTTAGGCCCTAGTCGGCACCTCCTAAGAACATGCACACATGCCCAGGGGCGGCTCTAGGCTCATGGCGGCCCTAGGCAGGGAGCGTAGGTAGGGGGCCCCGGAAGAGGGGGTCCGGGCGGAGCGGAGCGCGGAGGCCAGGGAAGAGGGGGGTCAGGGTGTTTGGAAGTGGAACAGAGCCGGAGGCTACCAAATCCCTGCGAGGGGCCGCCACACAAATATGTATCCATCCTCAGAGGAATAATATATCATGGATATATATTGGTGTGGTGGCCCCTGGGGTTTGGTGGCCCCTGGGGTTTGGTGGCCCTGTGCAGGCGCACAGCTAGCACATGCCTAAGGCTGCCCCTGACGTGCCCATTTGGGGATAAGCTCCTTTGTGCAGATAAAGAGGGCCGCCTCGTTTATTAAAAGAAGGGTGTGCATGCTGGGTCTTCTGTTATGTTCAGCAGAAACTGTTGGTGGTAGAAAAAGCATTGTTAATAACGTAGCATCCTTGTGCTTTGTGCCTTGTGCAAGTTAAAATAATTAATGTTTGGTGAATGCTGTTTTGAATTAATGTGCTGAATATTTATAGTTTTCCATCTTAGGCAACCTTTTTTCTACAGTTCTGAGGAACATTCAGCGTCAGTGAAATTTTGAAAGTGAAAATAATGATGTCACAGGAAGTGACGTGTATTTTACTTTTCATCAATAAAAGGCAGCAGAATGATTACATCATAAAACGTGTCCTGATTACATAATAATTGGCACGATGTGCAATGATAACATCATAACTAATGGTGGACAGGTTCCTGGTTGCCTCACAGTTGACCGGTGGTAACATGATTATTTCATACATTTTGACAGAAATTGCATCACAATAAATTACAGTGTCAATTTTGATTCATAATTAGCAATAGCTAGCACCATGATCACATCAGACGTAATGACAACGTTTCCTAATTATATAATATTTCATGGCAGTAGGTGTCATGATTACATTAATTGATAAGGGGTGACTTAACGGTATCATAATTAATAATAGGCAGACCACGAACACACAAAACACTGAATTCCTCATGAGTAACGACCGAAAGTGTCATGATTACATCATAACAAATGACAGAAAGTGATCCTATTACATCAGAATTAATGACAGAATGTACTGTGATTAAATTACTTAAGAAAGGAAGTGCACTAGTGAAACGTAAGCAATGCCAACAGGTGAATGCCTTCGAAGAGAACTGAATGAAAACCCAGCGCGCTTCCAAATCTTTTGGAAGCAACTCTGTCCTCCCTGGACTCCTAAGTATATTGGGGCGCACACTGAGCGATGAAAAGGAGTATGGAAGGGAAGGCAGAGGCCACTTGAGGGCGCAGGCTTACCACTTTGCTTTTGGCCAATAAAAAAAACAACTAGGGCCGAAATAGAACGACCAAAGCGCATTGAGGTGCCAGTATCCCATCAAGAGTTCCGTTTATGAGGATTACCAAAAAAAAAGGAAGCAACTCTGTCCCACCGTTACTGAACACCGCCCCCACACACTTGGGTAGGCAGCACGTGCCGAGGCGGACACTCTTTTCCCTTTAATTTACGGCAGCAGCAATTCTAGATGGACTGCGCTGGCTGCAGCCGGCATTTGAAATTCAAAAAAACCTGGCACAACATTTCTAAGAGCAGAGGTGAGGATGCACTGTCTGTCTGCAGTGCAGAGCTGTAGCTGTGTTTGTGTTACACAGCGAGCCAGCGTACCCAGATTGGTGTCACCCCATGATGGGGTGACACCCGGTGCGGTCCGCACCATCCGCATCCCCCTAGTGACGCCACTGTTAAGCAGGAAGTCTACCAACACAATAACCACACTTCAGTGGTTCTCAAGCACAAAATGCAAAAAAGAAAGACAACACAATAACACACCCTTGCTGCCAATACAGACAAGCACATTAGTCCCCGACATAGGGGTAGTAAACAGTATTTTTGTTGCTGAAATACAATATGGCCACCAAAGTGGGTACTCATCTACTTTATTTACAGCACTTAGAAACGGGTGTTAAAAGACTTCTCAGTATTGTTATAGCATGTCTTTGGTGAGCTCTGAGGGCTGAGGTGTTGGGCACACCATTTAGGACAAAGATACCTTTTCTGATACCAGTACTAATATTTAACTCCACATAGGCTGACCAGGCATCCGGGATTTGCTGTGTCAGTCCCGGTTTTTCATTAGCTGTCTCAGCAGATTTCTGCAATTTTGGCTCATGTCCCGATTTTTAGAGGGGATCGACTGAAAACAGTGAGATGCACATTTTGGGGTGTTCTAAAAGCTGTTATAAGTAAGCAATTTAATTAAAAGGTATAATGCTGGTTGTAGAAATGACATTTATTTTCGTAGTGACTCTTCTGTGATCTTATGTTGATGAGAGCTGTCATCCTGCACCATTCTGTTGATGTAAAATTGTAGTCCTTCTTCTATTTTTGCACAATGTCCAAGTTTTTGGTTCTTAAGATCTGGTCACCCTAACTCCACAAGACGCAGTATCACTAGATTGATCACATAAGAATAAAACTCTAGTCCAACTCCTATCACACATCATCATTGTTGGACTTGACCCTTTTGGCAGGTTCACCCCGAAACTTTTTGCGTTCTCCTAGCCTTTTTCTGTAACCTAGTGTTGGTGATTTTAGGCCTCTGCGCACTTTTGCACTGTGGTCGAGTGTAAAATGTGTACTCTCTCTTTGTATGTGTGGTGAGACTGGCCTTCCCTCCCATAGGAATGCATAGGGGAGATGTGTATCCATGGTAATTCCTGATATGAGAGCAATGCAGGGGCGGGTTTGGTATGTGCAATGGTGTGCACAGATTTATTGTGACTCGTGGAGAAGTGCCACTTTTAGAAGTTAGCGATACCAAAGGAGATGATGGACGGAGCTTTTGAGCAAATCAAACACTCACCCCCAGTCAACTGATCTGGGTTTAATCAATCACCATTCTTTAGCTCACTCCACCGCCCCAGTTCAGACATGGCCATATGCAAATCAGTCTGACTCTGTGTCTCATGGGAACAGTCCAGCCCGAATTGCCAAGCCATGTCTTCCCTGGACCGGAGACAAGCATCCTGGGACCGGTTTCGGATTCATAATCCTCAACAGCCAGGCTATCTTGAATCCAGTGGTAGAGTGAGCAAGGGACCCACGTCTGGGCATACCCTGCCAACTTAGGGCGAACAAAGCGATACCAAAGGGGATGATGGACGGAGCATTTCAGCAAATCAAATACTCACCCCCAGTCAACTGATCTGGGTTTAATCCATCACCATTCTTTAGCTCACTCTATGATGGAAGGCACGGCTTAGCAGTTCCCATGAGGCACAGGATCAAGACTGATTTGCATATGGCCATGTCGGAACTGGGGTGGCGTGGTGAGCAAAATAACGATAGATTAAAACCAGATCTGTGACTGGGGGTGAAGGTTTTGCCAATGTGCAACTTCCGTCCATCACCTTGTGTGTTTTGCTGTTCACCCTATGAATGAATGAATGAATGAATTACACACTTGTATAGCGCATGGCTACCCGAGGGCATCCCAGCGCTTCCAACTCTTCCAGACTCCGAGATTCAGACAAACAGAAAGGTCTTTAACAATTTTCTAAATCTTAAATGATTTGTTTCCATTCTGATTGCTTCGGGAAGCGAATTCCAAAGATTTGTGGCATGTAGGGAAAAACGTCTCCCTCCAGTACGCACTCTCCTTGTCTTGGGGACCGCTAACAGATTTTTGTTGGTGGATCTCAGGGTCCGCTTGGGAGCATATGGGCAGAGCATGGATTGGATAAGCACAGGTCCAGTTTTATTAACTGCCTTGTGTACCATAGTCAGAGCTTTAAATTCCACTCTCTGTTTCACTGGTAACCAGTGAAGCTGGCGCAGACCAGGCTTAGCGGAAGATCTGCGCGGGACATTCAGCAACATTCGTGCTGCACAGTTTTGTACTGTCTGTAAAGTTTTGATTGTCCCTAGTGGGGCCCCGAGATACAGTGCGTTAGCATAATCCAATCGTGTCAGGATCAACGCTTGCACCAAGATCTTCCTAGCTTCGAAAGGAAGAAGCCTAATAATTTTCCTCAGTAGCCTGATGTAGGCAAGGCAGGTACCTGCAACCCTCCGGGCCTGTACCGCAAAGTTAAGAGCAGGGTCTAGCCAGACCCCCAAGCTTTTAATTTTTTCTTTTGGTAGAGGAGGCTGGCCAAGTCTAGAAGGCCACCAACTTTCCACAGTGGTGGGTGGGTTGTATCCCAGCATCATCACCTCCGTTTTTGCGCCATTTAACTTTAGGAAGGATTTGTCCATCCAGTCATAGATCTTATCCAGACAGGTGGTAAGATTTGCAAACGGGGCGGCTTGGGTGGTCAGGGAGATGATGAGCTGGGTATCGTCTGCGTATGTCACCAGTTGAACCCCCCAGGGCAGTACCACCTCAGCCAATGGCCTCATGTATATATTAAATAAGGTAGGGCTGAGGGAGGAGCCCTGGGGAACACCACACTGTAGACCCATTTGGGGGGAGGATACATTATCCTCGACCACAGCAAACGATCTATCGGACAGGAAGGAGCGCAGCCAATTGAGCGCCTGGCCCGTGACACCTACTTCCCTTAACCTCTGAATCAGAATAGAATGATTCACGGTGTCGAAGGCCGCGCTCAAATCTAGAAGTAGTATAGCCGCACAACTTCCACTGTCCATGATCTTCCTTGTTTCCTCCACCACTGTAACCAAGGCTATTTCTGTACCCAAATTGCTTCTAAAGCCTGTCTGTGTAGGGTGCAGAGAGTTACTGTTCTCCAAAAAGGAGGAGAGCACGGAATTTACATGCTTCTCGGCAAGCTTACTAACAGTTGGTAAAAGGGATATTGGGCGGTAGTTTGCCCAATCATCCGGATTAAGGTTAGGTTTTTTTAGCAAGGCCTTCACTCTTGCCTGTTTCCAGGAAGGGGGCACTACGCCTGCTATAAGAGAGGAGTTAATCACCTCCTTGATCACTGGGGTCACAGTATCAGACACCAGATTCAATATAGTTGGAGGTGCGGGGTCTAGAGGGGAACCAGATTTAAGATTTTTTAGAAGCGTTTTGGTAGTCGAGCAATCCAATGTGCGAAGGGTATGCCCAGACGTGGGCCCCTTGCTTACTACGCCACTGGAGTCAAGCTGTCCTGGCTGATAGCCAGAAACTGGTCCTAGGATGCTTGATTCCGGTCCAGGGAAGACATGGCTTGGTTCGGGCTGAACTGTTCCCATGAGGCACAGGGTCAAGACTGATTTGCATATGGCCAAGTCTGAACTGGGGTGGTGAGCAAAGTAACAATGGATTAAACCCAGATCTGTGACTGGGGGTGAATGTTTTGCCAATGTGAAACATTCCGTTCATCACCTTGTGTGTTTTACTTTTAGAAGTTGCCATTTCTGTGTGCAGTGTGTCTGCCTGCCTGATGTGAATTGCATGTCTGGCTTGTGATTGACAGGGGCTGGCTGGTGTGTTTGACTCCAGGAGTCAGGATGGGTCTGCTCGGTGGTGAATAGGGAGATCTGCATGTAGATGGGAGGGAGGAGTTGCACCTGGGACCTGAATACGGCTGTGCCTTCCCTCCACAATGCTGGCTCCACCTACTGTGGTGCGTCTGATGTCCCTGGCCTGTCCTGTGAATAGAGGAGAGGAGCTGAGCACAACAAAGGGCTCCAAAGCTCCCCCAAACTAGTTGGGTCTGGTTTTTTCACCTGCCCTGTGCTGCGTCAGAAATGGGAAATCTATACTAATATAATAAAGAGATAGCCCAAACCTTTGAGGTATGTAATCTCAGGAACCACAGCACCAATCACAACACCCAATACAGCTTTTGGAAAGGGCAGTTGCAGCAGAAGGACATAGGCTATGCAGATGCCCACCATATACATTTAAAAGGTAAAGAAACCGTGCCAGAAAAGTAGTCCCTTGTGGGCGTGTCTGCGTTGTGCTGTGGGCGTTTGGTACATTCCGCCCTTCATGCCATGTATCATATTGTGTGCTGTGGGCATGTCCCGGGGGCGTGGGCGTGTGCGGGGCGCGGGATTACGAAAAAAAAGCAAGCTTTGTTCCCAATATTTTATTGTTTTTTCTTCCCAGGTTCTGAACATTCCAGCTCCGGGTGTGCTTGCCCCGCGCTCCCAGTGACGTGCACCTGCTTTACTGTATGGAGGTCAGGCATGGTGCTATTTCCAAGGGCCGGAAGGAGCGCAAACAGGGGCCATTGTGGAGGAAGTGTAATCTCGCATTAACTTCCGGTGATGCCTGAAGCGTACACTGGAGATTTTCCACTTCTGTTGCGCACAGGCCTCGCGCAACGCACTTCCGGACACAAGGCCTGCCTCCACGGAAAGAGCAAGAAAGGGACTATCCCTCCCCCGGGAATATGTGATGATATTCCGCAAACCAACATCCCGCATACCATCACTCCACAATTTTTATAACGCGGGACTATTACTCCGCAAATACATAATTTCTAAAACTTGTACAACGCATATGACTTTATATATATATATATATATATATATATATATATATACTCACATTTTTCTAATGTAATTAAAACATTTATTCTTTTAAATTGCATTATATATATTATTTTTATTTATTATTTTATTTTATTACCCTTTACACCCTAAAAACGAATCCCACCCTGCTCCCTTTAAATACCCCTGCACCCCATAATTATAACCCACCCTTACTCCTTGAAATACCCCAACACCCTTAAACACTAACCCATCTTAACCCTATAAATATACCATGTATCCCAAAACCCAAACATATGGCTAAACCCTAAAAATATCCTTGTACCCCAAAACCCAAACCTAGCCCTGAACCCTATAAATACTCCTGTACCTCAAAACCCAAACCTACACCTGAACCCTAAAAATATCCATGTACTCCAAACCTAGCCCTGAACCCTAAAAATACCCCTGTACCCCAAAACTCAAACCTACCCCTGAACTCTAAAATACCCCTGTACCCCAAAATCCAAACCTAGCCCTGAACCCTTAAAATACCCCTGTACCCCAAAACCCAAACCTACCACTGAACCCTAAAAATACCCCTGTACCCCAAAACCCAAACCTAGCCCTGAACCCTTAAAATATCCCTGCACCCCAAACCCCATATCTATCCCTAAACCCTAAAACTACCCCTGTACCCCATAACCCAAAACTATATCTGAACCCTTAAAATACCCAAACACCCCAAAACATATACCTCAGTACCCCAAAACATATACCCCTATACCCATACTTACCTTATCCAAACATTAAAAAAAAACATGCTTTTACCATTCATGCATTTACAACGAATTTCATTGTAAATGTATGCGTGGTAAACGCATATAAAATGTAATGCCATGCGTTATAATGGCATTGCGGAGTCATGGTACTTTTGTAATGAAAGTATGCTGAGTGATGGTATGCGGAAAGAAAGTTGCGGAATAATGGGTGTTTACCCTCCCCCCGTAAGTACATTGGTGGCACGGCGGCCCACATCTCCAGCAACATACTCATATTTTTTCACCACCCATTTGAAAAATGCACTGGTCTCTCTCATTGATGTCCAGCACCAACATACACTTTTAGACACACCTCCCGCCACAAGTTCTAGAATTGCGAACTTTAGAGCTGGGGAGCTACGTTCGAATCTCGGCATCAGCTCAACATCCTGTGATTCCAGGCAAATCGCGTTGTGTCCCGTGCCTACCACAAATGAATGTGTTCTTCTGTAATGTAAATTGTGCTCATGCCATGTTGTCGAGTTCGCGCTATATAATATTGCAAGGAAAAATAAAGTAGGGAAAATCGAGTTCACAAACTACTGAACGCGCACTCTTAAGTGCATCAGCAGTGCACTGTGAATCGGAGCGTTTCACAGGCCTGTCACAGATAAGAAATGATATCAAAACGAAATCCTACAAAACAATATAATACTGGCCGGCAGCAATTCATACCCGGACAACGTCGGGACAGGCTGCTAGTTGAAAATAAAGCCCTAGTGAACAAAATCTGCTTATTAGCTCATTCCGGAACTTATTGAATACAATAATCTCAATACTGGAGCATAACAGACAGTAGTAGCATGTGATCTTTATTGCAACATAACTGTGCGGAATATGGCACATATAATGTCTCTACAAGCAGAGATCTCCCCTAAAGAACAAGTAGGGCCACTGGAGGACAAAAACAAGGATACATGTTTATGGTACTGACAACAATCAACTGTTAAATCACCTCAAACTATAAATGTGTGTGCAGCTCTTCATTGATGTTGAGCCCCCGCTGGGCTTTTGCAATGTAATCTCAAGATATAGATGGATTCATGTTTCCTAATGTCCTTTTCTCTGTTGCCACATCTGGTTCTTCTGGGCACCACATCAATGACAAAGTACCTTAGTTCTCTGTCATTGTATTTGTGTGTTCCTACAAAGTAGCTTGCCACTGGATATGCTTTTTACCTATTTTTGACGGCTCTGACATGCTTCAGTATGTGTTTGTGGACTTTGAGTTAATTCTCCCTACGTATCCTAGCCCACATGGGCACTCCAATACATAAACAGTGAAGTCTGTTTTACAGTTGTATGCTCCCTTGATGTTCTGTGGTTTTTTACAGTGGTCTATTGAAATGTGCTCCTTAATACAGTTTTCCCAAGCTGTGCACTTGCTGCAGTAACGGAATACACAGCTACCTTTGAACCATTTATGTTTAGTGGATTCTATTGGATTGCTTTTGACCAGGTCATCCTGCATCGACCTTATCTTCCAGAACGTGTATCCCAGATTAAATGGAAGTGTTTAGCCTATTACAGGGTCATTTCTAAGAAGATGCCAGTACCTGTTTAGCATTTTTCTGATTATGTTTTCACTACTGTAATAGGTAATGAACCTGTGATGAGTTAGGCTCTGCTGTTTGTTCCTGCAGGGTTTAAACAGGACTACCTCCCTCTTCATACCCAAGATTTTCTCAATCGACTTATTAATCACGTCATCTCTGTAACTTCTTTTCTTAAATCTTACCTCCATCTCTTTAATGGCAGTGTTAAATTCTTTATTAATCGTCTCATCTCTGTAACCTCCCTCCTTAACTCTTACTGCCATCTCTTTAACGGCAGTGTCAAACTCTTCATCTCCACGGAAGGTTCTACGCATGTATAGTACCTCCGTATAGAAAGCTGGCTACTAAATTGGTGGAGGGGCTGCTGGATTGTAATTCTGTGCTGCCTACTGTAGACTTTGTGTCGATCTTGGTTTCTAACCGGTGATCTTTTACATACACCATTTGATCAAAGAAAACCACTACTTAACTGCCAATGGAACTGTTAATTTAATTTGAGGTTAAGGTTGTTATTCTTTATGCCCATAACAAATTCTCTGGCACTTACTTCTGACCCACTCCATATGACAAACAGGTCAACTACGAACCGAGCACAGTATTATATTTTCATTACTTGCATTGCTAAATTGGGTCTGAAGCACATGATCCTCCCACAAGCCCATATGCAGATTAGCATAGCTGGGGACAGAGCAAGTGCCCATCGCCATACCTCTTAGCTGCCTGGACATGTGATTGCTAAACAGAGAATAATTATTTTCTAAAAACCATTTATCTATACTTGTCAACATTTCTGTATGCCTCAACAGTGCCAAAGGTCTTGCACTAAGAAAGTGTTATATAGCTTGTACACCATTGCTATGCTTAATACTCATACAGAGTGAGGTTACATCCATTGATATCAGGAGAAAACCCTCTTCCCATGGAATATCAAATATTAGTTTGAGAACATCCCCTGTATCCTGGGCTTATGACTGGAGATTCTTAACATAGGCCTGCAAAAAATAGTCCACGTATTTGGAGGCATTCTCTAACAACTGTCAATGGCCAAAATAATTGTGCATCCTGGAGGTTGCCTGAGATCTTTATGCACCTTTGGAATTAAGTAAAATATAGTTGTCCTAGAATTATCATTTTTGAGGAAGAAAAATTATTCTTGTGCTAATAATCTTTTGTTTCACCACTCAGTGAGTTCTTAATGGAATTCAACTTTAACCTGCGAGCACGTAAATATCGCCTATAGATTTCTTTATTACTCCTTTGACCTTTTCTCTATGTATTGGTTTTTGTCTTTTTCTGTTTTGTTTTTTCCTCAAGTTACACAGGCCTTAGCTTGATCCTAGCAGATTGCCTTTCACTGACTTGTATCTCTAAACAGAATATACTGCTTTCTTTGAAATTGCTGCCGGCCCGTAGGGTTGTAGGTGCAAAGCTGTGTCCTTCGTTTATTTGCATATCCTTTCGATTTTCTTCTGAATACGAACATACTCATTATTGTAAGGTTTTGGAAATCGATAAAAAGAGTTATTCCATAAAAGTGGCACGCAGACATTTGGTGCTGGAAAAGTGAAAACATGAGGCCTAGTCAGATGCTTTCCATTTAACGAATCAATTAAAACCATGCACAAGTAATCATGGTTGACTTAAATGTGTTTAGTTTAGACTTGACCTCACTATAGAATGTAGATTTAATTTTCAAAATGTGTTTTGAACTTGTAAAGTAGCATATATTTGTACTGAATTATCACACATTTTAAAGTGTAGAGAAGCTGAAATGCAGCTTGTGACTTAGCTTTTGCTTTGGGAACTCTACCACTGCCCTTCAGATAAGAATGGAATGTTTGCCTTTCCTTTTCTCCATGAAAGAAAGAAGCTTCTTATAATTTACAGCCTATAACTTGCTTCATCAGTATTCAGTTGCTTAAACAAAACCTTATTCATTTCATCATGTGGCAAAGCACACATATTCTTCTCATTATTGTAAAATGTATGTACTGTTTCCAGCCTAAATAATAAGTTCTTGTTGGAGTAAATGTTTTCTATTCAGTTGAAAAATGAATGTTTCTTTAGCAGGAAATTAGGAGATGAAGTAATTTAGAGTAAAATTAAAATGTCTTACAAGAACTTGCCTAATTGATGATGTGAGCAGCGAGCCGAGGGGTGTTGATGTCTTTCAGCACTTCATTTGAATGGAGGATGAAGACCAATGTCACATGTTTTGAAACATTTTGATGAACTATATGCGCGTTCATAGCTGAGGAGTTCATAGTTGTTTTTAGCAGGATTTTTGCAGACTATTCAGACTTTTTTGAGTTCTGCAGAGAAAGGAGGTGGTGTGGAGTCTGGGGTAAAGAGCAGACAGGCTCAGACAGAGACAGAGCTGTATGAGAAGATAAGATAAATAATCTTATGTAAGAGATTGAGTGCAGTCTAGATGCAAGCTTTTTGTTAAAATCCCCAATCTTTATGCTCTGATTAACTGGCTTTCCCAAGGCTTATTTGCTCTATGCTTTATTTTTCTTTATGGGAGATTTTGCAATTATTAATTATTTAATTAGCTTCATGCTAAGCTCACTCTTGCTTGTATTTCTCGAACTCTTCATGAGTTTGGACTGATATCACTTATGCCTCATTTCTTTAAAAATAAGGATTCTTTCCTTTATGGAATGCGCTGTATGCAATTTATTATATGCTCTCTATTAATTCTATTTTTTCTATTATCAATTCTGTAACCTGATTGAAATCTGACTAAATAAATGACGAGTCAGAGAAACGTACATTTTGATTGGAAATTAAATCCCTTTAAAACTACTCACAGTTCTCATTATTGTCTAAACATTCATTTGCATTTGATATGCTCATGCTATGTAGGTGTCCTCTTGGTCATAACACGGTGGAAAAGATCCATTGCCTTGAGTGGAAGCAAGGGTAATGGTAATTAAAAGTAAATGGTGCTTTTGCAAGGAGAGATTACCATGAGATTTCTGCTCCAACAAACCTCTTTTGCTTCCGGGGTAGTATTTCCTATGTAGTAATCTGTGTTATTCAGTTTGTGCATGGCTTCATTCATATGACCCGGACACCACCGCCCACAACTTCAGACAGTGGATCGACGACTGCGCCAACACCCTCGCCCAGCTCAAGAAACCCTCCAACAGCAACACCAGCAAGAAAGCCAGCTGGTTCACTGAAGAGCTCCAGGCCTCCAACAAAACCTGCCAAAAGCTGGAGAAGAACTGGCTCCGTAAACAAACACCAGACAGCTACGCAGCCCACAAGAATGCCACTTGCAGACACCAGCACCTCATCAGAACCGCCAAAAGGGCCTCCTTGAAGACCGCCTAGACAACAACGCACACAAAAGCAAAATGCTCTTCAACATCATGAAGGAACTCTCCAACCCAAGCTCCAACACCAACGACATACCACCTTCGCAAGACCTGTGCAACTCGCTGGACACCTTCTTTCATCGCAAGATCGCTGACATCCACGACAGCTTCAACGCCATGACCGCCTGATAACCACTGAGACCTCCGCCCCCATGACCACAATCCACATCAACCGCCTGCTCTCCTGGACCAACACCAACCACGACGACACCATCAAGATCAAGAACACCATCCACTCCAGATCTCCGTCAGACCCATGCCCACACCACATTTTCAACAAAGCCAGCACCACCATTGCACTGCATCTCTGAAAAGCCATCAATATTTCTTTTGAGACAGAAACCTTCCCGGAGAGCTGGGAGCCAGCAGAGATCAACGCCTTACTCAAGAAACCCAAGACGGACCCCAAGGACCTCAAGAACTTCCAACAAATCTCCCTGCTCCCATTCCCAGCGAAGGTCATCGAGAAGACCGTCAACAAACAACTGACCCGCTACCTTGAGTAGAATAGCATCCTGGAGCCATCCCAGTCCGGGTTCTGCAGTAACCACAGCACCAAAACTGCCCTCATCGCCGCCACCGATGACATCAGGACCCTGCTAGACAACGGACAAACCGCAGCCCTCATCCTCCTGGACCTGTCAGCCGCCTTCTACACTATCTGCCACCACACACTACGAACACGACTCCACGATGCCGGGATCCAAGAAAAGGCCTTGGACTTGACCACCTCCTTCCTCTCCGGCAGAACACAGAGTGTCCACCTCCCTCCCTTGCACTCCGAAGCCACCAAGATAATCTGCGACGTACCCGATGGCTCATCCCTCAGCCCAACCCTGTTCAACATCTACATTACACTGCTTGCCCACATCGCCCGACTGCATGACCTCAACATCATCTCCTACGCTGATGACATCCAGCTGATCCTCTCTCTCACCAAGGACCCCCACACCGCCAAATCTAGCCTCCAAGAAGGAATGAAGGCAGTTGCCGAATGGATGAGGAGCAGCCGACTGAAGCTGAACTCAGACAAGATGGAGGTCCTCATCTTCGGATCCACCCCTTCAGCCTGGGACGACTCCTGGTGGCCAACCTCACTGGGAACAGCTCCAACACCTACCGACCAAGCACGGAACCTAGGGGTCATCCTCGACTCCACCCTCTCAATGACTAAGCAGGTCAACGCCATCTCTTCCTCCTGCTTCAACACCCTCCGCATGCTCCGCAAGATCTACAAGTGGATCCCCACCCAAACGAGAAGAACGGTCACCCAGGCCCTCATCAGCAGCAGGCTGAACTACGGAAACGCCCTTTTTGCAGGAGCCTCGGCCATACTCCTGAAATGGCTTCAACTTATCCAAAACGCCTCTGCACGCCTGTTCCTCGACATCCCTCGCTGCAGCCACATCACACCCCACCTGAGAGACCGGCACTGGCTCCCCGTCAACAAGAGGATAACCTTCAAGCTCCTCACCCACGCACACAAGGCACTCCACAACACCGGACCAGGGTACCTCAACAAACGACTCAGCTTCCACACCCCGACCCGCCAGCTCCGCTTCACCATCCTCACCCTCGCCACAGTCCCCCGCATCCGAAGAGCGTCCTCCAGGGGCAGATCATTCTCCCACCTCACCACCAAGACCTGGAACACCCTCCCCATCCACCTACAACAGACCCAAGACCAACTGACCTTCAGAAGACTCCTCAAGACCTGGCTTTTCGAGCAGTAGCAGCACTCTCCACCCCCAACCCCAGTGCCTTGAGACCCTCACGGGTATGTAGTGCAGTTTACAAATGCTATGATTGATTGAATGCTATGATTGATTATATAGTTATAAAGGCTCTAGTACAATGTTTCCGCCTTAATCAGTGCTTCTTATCACCAGGTTTGAGTCAACTTGAAGTTTCTTATTCAATTTATCATATGCTGCTCTGCTTACACTGAATTTCTCCCATCGTTTACACTTGGAAATGTTTGATTTCTTGAGTTAGAAGCTCTTAAAAGATGTTCTGACCATGGATGGGGATTTGAATGGTGTTGTTGCTTCCCCGTATACTTCCAGATCCATGGAAGAAATGATGTTTTCCTCAGTGATAACTTTGTCTATCCTTTGAATTTCATGTTCAAGGTCTTTAAGTTCAATTAATAACTTCATATTGGGTACTTTAAGATTGCAATTTTTATCTTTAATTCTAACAGTATACTGGGTTCTTTGCTTGACTTGCCTGGTATAGAATTTTGGAGGATAAAGAGTTTTCTTGTACTTATACACACCTACACTTGTTTGCGCATAATTAAACTTTCTCTCAGGGCAGAAAGTCAAGCCGAGTTTTAAGATTTGTTCTTGGGCTGGACTCACGGTTATATGTGACAGATTAATTA
This sequence comes from Lissotriton vulgaris, assembly GCF_964263255.1. NCBI lineage: Eukaryota > Metazoa > Chordata > Amphibia > Caudata > Salamandridae > Lissotriton > Lissotriton vulgaris. The sequence continues at coordinate 412,085 of NW_028244239.1, read as the reverse complement.
TTGTTGCGCAGTCAGAGTTCCTTTCCGGTTATATTTGTATTTCCATGAAATAAAATTCTGAATCCTGTTGAGATTAAACAATTTGGAAATCAGTAGATACATGGAAACTTATATTCCATTTACCTCTGAATTATTTTGAAAAAGAATCTAAAAATATAGAATTTCACGAACATGAATTGCCTTGTAATTGAAGGGACAATTCTAATATAAGACAAAATGAACATGTTTTATATTGGTCATATATCACAATGATGGATGCACGTTGAAAGAATTGAAATGTCTGTTTATTCACACGAACTCTACCTGACGATTTGCAGGAGTCTTATGGACGGGTAAAACCGTGAGTTGGTTTGAGGAGAGTAAAAATTACTTGATCTTCTCTTATGTTTCCTAATGGTGTGGGCAGGCCTTAGTGTGCTTGGACCCCCGTAGGATCTGTTATCCCTTTTTTTGTAATCTGGTCCTGAAGAAAGCTGAGCTGACTATAGCACTAACAGCAGAAACATGTTGACCATGCACTTTTCAAAGTCCCTGGATTAAAATTAAAATTCCAGTGACTTCACAGTTTTTACTGTTAACAACTGGCCCTGAATAAAGTTTTTTCGGGCACAGTTGTGATCTTTTACAATACACCTTTTTCACTGATCACTCCCTTCACACATACCAGCTCCACTGCACTTGCAGGCGTGGTAGCACACAGGTGGGGATAGTCGGCCCCACCTGTGACCGAACCCCATGATGAAGCATGTCACCTCTAGGGTGAGTGAGGGTTCTTTTAGAAAATAAATAATTTTTCTATTTTTCACTGCCTCTCTCATTGCTTAATGACCATTCACATTTAGGTAGGTTTCACCTTTTTTCACTGTGATATAAGGGTTGCACTTGTATCACTTTGGCGCTCTTTGTTGATAATAGATATATTTTTATTTCACCTTAGTGTCCTTGACTAGGGATTCTTTGAGTATCTGTTTTGTCATATTTTTCTGTGCCTCCTTTTCTTTGTTGATCTTTCTTCTTTGGTCTTAAATTTTGAGTCCTGTTAAGCAGAAAAAATACAGCTGATCATCAAAAGTTGGCACACCCATTAGTCTCTCACTATTTGAAGGTTCATCTGTATCAGTTTCTGCCTCAGAGCTTACTACTGATGTTGTGCCATTCTGATATTGTTTTGTCTCTGCCAGTTTCTCTCAGAAAGTGTCTGTCTGCTGATGGTGTCGAACCGATGGGTGAAAGTAAAAATGTGTCCTAGTTCGCAATTGTTTTTGCCCCTTTTAAACTTTTCTGCTTTTCAATTGTTTGTCAATTTTCTTGCTTGTCACGTCTGACTTTCTGTTCTGGCCTGAATTTATTCACTTTTTCTTGATCGATCCGTTGTGCTAGTTCCATGTTTAATTTGTTGATTTCTTCTGGAATTGTCTGTCTATATCAGCAGACTTGATTAAGATCTGAACGAAGCACGCTGAGGCATACATATTACTCTGTTCCCGCTCTTTGAGCATGTAGGATGCAGGTTTTCAAAGCTAGGTGCTACTAGGATAGGTAACCCTTGTGGGATTCTGCTGATCTCTTCGAAGAGATTTGCTTTCCAACCATTTAGTTAATTCACTACACAATCATTTTTCCAGTTGTCTCAATTTGGTCATTAAGCCCCAACTTTGCACTTCGTTCTTGTTAGTGCTCCCTGTACTGGGCACTGCATTGGCCGCATTCTCATCGAAAACTCTACTTGCTCTCACTCGCGCTATATTGCTCTGTACGCTAGTGCCCTCTCCCATGTCAGCTGTCTCTTATCTGGAGGAGTTAACCAGCTGTTGTGCATCCATCGACCCTCCGACACCTGGCGCTCAACTGTCAAGATGTCGTAGCCTGCAGGGGTCTCCGTTGCTTTCCTCTCGGAATCACTCCTCGTCTGCCACACACACATATATATATATATATATATTCACTGAAAAAACCATAGGTTATAGGTTATATATAGTTAGTTGCGCTAACTATATATCGCGCACCCGCAATCCACTGCTGATCATGTCACATATTACATCATTCATGACATGGTCAGTGACATCACTGATGACATCACTGATGACATCTCAAATGACATCACTGCTGAGTGTGAAGCAAAGTATTTACCCCTACTGGTGTGAAAGTGCTGTTTTGTCCACTGTGAGATGGTGCTGAGGTGAGGTGCCGGTACACTCTGGGCTTAAACTGTGAGCTGAGTGATCTGTAGCATACTGGCAGAACCAAAGTATTTACTGTTACCAGTGTGAAAGTGCTGTTTTGTCTAGAGTCAGATCGGTGCAGAGGTGAAGTTCCGCTAAACTCAGAGATGAAAGAGTGCGCCTAATCTGTGAGCTGAGTGCTGTAAACTGATGTGCTCTGGGCGGTGTAGCATACTGGCCGAAGTGAAGTATTTACCCCTACCGGTGTGAAAGTCCTGTTTTGCCCACTGTGAGATGGTGCGGAGGTGAGGTGCCGGTACACTTGGGGATGAAAGCGTGTGCCTAAACTGTGAGTTGAGTGCTCTGTAGTATACTGGCAGAAGCGAAGTATTTACCATTACCAGTGTGAAAGTGCTGCTTTGTCTAGAGTGAGATGGTGCAGAGGTGACGTACCGCTAAACTCGGGGATGAAACCGTGCGTCTAAACTGTGAGCTGTGTGCTGTAAAGTGATGCGCTCTGGGCCTGTAGCATAGTGGGTGCTGTAGCATATCTGTGCAGGTGGTGTTAGTATGCGTTTAGAGTATAGCGGGAGTAGGAAGCAAAGTACTTAGTGGTACCGGTATGAAGAATCGGGGATGAAACTGTGAGTGTAAGTTGTGAGTATATTGCTGTGAAGTGATGTGCTGTGGGCGCTGTAGGATACTGGCTGCTGTAGCATACCTGTGTAAGTAGTGTTAGTGTGCGTTTATTCTATACAGGGAATGTGAAACAAACTACTCATCCCTATTGGTCTAAAGAGTCGAATGTAGTGTTTTAGGAAGCAGGAATAAAGGAATAATTGTGAAGAATATAATGCAGAATGTTGCAATGCTAGAGAAGGAAAATGGTAAAATGAATTGTGTCTAAGAAAGTGGTTGTGTGTAATAAAGGGATGGAGTTTGAAAATTATATAGAAAGTGTTTTTATTTAAGTGCCATAATTAGACCCATTGGTGCAAGAGTTAGGGTATCCAGCTGATGCAAAGTTGAACCACTTCTGCTGTATTCAAACATAAGCTCCGGCATCGGCGAACTGTATATTACATGTTACAGTTGCATGTGAAATAAACAATAGCCATTACACTTGAATGACTCTACATTCTAAAAGGAAAATAAAGGTAGGATATGATTACCACATGTATCATTTAAGAAAAGAAAGAAATAAAATAGAAATTGCAAAATGTAGTCATCAAACTTTTTATGTACCTTGGCAGTGCTTTTTTGAACAGAAAATGATCAACAGTAGAATAGTTAGCAATCTGTTGTACAGTTTATTCAATGTGGTGAGTGTCAGAATTGGTACTAGTTCTACCCACATTGGAACTTTGAGGATGAATACAAACATTTCGCTTCTGAGAAGCACATTCGGTACCTTTGTAGTCAAACCGTATATTATTGTCTTCAGCTGTTTCAAAAAAACATTCTTGTGTAGAGATCTAAGGCATTGAGCTTAGACAAACTCCAAACGCTTCTGCTGTAGTCAAATCAAAGCTCCTGCATCAGTGAATTGCACATTATATGTTACAGTTCTATGTGACCTACAGAATAGCTATTAGACATGAATAAATAAATTGTATAATGAAAATAAAGGTAGTTTACGATTACCACACTGTGACAACCAGTTCCTGAACAAAGTCGTCTTTTTTACATTTTTAACGTGAGGTTCTGAGCAGAGGCTGACTTTGAGTAAAATTGTGTAAAAGGGCTTTGTGAATTAAAGGCAGGCAGAGAGGTGTGTGCTCAAAGAATAGACGTGGTTTCTAAATGGGTGTCGGGTTTAGGTTAATTATGGAAGTAAATAGCATATTTGCATAGGCCATACATCACCGTTTCCTGGTTAGACTGGAGACGTAAGGGGTAGCAAGGAGGATAGAGTTCAAATGTCTGATTACACTTAGAAAGGTATTATATGAAAGTAGTAGGATTGAAGTGCATTATAAAAAAAGAAAAAAAGATGGAAAAAAATCCATTCAAGAATAATGTGAGTTTCTCACAAGTCTAGGAGATTTCAGTCCAGAAGTTCTTCAATGGCTTGAGATGAGTAATGTTCCAAGAGGCTATTGTTGCCATTGTGTGAGAAAAGCGAAACCATCCAATTCATATCCTCGAAGGGACAGTAATGTTCCTTGAATGTTGGAGCGGTAATTTTAATGGGCAGGCAATCTGCGATGTTGTGAAAGGTCGCACGTTGCAGGAGATCTTTCGCTGCTGCGCAGAAATCCCATTCCGCTGCGATTCTTTTTTGCTTTGCAATAGCCATTGCTCTGCTGCCAGAACAATCTCGTTGGAGCGATTGCTGAGATGTTTGAAAGGCATACATTCATTCGCCAGTCGAATGGGCAAGTTTTGCAATCAAACGATGGTTGTACACATATTGCAGAATTGTAGATAAATGTTATGTTGTAGCTAGCTCCGATAATAGATAGAGGCAGGTAGCGGAAAAGTGTTTCCGTTTTTTTACACTATTGATATAGCTTGGCATAGAGGCGTATTCTGTCGGACATAGTTGTTACCATAGAGAGCGTAGCCATTTCTAGAAATAGAACTAGTAGTAGGATGGCTGCAAAGAGGGCGAGAATTATGGGCACTGTTCCTATTATTCCAGAGATGATCAAAAGAAAGTCTAAATGTAGTCTGGTATTAAAAGAAGAACAGTTTGAAAGCGTGTTAGAAGGCTGTAGGAGACTGTGTTAAAAACGTGCGCCAGACCTTGAGTGTGACATGTGTTGAAAATTGTGTAACAATTCACAAAGTGTAATTGGCGGTTCGTTTTTAAAAGGGAGTGTATTTTATTTGAAGTTCGTGGTATCTGCAGTCGATAAATTTCTTTTGTAGAAGTGAGGGAGACTTCTGTTCTGAACAAAGGTGCTTTTAGTTTGTTTTGTTTCTTGAAATGTGTTTTCAAACTGGGAATTGAAGGCCAAGTTGAAGTTTGGGAGTTAGTTTGTGTGGGTGGGAATAGATATTGGCACAGGAAGTTACTGTGTTTGAAACAGTAAGAACATGCGGTATGCCAGCTCACATTCAGTAGGAGTGTATGTTATTTAGAAGCAGATAACTTTCATTAGAAAGCTGTGTGAATGTTGGTGTGATTGTGGGAGTTGGCGTCCTTTTAAGAAAGGACGCAAGATTGGTGGCTGTAAGTCTAGAAGCGCCGTGTAGTTGGACATTCTTGGATAGGAATGAATGACTGCCATTGTGGTCGCACTATTCACCTGTGAGAAAAACTTTTGTATGCTCTTTAAGACAGCGATATGTAAATGGAATAAACCACTGCTCATGAATAAACGTGCTACCTTATATATTGATATTAAACATGACAAACAACATGTGCATGTAGCAGACACAATGATACTACATACTGTGGGAACTGTGGCTATCTATGTATACAAAATAAACATTGCATGGCACCTCTGCCTCACTATGCAGAATGCAGGGAGAGATGAGAGCAAAGTATGTGCGAAGGTGGCAATTAATTCTCGATTATATAAGTATACAATGTAAGGTCTTGAGGGGATGTGCTGGATAAACTTGAGTATGCAGAGCACAGACATGTACATGTCAACATACACTGATGGCCTATTGAGTGAAGTGGACAATGGACGCAACCATGATAGTACAGTCAGTAGGGAAGATTACAGAATGGTAACACGTACGTGCCTCCCCCTCGCCCCAAATGTTTAGGGAAGTGGGCTGGGTCGGCGTACGCAAGGCTAGCGTAGGGGTATAAATAAAAGACACATTTCTTTGGGTGTGGTTCTCTTGCGGATTGGCGAACATGTCTGCCAGGTCTGCGCAGCTTACACCGCCATGAGTCTGACGCTGTGAGCGAAGGTGGGTGCGTGATGATGCTCTCAGCCTGCTGGTACTCAGAAACCGCCATGGCCGCTGTGATGCATATATGCCCCACAGTTCAACTGTCGACAGCGCTGTGTGTGAAAGAGGGCCCACCACGTGCCGGCAGAAGCTCCTGGGCCGAGGTCTGAGAGCTCGGAAGGCTCCTGAGATTAACGCTGGCTACCGCGACACAGGCACACAACGCCCAGCCTGAGGCCCAGGAGCATGGCGTGATCTGTATACTAGTAACACAGTAGTCTGACAGGTACCAACAGTTTTACTGTGTTTTTGTTACCATAGTGGGCGATGCTAGAACTGTATCTGAGAGTGGAGATGAAGGTGCTCCTTTCGACCAGGTGGAAACAACTCTGGGTCCCAACCATGGAACGGTGTCTCGATCCCAGAATGGGCAATGTTAGAACTGCATCTGGGAGTGGAGATGAAGGTACCCCCTTCGACCAGCTGCAACCAACTCTGTGTCCCAACAGTGGAACGTGTCTTGATCCCACAATGGACGATGTTAGAAGTGCATCTGAGAGTGAAGATGAAGGAACTCCCTTCGACCAGCTGCAACCAACTCTGGGTCACAACAGTGGAACGGTGTCTTGATCCCATAATGGATGATGTCCTATAATACCTGCTGGTTGCTTTTCACAGAACTCCCTCTGTTGAAGTGCATCACACTCTGTGCTTTCATAGCTAACTGCTGTACAGGATTATTGGGCTTTTTTGACTGTAGTTGCTGGACTATAGCGCGGTACAGCAGGTCTGAACAATGAAATGGGGTCTTGATTCTATGATTGAGGATGTCAGAAGTTAAAGTCTGTGATGATTTTGGTGTACCCCCTCCAATCAGGTGCAACCAAATCTAGGTCCGAACAGTGAAACGGTGTATTGATCCCACAGTAGACTATGTTAGAACTGCATCTGAGAGTGGAGCTGAAGGTACTCCCTTTGACCAGCTGCAACCAACTCAGGGTCCTAACAGTTGAATGGTGTCTTGATCCCATAATGGATGATGTTAGAACTGCATCTGAGAGTGGAGATGAAGGTACTCCTGTTGTTTGGCGTTTTAGGATCCGAGCGAAATTTACCGATTCATGCCCTTATATAGGTGCAATTCACATTGCCCTTATATAGGCATAGAAATCATAACCAAATACAGACATGGCTACTTCCACTCATTCCAAAAAGCCACAACGATTTCTTGGAAAACACGGCTTCAGCAGTCAGGGACATCCCCTTGCTTGAATATTGATTTGACCAAGAATTCATGGAGTTTTCAAAGAACTACCATTCGTGTTCTTTGATGACTTTATTATGCCTGACTTTATGTCAAACTAGGCACCTTCAAGGTATAAATATGCCTACACTTGCTCTAGCAAACACACGGTGGATCGGAGCAGCTCGACTATCTACTTGCCCGACGAAGCTCGCTACAGCAAGTGCCGAAGGAAGCCGACCCTCCAGCTGACGCACTGATCAAGAAGCTGTCCTTTCTCTCGCTGAGAATCCAGCTCCAGTGTTTCCAAGCTCCCCTTGCGGGGTGTTGGGAAATCGAGTCCCGAGACAGAGATATCAGACCTCCTTCATTCTAAAACCAAGGTACGGAGCTGATTAGACCCTAAGAGAAATCTTGGTTAGATTCTTGGCAAAGAAAAACTAAACCTATGCTACACCTCACTGACTTCTTCCCTCGTACTAGACTTAGGCTAGGTACATTGGGGTAGGCGTATTTTAGAAGCACCAGTTGATTACTTTTAGCCTTTGTTATTTATGTATGTATTTTATGGCTTAGAAACCATACCATGCTTTTACAGTATTATTTTATAATACGCATTATACTTTACAGCCAGTTTTACGATTTTAGCAGTTCATTTCTTTTGCATGAGAAAGAAGACTGTTCATTAAATCCTTTTATTGAAAACGCCCATCTCTCTATTTCTCTGCACCTCTGATGAAACGAAGCATGCACGGTTGACTTAGTAAAATATCTGTCTATTGTTTCCACTACTCTGAAGATACGTTTATTCTTGGGGAAACAAAGTTGTCATGTTTATGCGGTTGTCAGAAACTAATCCCTTTAATGTTTATTCGAGAACGTTTCTAGTGACCTCTGAGCTAGCTGGCATTCACAATTAAGTCTAATATATTCAATAGAGACCCAGTCAACCTAAGTCCTACGTCAAATATATAGGATATACTATTCCAATGCGCAGAGCCTATTGGGAATTTAGGAACTACACTAGACTCCCTTTGACAAGGTGGAACCAACTCTAGGTTCCAACAGTGGAACGGTGTCTTGATTCCACAATGGAAGATGTCCGATATTACATTCTGCTTGATTTTTACAGAACTCCTTCCGTTGAGGTGGATTAGACTTTGTGCTTCTGTAGTTAACAGCGGTAAAAAAGGGGGTGGTAATGGACGGAGCATCCGAACCAATCAAACACTCACACCCAGTCAAAAGATCTGAGTTTAATCCATCACCGTTCTTTAGCCCACTCTGCCACCCCAGTTCAGACATGGCTATATGCAAATCAGTCTGACCCTGTGCCTCATGGGAACAGTCCAGCCCGAACTGCCAAGCCATGCCTTCCCTGGACCGGAAACAAGCTTCCGAGGACCGGTTTCTGGCATTCCAGCCGTCTTCAGCCCAACTTGCTTGAATCCAGTGGCAAAGTGAGCAAGGGACTGACGTCTGAGCATACCCTGCCACACTTATGGTGGCCAAAAGCGGTACAAAAGGGGGTGGTAATGGACGGAGCATCCGAACCAATCAAACACTCACACCCAGTCAAAAGATCTGGGTTTAATCCATCACCGTTCTTTAGCCCACTCACTTAGTTAACTGCTGCACATGATTACTAGGCATGGCTTATTGCAGTTGCTGGAGTACACAGCGGAACAGCATGTTCGAACAGTGAAACGAGGTCTTAAGTCTTTGATTGAGGATGTCAGAAGTTAAGTGTGTGATGATTTTTGTGTATAGTTTCTGATGAGGTGCAACCAACTCTAGGTACCAACAGTGGAATGGTGTCTTGATCCCTCAATGGACGATGTTAGAAGAGGATCTGAGAGTGGAGATGAAGGTACTCTCTTCGAGTAGGTGTTAGAAACTCTAGGTCCCAACAGTGGAACGGTGCCTTGATCACACAATGGACGATGTCTGATATTAACTGCTGCTTGCTTTTCTCAGAAGTTTGTGTGTTGAGGTGCATCTCAGTCTGTGCTTCTATAGGTAACTGCTGCACATGATTATTTGGCTTGGTTGACAATAGTCGGTGGAGTATACTGTGGTACAGCAGGTGCAAACAGTGAAATGGGGTCTTGATTCTATGATTGAGGATGTCATAAGTTAAAGTCTGTGATGATTTCTGTATACCCCCTCTTATCTGGTGCTCCCAACTCCGTGCTTCCGAATCCAACGGTATGTGGCTGTGAGTTATCATTGCAGGCTTTGCACACTCTTTTGTATTGCTTCATTGACGACACACTGGGTAGGTGAAGTCACTTTACGTATCTGTGGATCCTTTGTGACCACTCTCTGTGGCCTACACTGCAGACAGCAGTGTTCATAATTCAGATTGAGCTGCTATTGCAGATAATACAGTGTTGATGGCAACAGATATTGCTCCTAGTACGGCCTGTCTACAGCATGCATTTTTGGTGGCTGTGCACATGCTGAATGTTTTTGATGTGGTTATGTGGATGCACTAGAACTGATGGAGCGTTTGTGATATAATCTTTTTGTGTATTATTTCAGATCTATTGATTGTGTGTCACTATACCAGAAGTTGTTGTTCTTTTACGATGGAATTATTTCTGTATTATTTCACATTTACTGTCCCTACCTTACTGCGGCATAAATTATTGATTCTTTTAATATTGAATATCTGTGTGTGATCCAATGCTTACCGTTTTAATTGATGCTAGCAGCAACCATTCCCTGAAGTCTGGTTTACACTTACTGCACACACATCCAGCACAGACGTCACTGGATATGTCACCATGGTAATAAAAAGGAGTTGAGCGTACGTGCCCATATTCACTTCCACTGTCTATCTGTGTCCGTGTTCTCATTATCTATGCATGATACTGTCTCTGGGCCATACTATATTACGTTGTGTTGTGGACAGCGTATGCAACCATGTTACCTGTGGTATTGGAGAAAATTTTGGTAATGTAACTTTTAGGTGTATGGCTCTCATAGGTGGAAGGCTACTTTACAGAGCATGAATATTGATGAAAATTATGGTTGCATGTTGTGTGTAGTGTAAGATATGTGTATATTGCAAAAAGTTTAAAACAAAGCGCTCCAAGCAGAAGAGGTGTGTCTCATGAAATGCAGCACAGATATTGACTAAAATGGGTGGCGTTTTTGAACTGTTACAGTTATGAACTAATGAAATGCTTTTTTTTATGGTTACATGGCAATCGCGCAGCCAGTGCGCAATTAGACCGCACCCAATGTGATTTTGAGAAATTATATTTACTATAATATAAGTTTATTAGAGTTAGAAATATGTAACTATTTTTAATTATCACTTGCTCTCATATACACTTTAAAGTTTTTTAGATATGCAGCGTAACATCGTTCGTCTATGACTTCACAGGGCGTGGCAGCGTGCATTCATTGCATTCTAAACGTACAGCGGGTGCGACCCCATACAAACATGAAGTAACTCGCGGCTTGGTAGTACGTACCCGTCGCATACCAAAGTAGTAGCTGGCGCGACCTCATACGTATATGTTGTTAAGCGGGACGTGTTGCCACAAACCCATCAGATACGAAATGCGCATCATTTAAATGTGGCGGATAGGATTCACGTGTTCATCGAGCTTGGTAGACTACCGGTACGGGACTGTAGTTTTCTCTAAAAAAAAAAAGACATGCATATTTTGTGGGGAAGATATAAAAGATTACATAATTTATAAAGTTTCAAAAAAGGATGACAGAGTTGCAAAATATGAAAAAACTATTTGAAAAAATATAGGTTTTATAAATATTAAAATATGAAATTAACATTTAAAAAACCTTCCAAAATTCACTGAAAAAAACATAGGTTTTACAGACGTTATAGTTAGGAATTAGCATTTAAAAAACTTTGGAAGTTCACTGAAAAAACCATAGGTTTCAGGGACGTTATAGTTAGTTAGACATTTGATCATATAAAATCAGACAAATTCGCCTGCTATAGCTAGTTGGGATAACTATAACTCACGCGCCTGCAATGCACTGCTGATGACATCACACATTACATCACTCATGACATGGTCAGTGATATCACTCATGACATCACTCATGACATCTCAAATGAAATCACTGATGACATCATTGATGACATCATCCACGTGATAGTCTGACACACCTCTTCACACTATAATATAACCTTTGATACACGCACTCTAAAATACAGACTACCGTTTTGAAAAGCATAGACACAACAATACCAGATACTAGATATCCATCCACTGATTCCTATCTATATATTGTGAGCCAGATATACACTGATAGTCACTCATACATGGTGTCACTCATCATTACATCAGTATAATATCTACTCATAGACCTATATATACATTTAAACAGTGCTACTGAGTTACTCACACATCTATTCAGTCATGCCAAAAATCAATCATACACCCATGTACTCAGATATACCCACAACTCCTGCCTTATTTACACACATCATTTCCCTTATTTATATAGATACTATCACATACTTACTCTCTAATACAATCACTAATACAAGTACACTTTTGTGTATGTAGACACTCTTGCAATCACTGTCTCCCACGTAGTCAATTATACACCCCAACACTCACATACACTATGTAAAAACATATATAGTTACTCACATCAATTCACTAATCAACACACCTGTACACACAGCCAACTATCTATACAGCCCTTCTGAGATGCACTTTTGTATCTATAGAACCAGTGAATCAGCCATTCAGACATGTAAGCCCACTAGGTACCTCCAGTAAGCGCCACATAGCTGAGTTGCAGAGATGTGTAAAAAGGGGCACGGCCTAGACCACCTCTCTGCAACGCAGCGCAGTGGTGTTTACTGGAAGCACCTAGTGGGCTAGTTGGACCATAGGGACCCTCAGGATTGAAGGGGAATTATTTCCCCAACTTCAAACCCGCCACAGGGCGGGTTTGCACAGTGGTAAAGGGAAGTAATGGTGTAGAAAAGTGGCTCTATATATAATGGACTGAAGTAAAATCAGCTGAACTACGAATTCCGATTTCTGTTATCAGGAGAGACCTCAGTGCTGCATCTTTGAGCCCAGTACTGGTCCTGAAAACTAATTCTAACCATACTTACCAGTAACTTGAACTTCCTTCCATGGGATATCATTTCCTGCTATATAAAATATATATAAATATATTTAAAAAAATATAAAATGTAAAAAAATATATATTAGAATTTCCATATTTTTTAAAACTTTTTTTTCAATTTATATTAAAAATATGTAATGTAATTTAAAAAATAAAATATCTAAAAATAAATTGTTTAAAAAAATGTACTAAATCAGTATCAAAAAAATAAATATAACAATTAATACATTTAAAAATTGTAATTTACAAAACCCTTGAAATTCACTGAAAAAACCATAGGTTTCAGACATGTTATAGTTAGGAATTAGCATTTAAAAAACCTTAGAAATTCACTGAAAAAAACCATAGGTTTCAGGGGTATTATAGTTAGCTGAACATTTCACTCGTACAAAACCATTGAAATTCCTCTGTTATAGTTAGTTGTACTTTTGCTTTTATGGCTTTACTATGATAAAAACCGAATAAAGAATTTATTATTACTAACTATAACTCGCACACCCGCAATCCACTGCTGATGATGTCACATATTACATCATTCATGACATGGTCAGTGACGTCACTGATGACATCACTGATGACATCTCAAATGACATCACTGATGACATCATCCACGTGACAATCTGATACATCGCATCATACACTAGTATAACCTTTTAACACTCATTATAAAATATGGAATACCATATTTGAAACCACTGAAACATCAATACAAGTTTCTAAAAACCCACTCAGTGATTCCTACACCTACACACACATCTTAACACTTACCTATAGATTCACTCATACATGCTAACAAAGATCAATAGAACACTATTAAATATACTTATACACCTATATCGACCTTACACACCAGCACCCATCATATTCACTTATGCAGTCATCCTACTCACTTATGCAAACAATTGATCATACATACATTTACTAAGCTACACACTTATACAAACACAACTTTATTTATTCATATAGATAGTAACTCATACTTAGTGTGTTATAAAATCACTATTACAAGTATATAGTTTTCGATACAGTCACTCATACAGTCACTGAGACTTATGTATACTTATTTATATACAACAACTGTCACATACACTGCCTTTTATATTTCTACTTTGTTGGACATGTATCATTGAGAAATATACTTACTCATCACCACACCCATAAAGAGATTCACTCACCCAAACAACTGTTTCCACATACAGTCTTAACCTCATGTACCTACTAAATCAACTATTTACACAACTTTGAACAGTCACACACCTCCCACCCAACCACACACACATTCACTATCCCATACAAATACTCACTTAACTAAGTGATAACTAATATAGACTTTCACATAGCTAGTAACCAACGTATGTAGTAGTTTACACAACAAGAGATAGCGTGATACAGATATTCACATAGTTTAATCACTATCCCATATATTTAGTGAGACACTTTAAAATAGTCACTTAGACAGTCAAAGTCAATCACATCCTCCATACATCCACTCAGTCTTCAATGCAGATTGCTATATATATATATATTTAATACTTATTTAAATATCGAACCAAACCACATTCACTGGATGATATCATCAATGATGTCATTTGAGATGTGATCACCATGTCATGAATAATGTAATATGTGACATCATCAGCAGTGGGTTGCGGGTGCATGAGTTATAGTTTGTACAACTAACTATAACGGAGGAATTTCAATGGTTTTGTACGAGTAAAATGTCCAGCTAACTATAACACCCCTAAAACCTATGGTTTTTTCAGTGAATTATATATATATATATCTGGAGCAGTGTGGCTCACTCGTTAGAGGCGGCAGACCCGGGAGCAGAAGTCGGCCCGGGACCAGGATTCAATTCCCGACGCGGCAGGGTCGTGGACCAGGGTCAGCGGACTCGACAATTCTCGCCTCGGTGCCTACTCTAACCTGGGGTCCCACTCGGCAACTCTGGCATTAGCTTGCCTAATCTCCACAACGGCCCCATCAATGCCGGGGATGCCTGGCTCCACCTTGGGGATTCCCAGTAGGTACCATTCCACAGGGAAAGCCAGGACGGGTTCCCCAGCGGTATACAGCGCCGGGACGCCCCTTTCCTGGGGCAGCTGTGCGCTTTACAAGTATACGACATTTAACATTTAACATATATATATATATATATTACCTACTGGCCAGTAGGTAGTTATAGTTAGGACCTAGTTTCCATATGAAAAGCGTTTTTTGTTTTCCCAATAACTTTGGTGTAGTTTGGCGAATCTTCGTGAAATTTTTCAAACTAGTGGGGCACTCTGGTTAGCTTGTGTCTTAAAAGGTTCGGAGTGATTTATCAAGCGGGGGCCGAGAAAAAAGGGGGTCCCAAAACGCGTTATCCCCATGTTAATTTCCATAGGAAATAATTTTAGACAAAGCTACAGAACGAACTGCTGAATGAAATGACTCCAAATTTGGCAAAAAAGTAGTTCTTGGTCCAGAAAGCGACCTTTTTTTTTTTAAATGGTATAAATCCATTCGGTAGTTCCTGAGAAATTAGAAAAAGAATGGGTTTGATATCTGTCCCCATAGGAAACTTTAGACAAAGCTACAGCCCAAACTGCTGAATGGAATTACGACAAATTTGGCAAAAGAGCCCTTTTTTAGGTCTCGCGTATGCAAAGAAAGAGAACTTAAGTCATCGGTTCCCTTTTTCCCCAAAAACGTGCATGCGTTCCATTGCCTTCAATGGCAACGCATGCATGTTTGGTGATTCCCTTGTGGGAGCGAGCAGCTGGCGCCATATGTCATCAATTATCGCGCCTTGCTGCTCGCTCCCGCAATGGAATCGCGCAGGCCCCCTCCTCTCTCCCCTCCCCGTGCTGCTGCGCGAGGCACGCGCTTGTGATTGTTCTTGTTTTTTTGATGAATCTAATAATGTTTGGTATATTAACAGGTTTCAGTTCCACCAGATTTTCCCCGTCTTCTTGCCATTGACTTTTCACTTTTATTTACCGACTGCATCAGTGTAAGCAAATGCCATATGCTTCCCTGCTGCTATCTGGTACACTTTTAATTACCCGCCCCGCAACCTAATAGAGATGATATTAAACTAAATTTTTCTGACATTAAAAGTAATTATCTCCGAACCAATATTGCAAGAAATTAAAATTAGTCTTCAGTTGGAGAGGGAAAGGAGTCTCGGGTTCTCTCGTGCTTCCGCTGCCCTCCGAGACGGAAGCTGCCGACACTCTGTTATTGTGTACCTCTGCCGGGCCACAGGAGCGAACAGGGCAGTGAGTCTTTTCAAATGTCACTATTAATTGATCAGGGTGCAGCCCATTATAAGGCAGAGACACAGCTCCTCTCAGGCCGACCGTGTCTGGAAACTCGCCTCAGTGTAAACAGAGGGCAGGTACGGCCTTATACATGAGGCCCTGGGGGCTTTTATGTCGACAGAGTGATGGCGTTTTATAGGATTACACAATTAAACATTTAAACAATTAAGGCTACAAGGATGACGCCTTTGCGAATGGAATTACTTCAGGACCACCTACATTCCACGAACAGACCTATACCAATTCACCCGTAATTAGTAGCCCTTGCAGCTGTATTTATTTGTTTCCCTGAGTTTTATGATTTGTTGCTGCGTTAACTTCTTGAAAATTCATTTGATGATAGTGACTTGTTTTCATATAGCGGGTAGTGCGCCATCTGTGCCCTAAAAAGAACGGCGTTTCTATTACTCGATTAACATAACTTGTTACAAATTATGTCCGTGGGATCCTGTTGTGTCATGTAACATCTTGGAAACTGTGCTATAAACAGGCTGCAGGCAATGGGAATTCTGCTGGGAAAGAAAGATGAACAAAAACAATAGATACCGGCAGCCCCCAACAATAAGTAAAATCATCAACAGGAATTTTCGCCCACAAAGCTAATTATAGGTCCAAAAATAAAGATGCCAAAACTGAGTCCACGGAAGTCACGAGTAACTGGACCCCTGGAAATTCGGTCAGCAGTACGGGTACCTGAGCTTTAAGTCTGAGATAAGATGGAACAGAATCAAAGTCAGAATTTTAACTCATTATGGCAAGTTACGTCGCTTATCAAATTAAATAAATGAATGTGTCGATGTTTGCAGAAAGAAACTGTAACTTTCACTTGATAAATAATGTATTAACGATACAAATATCCACGATTTGTGTATTACAGGATACGTCATATAGAGACCAGCCTTAGAACAAGGGATATTTTCAAAGGGGGTCACTTTTATACTTCATTTATTCATTTTCTAGCAAGGCACACTATTTGGCGATTAAGCAGAGCTTTTATTCCAACTCCCTATCAGCATGTCCTAAAGGACATAAGTGAGATAAATAGAATACCCCTGCATTACATATCTATCTATCTATCTATCTATCTATCTATCTATCTATCTATCTATCTATCTATCTATCTATCTATCTATCTATCTATCTGTCTGTCTGTCTGTCTGTCTGTCTGTCTGTCTGTCTGTCTGTCTGTCTGTCTGTCTGTCTGTCTGTCTGTCTGTCTGTCTATCTATCTGTCTGTCTAGCATTTTCTTTACTTCAAACAGCCTTGATATCATGCATAGAAGTCCTACCTCCCCTCTTTGCTTTCATGTAGTGTGTGCTAAATTCACCTAATTTAAATTTCATATTTCAACTTAGATCATTAAAGAGAGGACTCTAATTAAAAAGCGACTATTGGAACAGTTTTAATTCACCCTGCCATTCTCTACCCCCTCCTACTGCAGCCCTTTGTGGAAACCGACACCCCACCTCCTTTGAAACAAGCATTGGTATAGCCAATAGGTCTCGCTTTTGGGACCTTATAAGTATTTAGTTATGCAGCACAATATCCTTGGTGCAACAACATCAACTGTTGCATGGCTAAAGACATATAAGGTCCCAAAGGCGAGACCTATTGGCTATGCCAATGCTTGTTTTAAATGGTGTAAATCCATTCAGTAGTTCCTGAGGAATTAGAAAAAGAGATTTGTGATATCAATGGCCGCGGTTGGTTCACTAACCCTCCCGGCCATGAGCTTCATTCTAATTGACTGCCAGCACTCCAAACCAGGAAGTGTTGGCAGCCATCTTGTGAAAACATAGAAAAAGAAGTTAAAAACAATAAAAGGGAGCAGGGTAGAAACACCTTGACCCCCCAGGCCTGCTCAGAGGGTTCAAAAAAGCTTCTTTTTTATTGATAATTTCGGCGGAAATCGCAATAGGATTGCGAATCCGGCCAAAATTATGAAAAAAACTTTGTTTCCAAAAAACCCCCGGGTGAGCCAGGTCCCAGGGGCACTGTTAAGTAATTAGCGGGGGCTCGCGATGGAACCGCCACCACCCTGGTGCTTGTTTTTTAATCTGTGTGGGGGCCAAGCCCCGGGGACTGCCACCCCGTGGAACTTTTTTAAATATGCGCGGGGGCACATGGCCCCTGCTTCCCTGGGGTCCACCACATCCCCGGTGCTCTTTTTAAAAAAATATTTTAAACCATGTGTGGGGTGGCAAGAGCCCTCCACATGCCCCGGGGACCACCACCTCCCCGGGGCACATAATCCTTGGAATTCGGGAGTCTGTTCTGGACCCCTAGCCCCGGGGACCACAACCTCCCCGGGGCTTTCAAAATTAAGGGAGGGGGGCATTACAGAATTACCCCAATTAAAGAGAATTTTGGAACATCAACGTGCCAAGACAAACCTGGATTATAGTTATCAGCATTTTCATATCAAACATTGACTATGGGGTTTTTAGTAGCAAACATCTAATCTTAATGAACTGAATCCAGAGTCAGATTTAGTAAACATTGCACATAGAGGGCCCTTAAACTTACCTATACCTAGGGGTCTATTATGATGCCACCTGCGACCGCAACCGGAAAAGGGACCACCCGCCATAGGTGCGGCGGTCCCACCATTCAAATTAGGATGCGCCCGTCACACTGGCGGGCACATCCTGCATTTTTTACATTGTGGCTGACAGTGCTGTAAGCAGCACCCGCTGCAATGTAAAAAATGCATGTTGTGCATTTGCATGCACAACATGTCAGGCACAGTGCAGTGTCTGCCACCTTGTGCATACAAATGCAGGGGCACCCCAACATGCTGGGGACCAGTCAACAGCGAAAACCACATGCCTTTTTGATGGAGCAAGGTTTCGCACCTAAGGCTACTTGTTTGTATTCAGTCCTCTTGACATAACGTTAATGTACTAATTAACATGTTTCGTGCACTAAAAATTGCATTACATGACACAACTAGTATACAAGAGAAGCTCAACAATGTGCTTTTACTAACTATAATCCGCTTGCACTAAAATGGCTGCTGCTACATGGGATTTCCTACTGCGCATGCGTCTGTCACACTCATGTGACATGTCGTCTTTCTCGCTTGGAGGGAAACTTTTGCTTCTGCGCACTAGAACTAAGATGGCTGCTCTGTGTTACAGCATGCATGAAGATTGCACTGCTGCTTTTGCTAAGCTGTTTGTTTTGCCTAATCATTAACGCAATAGTTAAAATAAAGTAATGGGAATAGAGTAGCGATAAGTGGTATACA
This sequence comes from Lissotriton vulgaris, assembly GCF_964263255.1. Lineage (NCBI taxonomy): Eukaryota > Metazoa > Chordata > Amphibia > Caudata > Salamandridae > Lissotriton > Lissotriton vulgaris. The sequence goes on along the minus strand of NW_028244239.1, from coordinate 393,139 downwards.
GTACATTTATTTATTCTGTGTTCTAAAACTGTTTATTTTCTATTTTTTCTTGTAACAATAATCTCGGGCCTGTGAGGTGTTATTACTCCATCTTGAAAACCCACACTGCGTATGTCAAACTCCAGAAGGAACTGAAGTCATTTGACATTAAAGCCATGCCAAGCTTACAGCACACTAGAAGATGTGCCTGGGAAACTAACCTGCTGACCCCAAGCGGAAGAAAATAATTGTTAACATTGCATTTCTATAAGAACATCCATTGTTGGGTGGAATAAAGATGCATGGGAAAATTAAATTTGATGGGCGGGAACGTTAATAGAATATTCGGAAGTAAAAGTTTCATTTTAGTACAGTATGATGATCTCTACCCGTCTCTTGTCCAAACAAAATTGGGGATCCTTACACTTGCAACATTGAGGGGTGGTACACTGTCCTAGAAAATAGTATAACTAGAGTAGGCTTAGTTAGCAAATTTGTCCGACTTGTCCAAATAGCTGACCTGTCACTGACCCAACGCACTCAATAGGTGATCGGGAGCAAAGGTGCTGGCGGAGCACTCTGTCAGAAAATTCGATAACCCAATCGGGGTTTGGGAACAGGGTGCTGGCGGAGCAGTCTATCTAAAGACTTTGTGACCTTGTCGGGGTTCAACTGTTAGCTGCATAGAGAGAGTCCAATGCAGGCGTTTGTCCTTTAGCTGCGGTTGCCGGTTCTAGCCTGAGGTGGTCCTGTCCTGATCCAATTCAGTCCGTACTTGTCCTGATTCTGGTTTGCACCTGTTCTTTCCTGCTGGTACCTGCATCTTGGGCTTCTGTCTTTTATCCCAGCCCGTGGCCAGGGTTGGTCTTCACACCACTCTAGGTAACTATAATTAGTGTGGGTTTGTCATCATATTTTTCCCGGTCTCTACCCTGCCTATATTTTAATGCTAATAAATGTTTCTCATTTCACTTCCATTTTTAATCATATTCTTGCTGATTGATCAAGTTTCAATTAATGTAGTATGGACACTGACATTTAATAAGTTTCATAGATAAAGAGTTTAAATCTTTCCCGAGTTTGTGGTTATTTATATGAGTGCAAATGTTTATTTACTGCCTATTATGCTAACACCCTTGATCCCTTAGACCTTTAGGTACCGGTGACTTGGATTGGTAAGTAAAATGGTATAGGTCCTGAAAGGTTAAACGAAATTCATTAAGCGCAGGTTACCTGTTCAAAGTGTGTATGTTAATTTATGGGCCCAGGTGAGTATGGTAAAATCTCGGGCAGGTGAGCCCGCGCTCCATCAGTTAGTTTGGTAGCAGTATGATAGTTCGGGTTTAGTTAAGATAGGTAGGTAGTTATAGTTCGCTGGTTAACACCTTAGCTGCGTGTAAACATTTCTCCCCAGTGCTGCGCTGTCCATTAGAACTAGTGCTGAATGGACGTTCAATGGTCGTGGGCAGCACTGGGGAGGTAGCGCTGCTGACGACCATTGGCCGTCAGCAGCACTTAAGGGGTTAAAGAAAAATATTTTTACATATTTGAAATTGTATTATTGATTGTATTTATTTTATGTATTAACCAAAATTGTTCGTATCTGTTTCATGTTTTGTCTGGAATCCCCGGGGGCAGAATAGCGGGTGGTAAATGGAAGCCACACTGCAGTGAGGTCACTTGCCTGTAGGATGTAAGTGCATGGTTAGGTAGAACCTGAAACACTATTTTAGGGAATTTTCTGTATAAATTTGTGAATAATTGAAAGAAAAGAGTTCGCTAGCAAAACTTTTTGTGTGATATCACATAGAAATGGTCACACTGAAGGAGTAGCAGGTTCTTCTGAGCTTGATTGATAGCAAAGGGGTTCGCTGGTGAAACTTTGGCCTTAGTATATCCCAGAGGGGATAACTCTGAAGAAGTAGCAGGTTCTCTAATGCTTGCATGAAGGGTAGATGGAAGGGATCTACTTGAAGTGTGTGAAAAATAAGCGGAAGGGATTTACTCACAGTGAGTGAAATTATCTTTTTTTCTTTGAATTAGTCACTCAGGCACAGTGGTGAATGTTTTTAAGTTGTTGAATAATAAAATCTGCATTAAAAGTGAAAGAAATTAAGTTTTCGTATTACTTTGCAAATGAGGGAGTCAGTCACGGAGCTGCGCTGATGTCACTCAGGTATTGGTTGAGACAGCGGGCGTGTAGCTGAGATAGTTATTGTAAAGGAGGGGTGAGTACAGGAGCGTGAGAACTAGTCTCACGAGAAAAGCCGCACAACTAATGGTTGGATTTATTTTGAATTCAAAATTTTGATTGGTCACTGAAAAATAAAAGACGCACTTCGATGTAATTTTGTAAAAAAATTGAGAGTTATCCTAAAGATTTGCGTTTAAAATATATGTGGCATATAGGTCCGATTGTAGGAGGTAGACCCGATAGAAAATATTTAGGGTTTGCACAAGAACAGTATATAAGAGGAAGACCTCATATCATGTACGGAGAGAAGAGAAAAATGTCATTCATTAAAAGAATTGAGAATTATTTCAAGAAACATACAGCAATTAAAACAAGAGAAGGGATAATTATTCCACCACCAAATATGCCTGCATCATACATGATGGTTGAAAGGGGCTATCAACCTTGTGTGTGGTTAGAAAATTGGATAGAGTACACAAAAGATGATGGTGTTTTAGCATTTCCAGAAAATCGGACGTTTAATGGCAGAGTTTTGTACAATTTGAAAACTCACATGAATGAATTAGATCCCAGACCTAGATTAACGCAGCATGAGGCATTGGAGGAATTGGAAACTGAGGCTTTTGTGCGAGATAGACCCAGAAGTAACAGGAATTGGAGTAAGTTTTATCCCCGATTTCCAAAAGAGACAAGAGACAAACAAATGAAACAATGGAGACAGTCCATGTTAGTGGAAGGATTGTAACCTGTATTTACTTTAGGAGATCCTACAGGAAGTAAAAAGACTGAGAAAACGAAACATTTAATGACTAGTGGTGAATCGGATGATGAATATTTGGAGAATTTGTTAATGAAAAATCCACCACCTTATAATGAGGAGCCAAGTATAATGAATCCAAATGCACCATTTTTGAAACCACCTCTGATTCCGCAAGTGGTACATGAGACTTCAATAGAAAAGGTACTTCAGGAAAGAGAACGAGAAGCATTAAATAAACAAAGAAGTGAGTTAATTCAGAAAATTTCTCAATTGAATACGAGTCCTGAAGCCCTAACAATTCCGGTAACTATTGGTCCTGTTGTTCCTTTGTACTGAGATAAGCAGCCTGGTCCTAAAAATACCATATTAACTACACCTGTAGTACAGCCTAGAAAAGAACCCTTAATAATTGATGATCAAGCAAGTGAATGCGAGTCAGGGATTTCCCTGATAGATTTACCTATAAGAGAACCAGTGAGTGACTCGGTCAGGAAAACCACTCCTATAAGTTCTAGAGAAGTACAGATGGAGACATCCTGAGGTACAAGAAGTGCCACAGTAGTAACCCCAGAGGAAATAGAGAGATGGTCACGAGAAATAGAGAAACCAAAGTCACAGCCAAAGGTATTGGACATATTCAAATTAAGAGTTGAATTAGAGGAAATGATGGTTGGAAATGTGGGATTAGACAGGGTAAATACATTCAGTGAGGATGAGTTGTTGTTCATATGCAAAAGCATTACTAGAAATACAAGAGTGTTTCATGAAAAAATAATGGACATGGCAGCTAATATGGGAATTGGCATTGGCAAATCTAAAATGTTATAGAAACAATATTGAGCTGAATTTTCTGATAAAGACTTGGAAAATATGAATGTGTCGGGTAGAAAAGTACAAATTAAGGAGCTTATGTCATTATTGCAGAAATGGGGTGACCTAGAAAAATGGAAAACTAGATAGGCAAAGAAAAAGGAAGAGGCTCGATCAAAACAAACTGCATCTGATTATGTATTAAAAGAAGCAGAAAAAGTGGAAAGGTTGTGTCCCATGAGAGAGGTACCAGGTGGAGGTTATGTACATGTCCAATGGTCCAGACAGGATATTTTGTCCTTCACAAATGATTTTCCAAAACTTCAAGAGAAACCTGTAGAATGGTACAGACAAGTCGAGAGAAATGTCTTTTAAAAGATTTGGATGGGTTGTTTGACATTGTCGTTCCTGTAGATTTGTGGACAGAATGTGAAGTTGCTGTTGATTGGCCAAGTGATGAGTACCCTAGAGACCCAAAGACAGGAGCCTCAGAAGATATAATGAAGAAATATAATCAAGTAATACTGTACCTAAAAGGGAAAGTACCTGCAAAATAAACTGATTGGACTAGAATAGATAGAACTACCCAGAATAAAGATGAATCTGTGCATGCATATTATGAACGCCTGTTACAAGTATTTAAACAGTACAGTGGTTTGGACAACATTGACATGAAAGACATGACGCATTTCATCTACCGGTTTGTGTCAGGATTAAGACAAGAGATTTCACAATGGATTAAAGATCATAAAATGTGTTGGCAGGCCAAGCCGATTGATGAAATTCTTAAATATGCAAAATATTGTGAAGATGAACTTGACAATAAATGAAAAGAATTAAAAGAAAAGGTAATGTGGGCACAAGTAAAATTAGCAGAGCAACAGGAACTCCAGTTAAGTCAAATGAACAATACCCAGACTCAAAGTGATGGTAATGGGGGTAAGCCAAGGGGAAAATTCAATAGAGAGGAAGCCAAAAAGAAGTTCCCTTGTAACAGGTGCGGCAAGTTGGGGCACTGGAAGAACAAGTGTAAAGCTGTGCAAAATAACAGTGTCCAAACTAATGATTTGAATCCACAGACACGGAATGAGGTGCCACGGAAGCAGCAGCAGCAGGTAATACAAAACCAGTTACCCCTTGCACCTATGCCAAATTTTAGAAGCAAAACACACCAAAGTGTGGATACCACAAATTGGGAGGGAAGTGGTAATAGAGACGCAGTGACATCACAGTTTCTGTTGAGCGACACATTTTTCGAGGAGGAGACATACTGACGGTGCCTGAGAGGGGAGGACGAGGAGTGCGTACTTGGCGCCTCCTTGCCTGTAGATGAGTCAGGTCCATATATTGAAGGAAAGGTTGAAGGAAATGATGTCACCTTTCTATTGGACACTGGTGCTACCCGTTCTACTGTGAGAACAGCAGACGGTCCAAACCTACCTCTCTCGGGAGAAGCGATCCAAGTAGTAGGCGTTTCTAATAAACAAATTAGTACCCCAGTCACAGAACCAATGGAAGTTAGAAAAGGTAATTTTAAAGAAATGCACAAATTTGTCGTTTGTGATTCTAGCCCAGTAAACCTATTAGGCAGAGATTTGTTGTACAAAATGAATTGCACAATATTTTGTACCCCAAGTGATGTTGAAATTCAAACCCCAGATGAAGACGGAATCTATAAATGAATGTTAGCAAAAACAAGAAGCAGAGAATAAAAAGTTAACTGTAGAAGACATACTAGAAGAGTTACAGCATACCGTGAATCCTAATATGTGGGATTTTACAGGAAAAGATGTAGGGTTAATGGCAAAAGTTGATCCAATTAAAGTGACGATAAAAAAAGGTGCAGTTTACCCAAATATTCGACAGTACAAAATGAGCCCAGAAATAAAAGCAGGTGTTACAGCAGAAATAAAGCGTTTGGTTGAAACAGGCATTTTACAATAAATACTGAGCAGTCCATGTAATTCGCCCATAATTGGCATAAAGAAACCAAGCGTAAAGTACAGGGTCATACAGGACCTCCGCAAAATTAATAAGATTGCTGTCCCATGATGTCCAGTTGTGCCAAATCCTGCAGTGATTCTGTATCAGATACTGTGGTAAGCTGGATGGTTCACCGTAATAGATTTATGTCATGCATTTTTCTAGATTCCATTACACCAAGATAGCAAATTTCTTTTTTCTTTTGAATTCAACAGTCATGTGTACGTCTGGAACCGCGTTCCTCAGGGGTATACAGAGAGTCCATCGATTTTTAATCAGATATTGAAAAAGTGCCTTGAATCTTTGGTACTGCCTGGACAGTCAGTCCTGGTCCAGTATATAGACGACCTATTGGTGGCGTCTAAAATTCAAAATGACTGTGTTGTTTATACCATTGCTTTACAGAATCATTTGGGTGAAGGAGGACATAAAGTGTCACCTGAAAAGTTGCAATTTTGCACCACATCGGTGAAATATCTGGGTACCAGATAGAAAGAGGTGTCCGAAGGGTCACCTCAGAAAGAATCAGATTAATCAAAAACATGAATCTACCGCAAACCCACTGAGAAATCAGAATGTTCCTTGGAGTTGTAGGATACTGCAGGCAGTGGATTGTGGGGTTTGCAGCTCTAGCAAAACCATTGATACAAATGACAAAGAAGAGAGCAAAGGACCCAGTAGAATGGGATGACGAAAGCATGACTGCCTTCTTGAAATTACGAGAATGTCTGTGTACAGCTCCAGCATTAGGGATGCCTGACTATTCAAAAGATTTTGCACTATTCTGTGATACACGAGATAATTGTGCACCTTTAGTTCTGACCCAAACTCATGGTCTAATGAGATGTCCTGTGGCATATTTCTCTTCTACGTTGGATCCAGTAGCATCTACATTGCCAGGATGCCTGAAAGCAGTAGCTGCAACCTGCATGAACCTTGAGCAGAGTGAGTCCATTAATTTGGGACATCCAGTGACAGTGTATGTTCTACACGCAGTTGTGATTTTGTTAACAAGGACCAAGACTCAGTACCTAATTCCTATTCGGCTGACTAAATATGAGCGAATCATTGTAGGTGCAGGAAATGTAACCATTGCCAGGTGTAATATTCTGAATCCCCAGCAACTCTGCTACCTGTTTCACATTTTGCAGAAGTGAAGGGAGAAGTCGAACATGATTGTATCAACCTGACTGAATACAGTACAAAACCAGGTCCAGACATAAGAGAAGAGCCATTAAAAAATTCTGGATATGAGCTATTTGTAGATGGCTCATGTATGAGACATGAGGAAGGAGGTTTGAGTGCTGCCTATGCAGTGTGCACATTGGGAGGTTCAGTTGAAGCATCCTATTTACCTGGAGTCAAGTCTGCACAAGTAGTCGAATTGCTTGCATTAACAAAAGCCTGCAAATTTGGAAAGTAACCATTTACACTGATAGCCAGTATGGTTACGGGGTTGTGCACGACTTTAGCCAACTCTGGATGCAAAGGGAGTTTATGATTTCTTCAGGTACTCCTATTAAAAATTGTAATCATGTAAAACTCCGGAAAATCTCTCCAATGCTGTCTTTTTCTACGTTAAGGACGGTGGTGTCCGCAATGATCTTAGGACGCTTGAACTATGGGAATGCCCTCTATGTTGGGCTCTCCCAGCAACAACTTTCGAGACTGCAAACAGTGATGAATGATGCAGCTAGATTAATCTTTGGGAAATCTAGAAACACGCATGCCTCTCCTCTTTTATGCCAATTACATTGGCTTCCCATTAGGCAGAGGATTTTATTCAAAGGTCTGTGCATCGCACATAAGGAGGTCTATGGTAATGCGCCTAGCTACATTAAAGCCAGACTGGTGCAGTACATCCCCAGAAGGACCCTGCGCTCGTCTGAGGACACTCTTTTGGTCAGCATGCGCTATCGCATGACCACCCTCGGTGGACGTGCTTTCTCAACTACCCTGCCAGCAGCTTGGAATAAGTTACCATCAGGCGTAAGGAAGGAACCAAGGGGGATATTATCAAGGGATTTATCTCCGCTTTTTTGGCTTTAAAAGCCAAGGAAGCGGAGATAAAATTATCTCCCTATTAGCAACAGGGTGCTAACACGCAAATTCGCATGTTAGCACCCTTTTTCTCTAAGCTTCCCCTTACATCTCTAATGAGATGCAAAGGGGGCGTTCCAGAGAAAAATAATAGGAGAAATGTTGTTAAGCTACATTTCTCCTATTATCAAGGATTTCGCTAAACCCTGTTAGTGATAGAAAAAAGCAGCGCTAACCGCGGTTAGCACTTCTTTTTTTACACCTGGTATTTTCCTGACTTAGCCATGATATCCTATGGAAGGTGGATATCATGGCTAAGTTTGTGAGCCCCTATTATCAAGCTAACGCCAAACTTCGAGAGATTATCGTTGGTTTTCCAGAGATAATCTCTCAATTGGCAGTTAGCGCGAGGATTTTTATCACTACTGAGATAAACCTTGCTAATAGCAAGTTATCTCTGCGATAATTTCCGGCGATGCTTAGCGTTAAAAACTTTGTTGCTAAGCATCGTTAGCGGTAAATATCGCTAAACGTTGGTAATATGCCCCCAAATCTATTGCCTTTTAGGCGAATGCTAAAAACAGTGTTTTTTCGAGAAGCGTGGTGTTAGATATAACTCGGTTGCCTGTTTTCTGTAATGATCAGTTTCTCAAGTACAAGCGCTTAGAGACCAATCGGTGATAATGCGCTATACAAATGTAATAAATAAATAAATAAATAAATGTGCTGGAAGCAATTCAATTGCCAAAAGAAGTGGCTGTGGTCAAGTGTGCTGCTCACCAATCCCGAAATGACAAAGTGACAGCTGGTAACAGATATGCTAACAAATTGGCCCAACATTGTGCCAAATATAAAATGGCTGTAAATAAGAAAATTGATGCATATGGAAACAGCTGCAAACGTATGTTGCTGGAACGTGTAAAAACGTGGGAGGAAATGAGAGATTTGCAAAATGAAGCAGAACTGAAAGAAAGAGAACGGTGGAGAAAAATAGGTTGTCAGAAAAGTGTTGAAGATGGTGTCATTGTTCACCTTGATGGTAGGCCTGTGTTACCAGACTGTATGCTTGCTCCTATGGCTAGGATGTTTCCACCTAGGGCAGGATGCCATGATCAGGTTGTTCAGACAGAGTTGGTTCAATGCAAGGTTCAGGAATGTAGCAGAGAGTCTTTGCCAGAGGTGTTTAGTTTGTCAGCAAATGAATCCTGGAAAGAAACCTGTAGTGTTGCCAGGAAAGATTGGAAAGGCAGAAGGCCCATTTATAAGACTACAGATTGATTTCATCCAGTTACCACCCTGTCGAGGACTAATATATATTCTTGTTATTGTTTGTTTGTTCTCAAAATGGGTGGAAGCTTACCCCACACATGGGAATGATAGCATCACTGTAGCCAAACTCCTACTCAGAGAACTCATACCTAGGTTCGGTTTTCCAGTAACAATTGAATCAGACCGAGGCTGTCATTTTAATAATGAAACAATTGGCCTAATCTGTGAAACATTCAACGTTAAGCAAAAGCTGCACTGTGAATACTGCTCAGAGGCTTCTGGATTGGTGGAACAACTGAATACACAATCAAGTCAAGATTGGGAAAAATGTATGAATCTACCCGATTAGAGTGGCCAGATGCTTTACCTCTTGTTCTGATGTGACTCAGAAGTATTCCAGACCGGAACACAGGCTTGAGTCCTCATGAAATACTAATGGGAAGAGCAACGAGGCAAGCATGGGTGCCAGGGCACAAGCTGATATATTTATATCTGATGATTTAGTATTGGAGTACTGCAAAGAACTGGCTGACCAAGTGCGTTCTATCTCTCACCAGGTTGGGGAAGACGCTGTCGCCAGACAAGCAACTCCAGCACATGACCTGAACCCAGGTGATTGGGTAGTGTTAAAGAAACACACTTGAAAATCTTGCCTTGCTCCGAGGTGGGGAAAACCACGTCAAGTAATTCTGTTACCACCACAGCTGTAAAGTGCGAAGGAGTTCCACACTGGATCCATGCCAGTCACACAAAAAGAGTGACTGAACCTGATGAAACTTAAGCTGAAGGTTGTGCAGCTCAAAGGTCTCAAGATATCGATCCTGAAGTAGCTGAAGAGGAACAACCAAGCACCAGTCAAGATGATTCGATGCCAGTAGTTGAGATACCTGCAGAATACGTGAGAACCAGAAGTCAGACTTACCTAGACAGTTAGAGTGATAGTGAGGATGAGCTAGGTCTAGAGGAACGTACTCAGATTACAGAAATCCAAGCTAACAGTAATTCTGAGGAGGACCAGCTAGGGAAAGATAAATATACCCAGACAATCAACACTACACCAAGAACTCCAGAGTCTGAAGAGGGACAGATAGGTATTAGGGCGGAAGCTCAGGCATAAAAAAATCAAGGGTTCGAAGAGCTTGAGCAGGGTCAGATAGAAATAGAAAAATGTGTTCAGGAAGAAGAAGGTGAATCAAGTCAAAGTCAGCAAATACCTGAACAAGGCCAGATTAGTAACCAGGCAGAAGAAACTGAAATAAGACCTGGGCCAAGTCAGACAGAGAGGGATACAGAGGATAACATTGAAATAGATGTGCCACAACTGAATGAAAATAAGAGAGCACTGGAAGAAGGCAGGAGCACAGTGCCAGCTAAGAGGCTCAGAAAAGGAGACAAGTGGCCTAGGTTTGTCAAAAGACTGAGATTTCGTCTAAAGACAATAAATGAAGAACCAGAACAAGCAAAGGAAATAACAAGTCATGCTGAACAATCCACAGTACAACCAAGAAGGAGAAGTCCATGACTGAAAAGACTGAATAACAAATTCAGAGGCCCTGAATGGACTTACGTCATCCTTGAAGATTTCGGGAACTTAGAAATAAGTGATGAAAGTGATGACAAATTAATTGCTGATCAGACTGACGGAGAAGTGAGACCCACTTGAAAAATTTCACAGGCTAAAAGACTGTGTAAAAGCTACATAGAGGGGTTAAGACTCCTTGGTCAGAAATGGCTGATCATATTGTTAATGGAAGACCGAAAAGAAACTGTTTGAAAACATGCTGTAGAATATGCACATGTAGTATAGTGATAGTACTCGTAGTATGGTTAGGACAGACAATAGCCATTCCTTACATAATGAGTAGAGACATAAAGAATAACACTAGTGAGCCTGAAACTATAGATACCCCTAGAAGAATAGATACACAAGAGAAAGCACTTAGCATTAAACAACAGAAGGTAGATTTAGAAGCATCAGATGAGGATGGATTACATTATATTAGAATTAAAAACAGAACTCACTTAAATGTATTTGCAAATCTATTAGTACACTATGTAGAAGCTATGGAAATAGAAGATTGCTATGTGTGTATGAAATTCACTACATCAGTGGCTGAGGGAGTTACGTATCATCAATTATTCCTAACATATGGTATTTCATGTAGTATTTTAGCTAGTTTATTCTATAAGAAAGGACCTTTGCAGTATTATTATTCTAATTCAGATGTGATATTTTCTGAACTTCCTAAACGTAGTAACCTGAATCCTGTACATACCAAGAGTGATGTAACACGTTATATGGGTGAATACTTTCTGACTATAGGTACAATAGACATAGCTGAAGCACACAAGAATAATTTATCATGCTTATTACATGAAAAAAAGAAAATATTTTTGAATATGGTTGCGAAAAGGAGAGAGAATTTCCAAAGAAAGGCAAATGATAAGAATCATAAAATTCCTAAATGGCTGAAAATATAGGGTGACCCCAAATGGCAAGATTCATGCTGTCATGCTGCTATGTTGCTGGATTTCGAAGAGAAAGGGGAATTCTGTCTCCACAGGGAAAGAACTAGTTATTATAGCAATATATTCATTGGTTCCAGTGAGTGTGAACACAATTACAAGGTAATTGGGGGTTGCTGCTTCAAAGATGGAACTGAACCTGTGTTTCCTGGAATTGATTTTATATGCGGAAACAAGGCTCATTACAAACTGCCAGATCATTGGTATGGGAGCTGTTATTTTGGAATAGTATTTCCAAAGATATATCATGTAAACAAAATCACTAAAAACAATGAAGAAACTAATAGATTAATACGTAGCAAAAGAGCTAGTTTTGGAGAAATAGTAGGTGATATATTTAGTGCATTGATGCCTACAGTGGGAGTGGCTCTGAATACGCAAAGAATTTGCAAATTGTCAACAGTAGTGGATCGTTTATCGACTGATATTGCTGGAGGGTTCTTAATGATCAATACCGAATTGGTTGCGATCAGATCAATGGTTTTACAAAATCGACTTGCTCTTGATACATTATTAGCAAAAGAGGGCGGACTCTGTAGAATGTTGAAAGCGCAACATTGTTGCACTTACATACCTGACAAAAGTGTTGAAATTAAGAGGTATGTAAGAAATATTACTAATTTGGAAAAAGAGCTTAAACCACTGGAGGTTGATAGTGCATGGAAGAGACTTACCGATGGTCTCTCCTCTATAGGTAGTTGGCTTTCTAATGTAGGGAAAGGTTTTGTAGGTAGATACGGATGCCAATGGTGGGAATAAGCTTACTGATTTTAGGGATAATAATTTGTTGCAAATGTCAGAAGCACAAAAAGACATATACAGTAAATAAGAGAGGGAAAAAGAGAAATATTGATGCACTTGAATTAGAAGAGTTGAATGGAAATATATATAAGAAAGTGAAAAACTTTCACGCAAACAATAAAAAGAAACAAAATAGAAAGTTTGAAGAGATTGCGCTGGGAGAGTTGTGAAAAGTTGGCATCTGTTTCATTAATTGGTGATATAAAATATCATCAAAGAGGGGATTGATGGAGCAAGGATTCGCACATAATGCGACTTGCTTGTATTCAGTCCTCTCGACATAACGTTAATGTACTAATTAACATGTTTTGTGTAATAAAAATTGCATGATATGACACAATTAGTATCCAAGGGAAGCTCGACAATGTGCTTTTACTAACTATAATCTGCTTGCACTAAAATGGCTGCTGCTACGTAGGATTTACTATTGCGCATGCGTCTGTCATACTCATGTGACATGACCTCTTTTTCAGCTTGGAGGGAAACTTTCACTTCTGCACACTAGAACCAAGATGGCTGATCTGTGTTACAGCATGCATTAAGATTGCACTGCTGCTTTTGCTGAGCTGTTCGTTTTGCATAATCATTAACGCAATAGTTAAAATAAAGTAATGGGAATAGAGTAGAGATAAGTGGTATACAGTACATTTATTTATTCTGTGTTCTAAAACTGTTTATTTTCTATTTTTTCTTGTAACGATAATCTTGGGCCTGTGAGGTGTTATTACTCCCTCTTGAAAACCCACACTGCGCATGTCAAACTCCAGAAGGAACTGAAGTCATTTGACATTAAAGCCATGCCAAGCTTACAGCACACTAGAAGATGCGCCTGGGAAACTAACCTGCTGACCCCAAGCAGAAGAAAATAATTGTTAACATTGTATTTCTATAAGAACATCCATTGTTGGGTGGTATAAAGATTTATGGGAAAATTAAATTTGATGGGAGGGACGTTAATAGAATATTCGGAAGTAAAAGTTTCATTTTAGTATGGTGTGATGATCTCTCCCCGTCTCTTGTGCAATCAAAATTGGGGATCCTTACACTTGCAACATTGGGGGGTGGTACACTGTCCTAGAAAATAGTATAACTAGAGTAGGCTTCGTTAGCAAATGTGTCCGACTTGTCCGAATAGCTGACCTGTCACTGACCCAACGCACTCAATAGGTGATCAGGAGTAGAGGTGCTGGCGAAGCACTCTGTCAGAAGATTCAATAACCCAATCGGGGTTTGGGAACTGGGTGCTGGCGGAGCACTCTATCTAAAGACTTTGTGACCTTGTCGGGTTTTAACTGTTAGCTGCAGAGAGAGAGTCCAATGCAGGCGTTTGTCCTTTAGCTGCGGGTGCCAGTTCTGATGTGGTCCTGTCCTGATCCAATATGGTCCGTACTTGTCCTGATTCTGGTTTGCACCTGTTCTTTCCTCCTGGTACCTGCATCTTGGGGTTCTGTCCTTTATCCCAGCCCGTGGCCAGGGTTGGTCTTCACACCACTCTAGGTAACTATAATTAGTGTGGGTTTGTCAACGTATTTCTTCCCTGTCTCTACCCTTCCTATATTTCAATGCTAAAGAATGTTACTCATTTCATTTCAATTTTTAATCATATTCTTGCTGATTGATCAAGTTTCAATTAATGTAGTATGGACACTGACTTTTAATAAGTTTCATAGATAAAGAGTTTAAATCTTTCCCGAGTTTGTGGTTATTTATATGAGTGCAAATGTTTATTTACTGCCTATTATGCTAACACCCTTACCGCCATATTCATGAAAATCGGCATTTGCGATTCTGTAATAGCGAAAAAAAGCGAATCGCTATTCAGAAATCGCAAATCCGAATTCATGAAGAATTGCGATAAAAAAAGCGATTCGCACGCGATCGCAAAATCCGTTAGCGATGACCGATAATCGCAGAAAAATCGCTATTTTCGGCTACCCGCGCCGGGATTGCGAACTCGCAAATAGCGATATCGCTATTTGCGATATCGCTATTTGCGAGATCGCAAACTCGCGAGATCGGGAAAACGGGAAGTCGCATTTTCGAGCCCAGTGATGACATCACAACCAGGAAGCTGCCGGTTCCCACCACCATTCTCCACAGTGAGGCTGACTGAGAGGGAGCAAGTTGGAGAGCTGCAGCTATTCAGAAGACAACCACAGAACCACAACTCTGCTAGAATGTCTGAGGAACCTGCACCTGGCACCAGCAGCTCGTCTGGGCGCAAAAGGAAATTAAAATTTTCTGAGCAGGAGCTAGAACACCTGATAGAGGGGGTGGTGGCAAACCATGAGAGACTGTTTGGGAAAGATTCCCGGAGGGTCCCTGAACAGGAGAAGCGCAGGATATGGCAGGGGATTGCCTCGACTGTGAACTCCGTGGGAGTGGCGGACAGGTCCCTCGAGGAATTAAAGAAGCGCTCGTACGACCTCCGAGGCCGTGCCAAGGAGAAGGTGGCGGCGCGCCTTGGGGAGTCCTCGGGCACTGGAGGAGGAGGACCAACTGTCCCACCCAATACTGCCATGGAGGACCAGGTGGAGGACACCCTGGAGAAGGAGGCCTGTGTCGGATTTACACAACTGGACTCATCCCGCACCACCCAAGAAACCCAAGGTAAGTGGCATGCGACTGCGACCCTGCCCCCTATGGATGCCCATGACCAAATAGGCTCCCCTAATGTCCCATAGGCATGCCATAGTTGCACATCAAGGAATGTCCTGAAGCATTGTGGGAGATGTAGTCTGGCCACAATGTTGTAGTACCACAATGCAGCCTGACAGGTCCCAAAGCACACAAAGCCACAGCCATTCAGGGAATGTCACCCAGCATGCATGTAGCAACTGCACGTCTGCCAGATACATGCAACTAATGGTCCACCACTTACCCCCACAGGTGGCGAAAGCAGCGACAGCGAAAGGCTGCAAATCGATGAGGAGGTCCAGGAGGAGGAGGTGCCACCACCAACCCAGGCACCAGCCCCTGCCGCTGCATCAACACCAGCAGCAAGATCCACCTGCGGTGTCCCCCCTGCGACTGGTGCAGCACCAACAGCCGCTGCCAGGCCAGCCACCATTGTGCCTCCTGCTACCTCAGCTCCACCTAGAGCCGCAGTCAGGGCAGGTACCATTGTGCCCCCTGCATCTTGTACACCAGCAACACCTGCGTTCACCCCCCCCCAGCAGCTGTCACCACAACATCCGGGGCTGCGCCAGTTTCCACACAGCGGCCAGCCACAGGCGCAGGCCAGCAGGGCAGGCACGGCAGGTCACGCCAGCACTCCACTCCAGCAAGCAGGCGGGCCAATGAACAGGGACTTGCGTGGCTCAGCGTCGAAAGACGCATGCTGCGGATACACCAGCGCCAGGCACAACAGCAAGGAGCTATTCAGCTGCAGCTCCATATGATAGGGCGCAATGTGGCCACAGTTGTAGGCCACATGGATGGCATGAGGGCAGCCATGTCAGCTGTGTTGGAACGATTAGACAACATGACTGCAGCCATGGCAGGTGTGGGTGAGGGAATGGCCCGCATGGCTGCAGCCATGGAGGCCAACACCGCTGCCATGTCGACACAGCGCAGTGCAGCACGCCGCCGCCACCGCCAACTGATGAGCTGGCTGGCCTCTTACAGCAGGGCAAGTTATGTAGCAGCAAATGCTACTTCTCTGTTGGCGCGGCGCTCCCTGACCCAGCAGCACCAACTAATACAGTGCAGTGAGGACATGACTAGGGTGCTGGGACACCTCACCACGGCCGTCATTGCACTTCACCCTCCAGCAATACCATCCACTGTGGGGGGTGATGATGCTAGTGAGGGGGCGTCCAGCGTCAGCTCTCACTCTGCCTCACAGATCCCACCACACAGCCGCAGCACCAGGCCCACGCCAGGGCCTGAAGCCCAGGAGGAGGATGCCCCTCAGAGGCGCTTGGGCGCAACGCGCAGTAGGCGCACCTAAGAACTACAGACTATCATTGGCACAGGCTGACGTTAAGCCTGCCATGTTGTGATACACAGCAGTATGCTGTAATACTGTTTGTTGTAGTTATTTGGACTGGAACCTTATTATTATTTTTGTGAATTGAACAAATACATTTATTTTGCTACACACATTAGCGTTGTGTCATCATTACATTTTGCATGCATTGTTGATTTGTGGGGTGATGGTAGAGGTTGTACTAGAAACTGTTCACTGTGATGTGGTTGCGACGTCTGCTGGGTTCTCCCCATGTGCATGGCGCGCATGTGCAGGTGGCCGGTTGTCCCCCTCAGATTCACTGCCAGAGATGTCAACAGGTATCCGGCGCTTGGTTGCAATGTTATGTAGTATTGCGCAGACAGCCACAATGCGGCAGCACATTTCAGGACTGTAATACATGGCCCCACCTGTCTTGTGCAGTATGCGGAAGCTGCTCTTGAGCAGGCCAAATGTCCTTTCTATGCAATTCCTTGTCCGTATGTGTGCAATATTGTAGCGCCGTTGCTGGGGTGTAGCAGGGTTGAGGTATGGGGTCAGGAGGTATTCACGGAGGGTGTAGCCACTGTCACCTGAATGAGAGGAGCAGATGGTGATTGCCTATGCTGCGCTGTTACATCTTAGCAATGTGACATTTTCAACAAAGTGTACTTACCAAGTAGGTGTCCTTCCCCAAACTCTCCCCTCACCAGTCGTGTGTGGAGGCCGCTGTGCCGGAATATGAAGGAGTCATGGGTACTCCCTGGGTACTGTGCGGCAATGTCAGTGATGTATGTCTTAGTATTGCAGACCATCTGGATGTTGAAGGAGTGGTAGGACTTTCTATTGCGGAACATATACTCCATGGCAGCTGGTGGGCAGATGGCGACGTGGGTACAGTCTATGCATCCGAGCACATGTGGAAAATGGGCTACATTGTAGAATTGTAGCTTGGTCATGTCCAATTCCTGTTGGCTGGCGGGGAATTTGATGTGACGGTGTAGCTGGGTGAGCATGGCGTCAACAAAAGTGTGGAGGCAGCGTGACATGGTGGGCTGGGATATCCCCCCAGCAGCCGCTACTATCCCCTGGAAACTCCCGGAGGCCAGGAGGTGCAGGCTACACAATACCTGCACATGTGTAGGCACCGCATTGGTACGGCTTGTTGGGTGCTGCATCAGGGGGTCAAGGTCCTGTATTAGCTGCATTATCATTTCCCCATTCAGCCTGTATTTAGCATATTTCTGCTCTCTGGTTTGGCCCAGCAAGGTGACCCGCTGGCGGAATATCCTGTCCTGGATCCTGCATCTCCTCCGTGCTAATCGCTCTAGCCTTCGACGCCTCACCACCATGTACATTCCTGGCATTGTGGGACTCCTAATGCTGCTGCTGATGATGGTCCTTATGTGTGATTGGTCAGGCCAGTACCTGTTGGTGATAGGACAACGGTTTTTTGAAAGTTTTTTTTGAATGGCTTTTATGGTTACCACCTGCTTTGAGTTGTCCTTATTTTGCGCGGCGCAAATAGCGTTTTTTGGGGTTTTCGCTAATAGCGATTTTTCTTGAATACCGATTGCGATTATATTGCGAAATCGCTATTATTTTCGCAGAATACGTGGTGTGTCGCAATTTCAGATTCGCTAATGCTCACCTGCCGGGATTCTGCGAATATATTAGCGATTTCGCAAATCTGTGTTTGCGAATTCGCTATTTTGATGTTGAATGCCGATTACGGAAATTGCGCCCGCATTTGCATTTTCGCAGCGATTGCGGGCGCAATTTCACTTCATGAATCAGGCTGTTAATCTCTTAGGACTTTAGGTCCCGGTGACTTGGATTGGTAAGGTAAATGGTATAGGTCCTGAATGGTTAAACGAAATTGATTAAGCGTAGGTTACCTGTTCAAAGTGTGTATGTCGATTTATGGGCCCAGGTGAGTATGGTAAAATCTCGGCCAGGTGAGCCCGCGCTCCATCAGTTAATTTCCATGGCGGCGGAGGCGGAGCTACGTGGGCACCGTAGATGGCCGCGTAGGCCAGTAGCTCCCGGTGACCCGCGTCTCGCCCCCCATTATCCTGCATTTATCCTGCGGCACTAGTTGGCGGCTGACACGGCGGAGGACAAGCGGCGGGCAGGGGGGTGACTCCGAGCCCGTGACATGGCCCAGAGGGGGAAAACCGTCCTGAAGTGGCCTTGGCCTTCTCTGCCTCTGTCAGCCAGGGATTAGCGTGGCAAAAGTGGCCGGCGCCGACCGGAAGTGCCCGGCCGCAAACAATCAGCAGTGGAGGCGTGATTGGAGACCCCTGGATGGTGGCGGCGGGGCGCCGATCGTAGCCTGGAGTCTGTTGAGGGCTGATGACGTCCCGTGAGGAAACACCACACAGGGGAATTTTAGGCCTTCTTCGCCCCTAAGCCGGGGCCTCGAGAAGTGTGGACGGCCAGCGGTTGTCAGAGGCGCCAACCGGAAGTTCCCCGACTGCCCCATTTTGTAGTACGATTTGACCGGAGACCCCTAGGCAGTGTCCGTGGGGCTACGGTCGATACACAGAGACTGTTGGGGGTCAGTGGGTGGCCTGGTGGTACAGTGGTCTCCTCCCCCACTCCGTGGACAATTGCCTTGAGATTCCCGGGACCCTGGGGATCGTGGGTACCCTTGGCCACTGTAGTGATTGGAGGGGGGCCCCGGGATTGGATCTGGCCCCTATTTCGCCACCCATGGATTGGTGAGCATATGGTGTTTGTCTTAGAGGGCACAGTTTTGCGCTATGCCTGGCTGCAGATGGCCGTGAGCGGCATCGAAAAGGACATCGGGGCTGGCGCGCTCATGGCCTTGGACGCTATCTGGAGTATCCAATAGGGGGGCCACCTTGCCTATATTGCTGCTAGCTTGTGTGGCCTGGAGGGGTCGGATTATCACGGAGGCACAGCTGTGAGGACCCAAGCAGCAAATTGAGTGCTGAGACCTCCCTGACGGCCTGAGATGCTGGTGGTCACCATTGGGTTGCCTTCCCTGGACTGTAGCTGGTTGGAAATCTACTTCTTGGTGGCTTGGTGAGACCGGTGATGGGCTGAGTGTTATATATTGGGAACTACCCTGGGCTGCCAAGCTATCCATGGACGCAGGCCATCAGGGGACGTGGGTCCTCTTCTTGCTTTAACTGTTTCTGCATTGCTGCGGGGAACAGGACGGTCCCGTGGTCCAACAAAGTGGCCTGGACGACCTGTGGTGCCCACCTGGTCAAGCTGATGAATATTTTGCGGTGGGGAGGCTGCGGTAACTGGTGAGAGGCTGGTGCGCTGGACATTGTGATTGACAGAGGGTGTTGATGAACAACCTGCGCGTCTTCTAGCTATAGGCAGTTTCCCACCAGGTATTGACTCCACATGGTGGCGCGGTCGGAGGGTGAAAAAGTGCAGTCCAGGACAACTAAAGGGTCTCGCTCCGTCCAGTCTAACAAACTGTATCAATATAAATTGCCCAAGGGCTCGCCCTCCGGACCGGGGCAGATGTCGGGAGGCAGCAAAGATGCTGCTGATTCAGTGGTGGAACCTACGTTGCAGGATGTGATGGCCGCAATTGCAGGCGTTAAGGCCTCTCTGGGACAACAGATGGCGTCACTGGATCATAAGCTGGACACTGTATCCATTGAAGTAAACCTGCTTCGTGCTGATCTCACTAGTGAGAAGGTTAAATCCATCGAAATCAAGACTGCAAGCTTGACTGATGATGTGTCGGAGTTGCAGCAGGAGGTCCGTGCACTCAAGGAGGCCAGTGACTTGACGAGCCGAAAGCTGGATGATTATGAAGGACGGGTTCGGAGAAATAATATACGCATTATTGATCTTCCAGAGAAGGCTGAAGGATTGACCCCGTATCTATTCATTGAGGACCTTGTTCTAAAACATCTGCAGCCGAAAGGACTGAGTAACCTTTTTACGATTGAGCGCGCCCATAGAATTCCGGGAGGGCGACCCAAGCCGGGGGCTCCACCACGCCCGATGATTACGAGGGCGCTCAATTTCAGAGACAGAGACTCTATCCTGCCGGCTTCTAGATCCGGTGGTCCCCTGAAGTATGAGAACTCCACCCTCACCTTCTTTCCAGACTTTACCTAGGCAGTCCAGAGACAGAGTTTCATGGGAGTCAAGAAGCGGCTCAGAGACAAGGGCTTCAAATACGCCATGTTATACCCGGCCAAATTAAGAGTTGAAGTGGAGGGGAAGGCTTGGTTCTTTGATAACTCAGAGATTGCCTCAGATTGGTTGGAGAGTCTCTCCCTTCAGGGGGCTCCTTGGGGGGGGAGGGGGGGGGCGGCGGAGATGGCCCTGATGCTCTGGAAAAGGAATGATAAGTACAGTTGTTGGGATAGCGTGGGCTGGTGAAGGGGTGTACTGCCTGATTCTTGGGTTATTTTGTGTAGTTGCCTCCATCTGCGGGGAATGGCTCCGGGCATCAGACATGTTTCCTATGGGCGGGGGCGGTGATACGGGGCTCGGGCTTCCGCCTCTGATCTATATTTCGATAGTCATTAGTTTAGATATGGGGCGACAGGCACACTGCGAGTTGGGGGTAGGCAAATGCCGTGAGTAGGGATGCAGGGTGGGGGGAGGTGGGATGGGTATGTTTTTGTTTGATTGTTGTGTTCTTTTTGGTTTTCTTTTTCCCCTCAGGTGTCCTTACTGCAGCGAGACGTTCTACACATGGGTTGAATGGGGCAGAGTAGTCGAGACTCAGGGGTAAGAGTTCTGAGCTGGAACGTTAATGGCTTGGGTGACAAGATCAAGAGAGGGATGGTCAGCCAACTTATCAGACGACACTCCCCGGATGTGGTATTACTGCAGGAGACAGACTTAGTTGGTAATAGATGCATGGCCCTCCATAAAGGGGGGTATAAGTTGGTGGTGCATGCTGGTTTACCACTAGCTCTAGAGGAGCTGGTGTACTGGTTTGGAACTCCTTCCCTCTATCGTTGCAGGCCACGTGGGTGAGTCTCGGGGCAGGTGGGTGGTAAAACGGTCGCTTTCCTGTCAATCTATGTGCCACCGGGCCTTCAGACCGAGGCCTTTCGAGACTTGGCTGTGGTTTTTCTCATGTTGCCCCCAGGGCTTTTGGTCTTGGGTGGCGATTTTAATGCAGTCTTAGATGGAGAGCTGGACCGCAGCCCCCCGCGTGTGCTTAGATCAGCACAGAGAGTTTCTGGATATGCTGGGGCTGGTTGATAGTTGGCGATCGCGCAACTGAACATTGACACATTACACTCACGTCTCTGCAGCTCATGGTAGTTTACTCAGGATAGATTATATTTTGCTACCTGCTGCGCTATGATCCGGGAGATGAAGTTTCTTGGCAGGGGCATTTCTGACCACTCTCGCTATGGGTGCAGCTGGCCCTAGATCTTCCGGATGTGGGGAGGATAGCTCCCATCAGCGCCTGGCAGTTGAAGGACCCAGCCACTGAGAAAGAGGTGCTGCAGATGTCAGACCATTATTTCTTGGAAAATGTCGGATCTGTTGAGTCGGCACAATCCCTTTGGGAAGCATACAAAACAGTGGTGAGAGGCGAGGTATTGTGCCTAGTGTCAGGCAAGAAGAAAAAAAGGCAAGCAGAAGTGGCCCAGAAGGAGTCGGAGATAATTC
Organism: Lissotriton vulgaris; assembly: GCF_964263255.1. Lineage (NCBI taxonomy): Eukaryota > Metazoa > Chordata > Amphibia > Caudata > Salamandridae > Lissotriton > Lissotriton vulgaris. The sequence continues at coordinate 371,191 of NW_028244239.1, read as the reverse complement.
GTTGGGAGGAGGAGGTGGCCCGGTCGCCTACTCCCGAGGGGCTCCACCTGTTGAGGCTCAGACAGGAGGATTATAAAGATCTCCTCAGGGATAGGGCAGTGGCCCATAATAATGCCGTCCAGAGTCGTATCTATGAACATGGTGATAAAGTCGGTAAACTGATTGCATGGCTTGAACATGGAGAGAGGGCATCTAGATTGGTACCCAAACTGGAGATGCGGTAGTCCTGCAGGAGCACGGATCCTCAGGCGGTGGCGGATGAGTTTTCAGAATATTATAGGAAAGTCTATACGTCGGTAATGTGTTTACAGAAGCCGATAGCAGCGAGATGCTCAGAGACATCGTAATGCCGACTTTGTCGGAGGAGGACAGGAGTTATATCGACTCCGTGTTTTCCGATGACATGGTTGCGCAAGCAATTCGACAGATAAAATCCGGCAAAGCAACAGGCCCCAACGGGATAACGATAGAGTTCTATAAATTAAACGCTGGTAGACTCATTCCACACATCAGAGCTATGTTTTTGGAGAGCAAGGAGAAGGGTGAGCTCCTGTATGACCAACGGGTGGCCAATATTGTGGTCATACATTTACGACGCAATGCTCCTCTTATCGACCGATATCGCTTCTTAACGCTGAGCCCAAAATCCTTGCAAAACTCCTGTCCACTAGGCTGGTCAAGATAATCACGTCTCTTATCCACCCTGATTAATCGGTATCATGCCCCGTCGTAACACAGCGCTGAAGCTGCGTATGCTGCATGGCGTCCTTGGCGGCTCCCCGAAGATCCATGAACCGACAGTGTTGGTATCTTTGGACGCTACGATGGCCTTCGACAGTGTAGTGGCACTATCTGTTTGCGGTGTTGGCAAAACTGGGTTTTGGGAAGGAGTTTGTCGGATGGGTTCGCTTGCTGTATGCGAATCCCTTGGCCAGAGTGGTGGTTAATAATTGCAAATCCAGTGATTTCCCTTTGGGTAGAGGCACACGACAGGGAAGTCCATTATCTCCCTTGCTTTTTGCACTTGCGATGGAGCCCCTGGCAGCCTGGGTCAGATGGGGCAGATCGATACGGGGCTTACGATGAACACCTGATTGGGAAGACAAGATCTCGCTTTATTCGCACGATGTCTTGCTTTATCTCACTAACCCTAGAGACTCCTTTCGCAACTTTCTAGATGTGCTCACTGTTTCTGGAAGGTACTCCGGATTGGCTATAAACTGGACGAAGTCGGTGCTATTTGTTTTGGTGGGCGACCCCCCAGTGGTACCGCGGACGTGTCCGATTCATATCTAACTGCCAGATTCAGATATTTGGGTATATTCATCACACTCAATCCACAGTTACGGTAACCTAATAATCTAGCCTCCCTGTTGAATAGGTGCAAGAAAGATGTGGAGCGCTGGAAAACCCTTCCACTCTCCTTGTTGGGAGAGCTACGCTCTTCAAGATGATGGCATTGCCTCGGTTTTTGTATGCTTTACAGACCTTAATGGACCCGGTCCCGGCGGCTTATTTCAGACAGCTTCTTTGGGATGGTGGTGCCCGAATAGCGTTTGGTAAATTGACACTCGCATGGTATGACAGCGGGATCGGGATTCGGGACCTGCGGAAGTACTACCGGGCCTCTCAGCTGGCCGCGTTGAACCATATTGTGCACGGACTCTCAGGAGATCCGGAATTTGCTATGGATCGGGGTCAGAACCCGGGTAGGGTGATAGAGAGAGCCCTGTATTCCAGGCCCGGAAGTTTTCCATTTACTGGCCCAACCGCACATGCGATCCAGGTTTGGCACGCAGCTAATAAAAGTCTGGGATGGGAGGGCAGGTTGACACTTGCCACTCCCCTCCTGAACGTTGAGAAGCTGGGTAGTCCGTGGAGGTCGAAGGGTTTCGACAGTTGGGATCTTATCGGAATTGCCCAAATAAAAGATGTCTGGGGGAGCGGCACAGTGCACACCTTCGAGTTACTCAAACAACAATATAATTTGCATGATAACGAATATTATCGATATCGACAGGTGAGGCATGCCCTTACCACCCATATCCCTAAAGATACGGTGCTCCCGGAGGCATCGCCCCTGGAGGATCAAGTGCTGGATGGGTTTATCCCCCAAAAAACGATTTCCCTGATATACAGGAAACTGATTAATAACGAGGAGAACCCGCTGGTGTGGATTAGGGCTCAATGGTGTGCAGATGGGTTAGAGCTAGATGATGAGGATTGGACGGAGGCGGCCTCCTCCCCAAAGGTAGTCGCCATACAGATGCGGCTCCAATTGGTGCAACTGAAGATACTTCATAGATCAAATATGACAGGACCCAGTTTGGTACGAATGAGACGAGCTGAGAGCGGAGAGTGCAGGAGAAAGTGCGGTGAGATCGGCACTTTAATGCATACTCTCTGGCATTGTATTGAGATACAGTTGTATTGGACGAAGATCAATGATGAGCTGGGGGGAGCAATAGGTGTGGAGATACGACCGGAGGCCCGGAGGTGTTTGTTGAACGTGTGGGAGCCTACAGATCTAAAGGCATACCAGAAACAATGGGTGACGTTGGCATATATGGTGGCTAAATGAAACATAGCTAAGCTCTGGGGGGCCAGCCAGCCGCCCCGAGTCACCAAGTGGGCGGAGGACCTTGACTGGTGCATGCTTAGAGAAAGAGCAGTTTATGTGGCAAGGGGCTGCCCAAAGAAGTGGGCAAAGATTTGGAGTGCATGGAATAGTCATAGAGGAGGAATTTGTGAGCCACCTACTCCGATATTGGTATCAGAGGCGCAGGACTTCCCAAGATCCCTGCACTAAATGTTGTTGTAATTGATTCTGTGCTTTGCCACAATGCCTCATGTGTTGGAAATGTACTGTGTTCACCTGAGATTTCTTATTTGTTCCCTTTTGTAATGTCTTTCTTGTTTCAATAAAAAGAGTTTTTAAAAAAAAAATAATTTCCATGACCGCAACGCCGCCATGGAGAGTCTGCTCTCCGCCTGCATCGTGATATGGATGGTGGTGTCTTGCAGACACCGCCACCATATCATTCTGCTTTTCCGCCCGGTCGACGAGTCGACTGGTGGAAAAGCGGCGAATGGTCTTTCCGTCCGCTGTGGACCCCCCAGCCATACTAATATGGCAGGGGTCTTTTTGGTATGAAAGTGTTAAGTCCAAACTCCAATGAAAGGCAGAGATGAAGTTGGTGTAGAAAAGGTTCTTTAATTAGCAACCTTCACAGCAAGCGTAGAATACTCAGTAAAGAACCTAGAGAGAGAGTTCTAGGCAATAGAGACAGGAGAGAATATAGAGAGACAGAACCATAGATACCACAGAAAGGCGGGCGGAATGCCCCCGCCGGGCCAGCAGTGGCTACTGCCTGCTCAGCGGGCGATCCACCCGCCATCGTATTAGGCCCCTTATTGTGGTCACTGATTGGTCTAAGTCAGCCTGTCACCACCAGTTCTGACCTCAATGGGTCAGCGGCAGCATGCTCAGAGGTCGAGAACAAAGCCCATCCTTAGCGGAGGAGGTCACACCTTCCCCAGTCAGGAAGAGCCATCTGTAGCAGGAAGCTTCAAAGGCCTTGCTGCCTTTGAAACGTTGCCCCTGCCTCTTCTGGTAGAAGGAGCAGGCCCCCCTCCAGTCCTCACCACCGTTTGGTGGAAAAACATAGAAAGAATATGAGGTGTGGCCCCCCTCTGCCAACTCTACCCATTAGGGGCTGGAGGCAAGGTGAAGCACATTTTTCAGTGCCCACCATTTTGACGATGGTGAGACTTCTCCAGTCAGGGCTAGGGCTCTGTCACCCTCCCACAGGAGGTGGGCATATTAGAGGGTATAGACACCCCAAGTAAGGGGCCCATTGTCCACTACCTGTCACACCCTTATATTTAGTATTTAGGGGGAATCCCCAGACCCTGAACTTAGATTTCAAGGACACAAGAACAAAACAAATAAAGAAACGCTGTTGTATTGAGAACAGCAGACCTGGGTGCAAACTCTTGCCTGCCACAATAGAACTCAACAATCACCATCCTCCAGCTTGTCTTATCACTATGTGGCCTTCACAATCCCCGGAGGGCCACCTGCACATCTCTAATTGCCAAAGAACTTCCTTGAGATAGAGGTACTATCTCCCTGCATCTGCAGGTCTTCAACAACAGCAGAGTCCGGTCCTACGCCATCTAGCTCCCCAGCCAGACAGACGTCTCCAAGTGCCATCCAGAGCTACACTTGTTCTGGAAGGTCAGCTCAGCCTCTGCACCAAGTCTTGAGGCCCCAGTACCTACTCGATCTGTGAGTCACCAACACTGGGGTACCGGACCACTTGTTGCACAAACCCACACAGCTGAGTCCAGGCAGAATCCAACCTTACAACAAACTAGCAACCAAGAAGGGACTTCACGACTCCAGTGACCCACCTCACTCAGCAGTGGTCCAGCAGCTCTAGAAATGTTGCTTCAAGGTGCCAGCCCTGACAGCGAGTTTTATCTTTCTGTGCCTTTGACCAGCTGCAGGTCTTTGCTGCACTCAGCCTGCCCGGCTGTGGCATCTTCAAACCAGCTGTGCTCCTGAGACTCCTAGGCCTTTGCAACCTTTACTTCCCCTTGAGAGCCTTCAGACTTGCCTTCAGCTTCCCCTTTGGCTTGCCTTTTCAGGTGGCCCCTGGTCTTCATAGCACAGCATAGAAACTCCAGAGAACTTGTCCTTGGCACTTTGAACCTTAGTCCCAAACCTTCCGATTCACAAAAGGGTAACCACACAACAACTGTATTGCATTGTTTTTTCTACTACGCTTCTTTCTCCTATTGGTAATGTATTGTATGTAATTGTGCACAACTATGATTATTGCATTATATTGTAATTTATCAAATCGCAAAACGTTTTGACCTTGTACCGAAGTTCTTGGTCTAAGTATTTACTCTGTTTTTCTAATTTGGTCTTGACTTCATTCCTTGAGTGCGTACAATGATTTATTGCCTTGGTATGTACAACAAATGCTTTGCACTACCTACCCTCTGTTAAGGCTAACTGCTCGCCCACACTACCACAAAAATAGAGCGTTAGTATTATCTACTTTTGCCTCTGTAAACGAATAAGGGTCTCTTAGACCTATCTACATTGTGTACCATTGGGGTGCGCTATATAGAGAGGAGAGTTTCCAACAGCCACATTTTTTAAGTCTATCCAAACAGACATATTGTGTTTTAAACTCTGACCAGTTAGTTATTGCTTTCAGGGTGTACCTCAGCTGCCTTCCCACACCGCGAATCAGGACTCCCCTCCTTAGGACATTTCCTTAAAATAGCATTTTTAGCCAGGTGACAGCTGCTCTGATGCAGCTCATACAAGCTAAAATTGAAAGAGTCTATCCGCTGCATATGCATGCATCCTTAGAAGTACCAGACTGGATGATAACTGAAAAGTAATGAATGTATTAATGTTTGGATGCAGTAGATAAATCTGTTCTTAACAGGGATGGTTATAAATGAGTTATTCTTTTAGGTGCTGGTTGGGGCTTTATTGGGATGGATATTAATAAAACAGGTGTTTTCCTTTACACCTTGTATTGTATTTCAAGATGAAGGCTAAAGCTACACAATATTCAGCATTGCATGAGTGTCCCCAGACTAGGTTACGTTTTTGCGTAAATGTGATGACGGGAAGAAGACTAATACTTGAGACAGGGCAGGTTAGGATAATGCTCTGTACTTGCTGTAGCAGAACACTGCTTTCTCTGCAGGTGTTCATTGTTTGGTCCATGCCACATGCCTGCTGTTAGAAATGGGATTTTTGGTTGGCTAGGGCATGTGCCAAAGTCGGGCAGAAACTACCACTCTAGTCAGGATAAGGGAGTTACACTCACTCCCTTGGTAGCTTGGCACGAGCAGTCAAGCTTATCTTAAAGGCAGTGTGTAAAGCATTTGCACATAACCAACAGTAATACAGTGTAAGCACTACAAAAGGAAACCACAACAGTTTAGAAAAATATCCAATATTTTTATATATTTAAAACCAGACCAAAAACGATACAAAATCCACAATGCAGTACTTAAAAATCTTTAATTATCAAAATATGCTTGAAAAATAGTTCCTCGATGTCGATAGCTCCATCTGGGGCTATCACTGCGTCATAGGCAAACACATCCAAACAGTTCTAGCTGACCGCTGCGTCGCAGGCCAGCTACGGAGTCGGGAAGACCCGCGAACAGTACATTTTAGAAATGCAGGGCGTCAGCGACCTCTCGTTGAGCTTCTAAAAGCACGGCATCCGCAGGCGTCGGTTCTGGAGGTCGGTGTGAAGTCACATGCGTTGCAGGTCAAACTCTCCTCTGTTGAAGTCAGGAGCGCTGGCGTTGGCAGGCGTCGGGTGCTGCTGTGTGAAGTGCGGCGTGTGGTGCCCTCAGGTCGCAGTGTGAGCAGCGGCTCGGTGGCGGCACCAGATGGCGTCATTGGTGAGACCAGGGTCGTGGTGCAAGGTGATGGTGGTGCTCGTCGCGGTGCTGGCAGGTCATGGTGCAAGCAGCAGCGTTGTCGTGGCTGAAGCGCTGTTTTCGACTGACGAACTAGAGTCAGAGGTGTGGCATGAGGGTGGTGCATTGTGTAACTTTACGAGCGGTGCCCTCAAACCATGGTGCAAGCAGCGGCGTAGATTTTGGCATGGAGCATTGTCGTCAGGGATGCCAAGGCTTCGCCATGAAGCGAGGCGGTACGGAGAGCGTGCCCACAGGTCGCGGTGCGAGCAGCGGCCTGGCGGCAGTATCAGCAGGCATCATCTTTGAGACCAAGGTCACGGTGGGGCAATGCAGCAGTGCCCTCTGCGGTGCCTTCAGGACATGGAGTCAGCAGCGGCATCGTAGAAGGTGTCGAGTTGCTTTTTCCTCTGTTGCAGCACACAAAAACACAGTCCCCAGTCCTGAGGGCAGAAGAGCCTGAAGTCTTTGCTGTTCCTAAGACTTCTTGAACAGGGGGCAAGCTCAACCTCAAGCCCTTGGAGAAACTCACAAAAGTAGATTGCAGAAAGTTCAGTCCTGTACTTTCACTGTCCAAGACAGAAGCAGACACTGCAGGCCAATACAGCAAAGCACACATCAAAGTGGTAGTCCCTCCTCACACCTTCTCCAGCTCTTCTCCTTGGCTGTCTTCTTGATCCAAAAGAGTTCTAAAAGTCAGGGGTCTGGGCGCCAATATTTATATCCCAAAATCCTTTGATCTCTTAGGCAGAGAGTGTCTGTGCCCTGCCAGAACCAGTTCTGCCTTCTCTGGTGTGACTTCTGGAGTTCTGGACTTTTTGGTTCCGTCCAGAGGTGTCAGGGATAACACCCTGTAATGGCTGACCTTTTCTGGCTCCTTTAAGAGGGAGAATGATGGAGAGTGACTCCAGCCTATCACCCTTATAGCATAGGGATTAGGACTATAGATAGGATCCCTGCCTTTTATGTAGTAGAGTATTTTCGTGTCCCTTTCTTTAGAGTAAGGCTTATGAATTTAAGCTAGGGGATAGATACATAAGTATTAATCAGGATTTGCCTATTTGCTAACGTGTTAGGATATTTTCCATGGAGTTATGCATATTGCGGGCCCTGTAGGCCTTAAACGAGACAGACTCCATCTTGTCCTCTGCCTGGTAGCTCGAGAGGCCTTCTAGGTGAAGTGTAATGTTTTAGTTTCAAGCTGTTGTTCGCTTGGAGAGAACCGGCTCAGGCTGGCCTTTATCGAAGGAATGTATTTTTCTCCACTCCGAAGACACAACTTCAGGCCGGCCGGCTGGGAACGTGTCCTTGGTACGGGGAGGTACAAGAATTTGGGGGGCGGCAGGTTGCTGGCCGTAGCTTTCCATGAAGGAACAGGCTTTGATATTAGCGAAGGTGTTAGTTAATCGACAGTCAGTTCGTAGGCGGCATCTAGCCGTTAGCATCTCTGCCATTAATTATTTCATGGCGGACAGTCGCCATCTTTGAAGTCCGAGAAAGATTTAAGACCGAAACTCTCTGAGACAGACTGAAGGAGAATTAGCGCGGAGCGCACTGAAACAGAGAGAGAGAGAGATGGTAGCTAATAACCAGCAAGGTTCCAGTGGCCTGGAGGGAAGCAGACGAGGTTGAGCCTAGCGGTGCAGACGTGTACTTGTGACGGCTGGGGTGTGACTGCGAGACGAGCCAGGACACAGAGACGAGAAGGGAACCTAGATGACTGCCGAGTCCCGACTTCACGTTAACAAGGTGATATCCGCCCTCTTTATAATAAGCGCGCATTCTAATCCTTACCCTTTCCTTTTCTTTGCATAATTCGTGTTGCATAGTATTGTGTTATATGTTATTGACAATAAATACCCTAGTTTCTAGTAAACTGATATGTGCCGTGTATTCTTGTTCAACCTTGGTAAACGGTGCTTCTAGGTGGTTATTGTTTATATGAATGGATGAGTAACCCCAATCAGGTAGGTGGTGATCACATAAATAGGGAGTAAAGTGGACTTTCGATGCCAAGGATAGTAGGCACATTATACTATTCGGAAGCAGTACTAAATTCTATTATTATAGTTTTAGCCCAAGTAGACAAAGGAGAAATTGTTCCGACAGGTGTTCATAGGAATGTGGTCGTCGTTGATATGCGGCGTGAGAGCATTGGGGTGGATTACCAGCGCGTATACCCACAGGATTGTGGCTTGTGTAAGTGAGAGCGCCGGGGGGGATTACCGACGTGTAGGTTTGCCGGATTGTAAACCGTTTGGAAAAGAGAGCATTGGGTTCTGCAGGCCCATGTGTAGACGCACCGGATTGTGTGTCATATCTGCCCTGGGGTAGATCAGTCTGGGTCGGAGTGGCCGCGAGACTAACTGATGTGAATAAGATATAGTAGAAAACCTATGCATGTTTATTGCTATTTCCCCATCCTTAGGTACGACTGGTACATACATATACATATACCTATATCCATTGTGAATACGTTCTAAGGAGGGAGGTGAGTACGTTCTGGCTGGGTTATAGGGGCCCCTAGGGGCTGATCCCATCTAAGCGGAAAATCCGGCCATTACACACCCGAAGACCCCAGAGTTCTACCTGTCTCGGTGCACAAATAAACAGAAACACGGGCGTCTCGATGGTGGCGTCAAAGACCAAAGGTTTATTACTGCAGGGATACAGAAGTCACAGAAACTGCACACGGGCAGTGTCTAGGAGCCTGTTCGATTTGTACAAAAAGGGTTGCTCCTTATATACTGAATATTGGGCTTCGGGCAAATTCTCTACATGTTAGTACATTCCAAAACCTTTGTGTCCTAAACAATAAATATTTGGCGTTGCACAGGAATCGTCAACAATATCTGATGTCAAAACATTACGAACGAGGGGTTCCCACTGTTCCATCATAATCCCATGTCAACTTTTCATTCAAGACCCGGACCGCCTCATCGTAAATTTCGTTACCTCCCCCTAATAAAGGCCCAGAAGGAAAGGAGCAGAGCCAGGTGCAGAAGATAGAAAAGCAGGATAAGAGATGTTTGTGGGTCGTAAATGGGCAAGGCTACCAGCTTCGGCCGCCTAATCATGATCAGGCCAACGAACAACGAGAACCAGTATAGCAGGACTGGCCTCGGGCAGAGGAGGCAGTTTCTGTCGAGTCATGCAGCCATGGCGTGTTCTGTTCTAAGGTGCACGTGTCACTAGCAAGGTGAATCTCCGGCTAAAGCTTACGTGTCCTTAAGTGAAAGAGGTCACTGCGTGTCCATTGTCTATGTGAGTGCAAGAAACACAAAATGGCTTCCGTGATCTAAGATGGATGCCATGGGTAGATCAGAAATGTGTTCGTAACAGGAGTGCTCTTGCTCGTAGCATGGCGAAAACACCAGGATATGCTAAATGGATCATTTGCGGTTCACTGATACCAAAATTATGTATTTACGACAATGTTGAAAACACGGGTTCAAATCGTCACGGAACCTCAGACCCTCCTTTTGCCCTTACATAGGCAATTACTCTATGTCCGAGTCTATCTCTATGCTCATCAGGTCAGTGACATGTTGTTGCATCATCATTCTTTCTCGCGCCTTTTCTCCAAACGCAGGTGGTTTTCTGAAACATGTTGCAGCACAGAGACTACACAAAGCGGGACCAAACTGGATAATCAGGCAGCATGAGAATAGAAATACTAGGATGACACCAATGACCATCAGAACCTTCCATCCCCACGCTGATATCAGAGTCCAAAACCACTCCATGAAGGACCAGTTTCCCTTGTCTACGTGTATAGAGTCGGAAATCTTGTGTAGCTTAGAGATCGCCTTATAGACCGTCGGAGCATTATTGGGAATAAAAACACAGTAGCTCGATTGGATCATTCTGCATACCCCACCTCGATCTGCAAGTATTACGTCTAGAACCATACGGTTCTGCAACGTCATGAGTCGATCCGCCTGAAGCTCAGCTGTCAAGTTACTAAGGGCACCCGCAGTTTCTGTAATAGTAGACTCAACTACCCGTGTTAGCTGACGTAGATTTCTACTATTGGCCATAGGCCCCCAAAACGGAAGGAAACCTTTGAAGAAGTCTCCAGCTTCCTGACCAGCGGTATCTTCCTTGCTGAAAACACCTCTTGCTACTCTGGTCTTGTGATAATCTGAAGAAGCAGTGTATGTCGGAGGCAACAATCGAGCAATATAACATGAACCTGAGAAGTCAGCAGGCAGCCATGTATACGCTCTGTCTTGACAGATGAAGTAGGTACCCCTAGCAGTAAGGAAGGCAGGGGAAGAGTTAGACGGAAACATGTAAGTCTCAACGCACTCACTCCTCCCTAGCTGAGCTCTCGGATTTCTCCCATTTCCTTGCAAACAGACCTGACCTCGGTGAGGCACGACCCAGACTGGAGTGGAGCTTTTACGCTTGCTTTCTCCCAAACTAAGGCGATACTCTGTAGAGTTCCAACTCAAATATACCCGTAATTCATCTCTAGGGTAAGATGGAGTATTATTGACGTCTTTAATCATGTCAATAATTCCCTGGACTAAAGCTTTGTTGGCTGAGTTGTATTTAGTGGAACGTGGTGGACGCGGAGGATAGGTCTCAAGGGCATAGGCAAAAATGGTCTGAAAGGCCTGAAATGATCCATTATAGCTAAAAGGCAAGACTAGATAGGGAATGCCTTAATCCATAGTGTGGGGTATCAAGCCACACACCCAGCAGTCTGTAGTGTTAACTACCAGTTGGTGTTGATGCAAGAGCTGTACAAAAGTGTTATTAATAAATTCTGAGCGTCGAGCTTGCTCGTGTTCAGGAAACGAGTGAAAAGAATGCATAGAAGAAACAGTAGAAGTAGCAGGATCAAGGGGAGGTACTGTAGTTACCGGCATAAAAATCAAATGCACACCAAAGACGATTCCACCCACCAACGTTATTAAAACAATCAAAAACGTAACGGCACATTGCATTAGAAAGCATTTGCTGTGGAGAATTCTGTACAGTCTGTTTCTGCGAACATAAATTACATTCTCTCGTTGCAGCTCAGGAAGCTCCATCTTCTACAATCCGCTCGCGACCACTGATGATGTGTACGTAGATGAAAATGCCTCTATCAGCCCTGGGAGTTCCCAGAACTAACAGAAAGATCGACCTTGTGTCTGACCCCCGCAGATTCAACTAGGCACACAGCCACGACCCTATGGCTACCCAGACGGCAAGGCAATTTTAAAACAACAAAACAATAGCAAACTTCCTGGCTGGAGGCAATGTATGAAAATTCAAATGTGTAAAATAGGCAGTTTCCTGCTTTATTTGTCCATATTTCGAGATCGTAAATTGTATCTCAGTTTAGCAGGAGCTGTTTGATCTGGAAACAGTCTATTATCAGCAGACGTTGCAATGTTCAGGTTCGCAGATGGCAAATGTTCTTTTGTTGCAGATGGCAAATGTTCAGAGTTCAAAGGAGTAGTTTCAGGAGGAGAGTCAGAGTTCGATGTATCAGTGATTAGTTCTGCATCGCTGAAAGGGATAAACCTGGGTATTTGTTCTGCTTCAGAGGCACCAATTCCCTTCTTCACCCAGTTATCGTAAGGAAGTGGCAGGGGCACACGTTTGACGTGTGTCATGTGTATCCAGTTCTTTCGTCCAGCCACACGAATAGCAGTTCTCGTTGCTAGCAGCACCTGGTATGGGCCGACGAATCTGGGTTGAAGATTTTTCGTCCTTGCAAAATTTCGAATGACGACTTGATCTCCAGGTTTCAGCTGATGACCTGGACTCTCCGGTGGCTTTGGCAATGCATCGAAAACCTGTTGGTGAATAAGACTCAATTTAGCAGTCAAGTCGAAAAGGTAATCAATCAACATTGGATATTCCAGAGAACAGAATTCTTTTGGCCTTGGCACTCCCCAAACATTGGCGGGACGACCAAAACTATTTCGTATGGACTAAGCCCTACTCTAGAATGTACAGTTGCTCTCGTTGATAACAAAGCCAAGGGTAGTGCATCTGGCCAGGACAAACCTGTGGATGCCTGTATTTTAGCGAGTTTCAGCTTGAGGGTGCCATTGTAACCCTCAACTAAACTAGCAGACTGGGGATGGTTCGCACTGTGGAACTTTTGTTTAATCCCTAAACCGGCACACACACTCTGCATAACTTTCCCTACGAACTCACTTCCGTTATCTGACCATACAATCCGTGGCATGCCGTATCTAGGGAAGTATTCTTTGAGAAGGATTTTGGCAGTGGACAAAGCAGTATTGTCCTTCAGTGGATATGCTTCGATCCATCTGGAGAAAGCACAAACTACCACTAGGACGTACTTTAGATTGTTGCAACGATCCATGTGAATGAAGTCTAACTGAATTACTTCAAAGGGACAGGAAGGAGGAGCGAAATGACCAGCGGGTGTGGGAATTCCCTTGCCAGGATTATGCATCAGGCATACCATGCAATTCCTCACCACTCTCTCTGCACATTTACTAATCCCATCATTCTTCCAGACTGGAGCCAACATCTTACAAATCCCTTTAGAACTGATATGCGCTGCTCCATGTGCCATCGTTACTACTGCAAGCACATACGCATCAGGCAACATCCAACGCTGTTGTTCCGACAAGTCAATCCAACACCCACTCAAGTCCAATTTACCCGTACTCTCTTTCCATGCAAGCTTTTCCTCCTCAGTTGCCTCCTTTTGAATTTCTTTCACACTTTCCACTGTATCCTCACACATTCCAGACTCAGAAATCCATCTTGCAGACGTAGCAACATACATTCTACTCATCATATTTCTAGCTGTCTGTTTAGCAGTCTCATCAGCAAAAGCATTCCCACGACCAACATCATCCGTAATTGCTTTATGAGCGCTGCACTTCACAATCGCAACTTCAGTCGGCAAGGTTAGAGATTCCAACAGGTCGTTAACTAGCTGACCATGTTGAATCTTAGTCCCATGGGACGTAATGAAACCTCTCTCTTTCCACAAACGGCCAAAACTATGGGCCACGCCGAACGCGTACTGACTATCTGTGAACACATTCACTCTCTTTCCCTTAGCTAAAACACACGCTCTCGTTAGCGCAATTAATTCCGCAGCTTGGGCAGAATTCTGACTCACTCTTGCAGTTTCCACAATCGTACTCAAAGTCGTTACTGCATAGGCAGCAGTTACATCACCATTCTCCAATTTAAAGCAAGACCCATCAACATACAACGTGCCATCCGGATCTGACAACGGAGTGTCTTTAAGATCAATTCGTCCTTTTGTCTCCTCCTCGGTTCTGAAGCAACAGTCATGAGGTTCGGAATCCCTCGACTCTTGACTAGTCGGCAACAATGTTGCTGGAATTAATACATTGCATCTTTTGATCTGAATATGACTCGCTAGCAGTGTCAGCTCGTAGCCTGATAATCTAGCACTGGTAAGGTGTTGCATCTTGGTTCGGTTCATGAGTGTGTCCACAGCATGAGGAACCATGACCACTAGCATGTTATTCATCACCAAACCAGCAGATTGTCGAATGGAAGCCGCGGCTGCCGCTGTAGCTCTCAAACAACTAGGCAACGCTCTAGCTACTGGATCTAATGTTGATGAAAAATACGCACAAGGGCGTTGTTTATCACCAAATCTCTGTGTCAGAATACTCAACGCACAACCTTCTCTCTCGTGAACATAGAGCGTGAATGGCTTACTGTAGTCAGGTGAACCCAACACAGGAGCTGAACACAGTGCATTTCGTAACTCAGAAAAACTTTCCTGACATTCGGCAGACCATGGCACTGGACTCGGAACATTTTTCCCAGTCAAAGCTACCAACGGTTTTGCCAAAAGAGAAAAATTTGGGATCCACTGCCTACAGTATGAGGTGATACCTAAAAAGGCACGTACTTCTCTCTGTGTGCTAGGAACATTCATCTGCGTAATTGCTCTTATTCTCTCTGGGGTCAACTTTCTTCCCTCCTTTGACAAGAGATGACCTAGGTAGGTCACTTCTTGGCAACAGTATTGCATTTTCGAAGGTGACACCTTGTGATTCAAATTGGACAAATGATGCAATAAGGAAATTGTAGCCGCTTTGCGAGTTTCTTTGCCATCGGCAGCCACTAGAAGATCATCTACATACTGCACTAAAGCAGAACCAGGAGGAAGTACAAAGGAATCTAACTGACTTTTTAATGCCTGACTGTAAATGGACGGACTCTCACAATACCCTTGTGGAGCACGTTTAAACCTGAAGCTTCGACCTCCTAAAGTGAAGCCGAAAATATCTCTGCTTTCCTCGGCTATCGGAATGCTGAAAAAGGCATTCTTCAAGTCGATAACTGAAAACCATGTGGCTGTAGCTGGAATCAACGTTAACAATGCAGTTATGCCTGGTACCACAGGAAACTGTGGAATCACAATCTTGTTAACCTCCCTAAGATCTATTACAAACCTATATACTGGAGGTTTTGAGGGATCAGTACGTTTCAGAATTGGCAAGACAGGACTGTTACAGACATTTCCCCTTGTTTCTTCTACTACACCTTTCTCGATCAAATCTTGCACAATTAATAAAAGTGCGCGTTCACCTTCACTAGAGATTCTGTATTGTGGAATTCGTGGAAATTTTACATTCGCTTTCAAAGTAACTACATATGGTGGAATTTCTAAAA
The DNA here is from genome assembly GCF_964263255.1 of Lissotriton vulgaris. Classification (NCBI taxonomy): domain Eukaryota; kingdom Metazoa; phylum Chordata; class Amphibia; order Caudata; family Salamandridae; genus Lissotriton; species Lissotriton vulgaris. The sequence goes on along the minus strand of NW_028244239.1, from coordinate 356,077 downwards.
GACCTACATCATTAGGACCAGTCGCCCAAAGAGTATCAGGGAGAGAACGCAGCTCTGGTGGGAGCGCATCCATCGACAAGTACATTGGAGAGGTGATTCTTTTACCCAACGTAAGCTGTACTCCTTCCGGAGAACAGTACAATGTCGCATATAGTCGTTTTAACAAGTCTAAACCAAGCAGATTTTCATTACAACCTGTCGTCAAAATCAAGGGTGCTTTCAATTGACGGGGTCCAACAGAAATAGACAAAGGACCAGATACGGGGTTGTAAACAGGGGCGCCTGAAAAACCTACAGAAACATTTGTTAAGCCAGACAAAGGTGCGCCAGGGAGTTTCTCATGTATAATTGAACTTTTTGCTGCACCAGTATCCAACAGAAACGGTTCGACTACACCTGATGTTGCTACTGCGACATAAGGCCCACTCTGATCTACTGGAACTGATACTACTCCCTCTCTTTGTCCTTGGCTGTCCTAGTACTCATTTTGCTGAAATCCTTCACCAGTTTCACAATAGTCTTCAACATGATATTGCTGAGATCTATTTTGTTGAGCAGACTGTCCATTTCGCTGATCAAAATGATTAGAAGGGCGATCATTCGTTTGTGGAGGCATAGCACCTCGTCCTCGAACCCTAGAATTTTGCATATAACCACCACGACCTCTCTGAGCTGCTGCAGCGTTATTCTGCGCTAAGACTGGACATTCATTTTTATAATGACCTTCTTTCTTACAATATGCACACTGATTCCACTGGTATTGCGGTCTCTGAGAACCATAATCTGTCCTTTGATATGACCCTTGCTGTGTATTAGTCTGATTCGTGCGAGGCGGATATGCTTGCTGTAGAAGAACTTTAGTTTTTAAATCTTTCGTCTTCTTCTCTGATTTTTCCTTCTCCTCTTTATCCCTATTTTCATAGTACTGGGCAGTCGCAAGTATTTGCGCAGTCGTAGAGACAGCCCACGCACTCTCGGAATCTTTCAATTTATTACTAAGCTCTGGCAACAAATTGTGTACAAATTTATCAACGAATAGTCTCTGTCCTCCGTCTGTGCTCATATCCTGACCACTATGATCCACGAAAGTCTCTTCGAACCTTGTGAAAAAGTCGGAAACACTTTCGTCCTTCTTTTGCCTGCATGCGGACAACTTGTCCCAGTTAACGCGCAATGCTGGCATCAGAGTCTTCATTAAGTCAATTATTCTACCGGGTAAATTAGCAATTAGAGGTTCGGGTTTGGAACCACCTATTTGCTGACCATCCGCTGCAATTATAGCTGCCCAATCACCACCTAGGGCAACTGGATGATTCTCTTCACGAATTTTAGCCCAAATTAGTTGCGGAACTACATTCCCAAATAACATGTCAATGTCCGCTAGATTCATCACACAAGCTTCTACTGTTTGCGCTAACTCCTTGTAATATCCGGCTGGATTCTTACGCGGATCAGGCAAGGCTTGTTTCACCGCTAACACTTCTGCTCGCCTCCACGGAATGTGTATCCACACTCTCTGGAATTGCGCTGGAGCGGCAGGAATACCATTTGGTACATCAGCTTGTACAGCTTCGCGCCAAATTGGAGGAACCTCCCTCATTGGATATTGGCGATTCTGCTTCGTACTACGTTTCTCTAACTCCCTCGGTGAACGAAGTGATGGATCATTCCTATAACTTAAAATCAGTTCCATCGCTTCTTTTATATTTTGACCAACTATCATACCTGCAGCAAATTCTTTCTGAACATTAATTAATTCTTCTAAATTTGATTCAGAGTCATCCTCTTCCAATTCCTCACGTAAAAGGGAGCACATTTTGTCGAACACATATCTTTGTGTCGGTTCCTTCCACTGCATAAATGTATCTAATACATCTCTAGTACTATATCTTCCACTTTTCGAAATCCATCTAAGAGCTGTGGAATCTAATATTCCCCGTTCTTCAGTACTGGGAAGCTGACTACGTCTCTGCACAGAGTCAGAGGTAGGAGTCTTAATCAGAGTTTTATAGAAGGGAGATAGAATATTAGAGACAGAATCAGTGATTCTCCGACGAACAGAAAGTGGAGTCATAACACTAGCAGAAGAGGAGAATAAAGTAGCAGTTGGGACAGATAGAACAGGAACAGTAGGAGTAGCAGGCAAAGTAGCCTGTGAACTAGCAGGTGTAAGCGATACAGGTAAAGGTAAAGAAGCCGGCAACCCTGGAAGAGGGGGTGCCGAAGGAACATTAACATTGACCACAGGAGGTACAGGAGCTTGATTCAGAGGAGCAGGAGCAGGAATACCAGGCTGTCCAGCAACCGGTAAAGGTGGAGCCGTAGCACCCTGTGCATACGGTGGGGGTGACCGTAACAAGTAAGACAACATAGGATCATTTTCGGGGTCCTCTACTATATTAGCTGTACTCGATGGCAAAGCAGGATAGCACTTGTCTATCGCTAAATTACGCTCTCTATTGGCCACCTCCATTGCTTTCTCAGACTCGTTGAGTTGCAGCTGCTTAGCAGACTGTTCTAAAGTCAACTCTTGCTCTTTCTGTTCTTTCTTCAGCTTTTTAATTTCTCTCTGTTTAGATTCTTTTCGCCAATAACGAAGAGAATCAAACATTGCCGGCCGGGCTTTCTTCTTGAACAATTTCGTTTCTAAATTATCAATAACTTGAGGTTCAAAACTACCATGCAGTGGCCAACTAAGGACACCGTCTTTCTCCGTATATCGGACCCATACCTCATTATAAGATATAGGACCCACTCCAAACTTACAATACAGATCATAAAGAGGAGTTCCAATCGGAGGAACCAGACATGAGTCCTCCAACCGGGAATCACTGTTGCAACCAAAACACGACAACATACAATTTTTCCGACTTACCATTTTATAACCCGGAACACAGAACAAACAAAAACACGAACAAAGGTGCGCACTCGAACCAAGAATTTAGACCTACCAAAGCGAACAAATGTATCGATACCCAAAACTAAACCAAATGATTATCGTAACTAGAACAACCAGTGATAATCTTACGAAACCAAACCAAACCAAGAACTAAAAGTATTTTATCCTAACAGGAACAACCCTTACGAGATAACCAACTAGCAACCACTTAATACTTAACTGAGGCACTGAAGACGTCACCAAGGAGAAACCCGTCTCGTCTCGCCGTACTAAGGACTGCACCTCGGGTCCAAGACAGGGCGACGGTCAAGGCAACGGACCACTGCAGCCGTCCGAACGGGAACCCTCGTGGAAGAGATCGTCGGGCCACTTTTGCGATATGCCGGGATCGATGAAGTGGGGCGCCTCCCTCAGGAATCTTCACACGAAGCTTCTCGAACTCTTCAGGCTTTTGGACAGGTACCGAATGACGTCGCCCGACGTTGGGCGCCAATTGGAGTTCTGGACTTTTTGGTTCCGTCCAGAGGTGTCAGGGATAACACCCGAAGACCCCGGAGTTCTACCTGTCTCGGTGCACAAATAAACAGAAACACGGGCTTCTCGATGGTGGCGTCAAAGACCAAAGGTTTATTACTGCAGGGATACAGAAGTCACAGAAACTACACACGGGCAGTGTCTAGGAGCCTGTTCGATTTGTACAAAAAGGGTTGCTCCTTATATACTGAATATTGGGCTTCGGGCAAATTCTTTACATGTTAGTACATTCCAAAACCTTTGTGTCCTAAACAATAAATATTTGGCGTTGCACAGGAATCGTCAACAATATCTGATGTCAAAACATTACGAACGAGGGGTTCCCACTGTTCCATCATAATCCCATGTCAACTTTTCATTCAAGACCCGGACCGCCTCCTCGTAAATTTCGTTACCTCCCCCTAATAAAGGCCCAGAAGAAAAGGAGCAGAGCCAGGTGCAGAAGATAGAAAAGCAGGATAAGAGATGTTTGTGGGTCGTAAATGGGCGAGGCTACCAGCTTCGGCCGCCTAATCATGATCAGGCCAACGAACAACGAGAACCAGTATAGCAGGACTGGCCTCGGGCAGAGGAGGCAGTTTCTGTCGAGTCATGCAGCCATGGCGTGTTCTGTTCTAAGGTGCACGTGTCACTAGCAAGGTGAATCTCCGGCTAAAGCTTACGTGTCCTTAAGTGAAAGAGGTCACTGCGTGTCCATTGTCTATGTGAGGGCAAGAAACACAAAATGGCTTCCGTGATCTAAGATGGATGCCATGGGTAGATCAGAAATGTGTTCGTAACAGGAGTGCTCTTGCTCGTAGCATGGCGAAAACACCAGGATATGCTAAATGGATCATTTGCGGTTCACTGATACCAAAATTATGTATTTACGACAATGTTGAAAACACGGGTTCAAATCGTCACGGAACCTCACTTCCTAGCAAGAGGTAGAGACGGCATGGTCAGAGGCAGACCAGGCCCTTTGGGGTGCAAGAAATCTCCTCCCCCTTCCCCAATTGCAGCCAAGGTCGATTCAGCCCTTTCCTGACCCACCTAAACTATCTGTAGCCACTCCTGTCCCCCAGCCATCTGTCATCCAAAACCCAGACAGGCAATCCACATTCCAGCAGAGGCACACAGGATGACTGAGCAAGACAATACCTACTTTTTAAAAGTGGTATTTTCAAACCCAGAATGTAAAAATCCCCTCCACTAAAAGATGCATCTTTAGATTCTGAGTTCAGGCATACAAAACTTTATTTTCCTACCTAATTCCCCGGGCCAGTTACGTTTATAAGATGTTATAAACAGTCTCTCCATTCTCTCCTATGGGGAACAGGTAGCCTTGCAATAGCAAAAAACTAAATTGGCCGGAGTTCACTATCAGGACATGCCACACACACCGGGGCATGTCCTACCTTTCACATACACTGCACCCGTCCCACAGGAGTACCTTGGGCCTACCTTAGGGGTGGCTAACATGTAAGAAAAGGGAAGGTGACGGAATGGCAAGTGTGTGCACTGGCCAAGTAGACATGGCAGTTACAAACTGCGCGCAGACTCCACAATGGCGGGTCTGAGTTACCATTTACGGCCCGTTCGGGTGGGTGGCACAATCCTGTGCTGCAGCCCACCAACGGCATTTGATTCACAGGCCCTGGCACACGCAGTGCACTTTACTAGGTACTGACACGTAAATTAAATGGCTAATCATGGAAAAACCAATCCATAACACATTTTTCCACAGGAGCACTTCCACTTTACCACTGATTAGCAGTGAGAAAAGTGTACAGAAACACTAAGCCAGCACAAATAGAGTCAGAACCTAGAGGTCAGAAAGAAAAAACGGAGGGGAAACATGCCAAAAGATGCCAGGTCTAGCACCTGCTGTTAATTTTGTGCACTTTTCTTTGGCTGCTGCCATGTGCTGCTCACAGTGCTGTAGAGCGTAGAGGCATCTAACACCGCCATGCAATAGCTAGCTGACACTATTTACCAAGATGTGGAAACTCTGCACTGGTGAGTGGTGGGGCAGAAGTGGATGCCCCTTCTACTGCAAGGAACTTCAGCACAGTCTAGCATCCAGTGCTTAATTTGAGCTGGTGGTTTCCGGTGCTCAGCACCGGCACTTAATTGTGAACACTGGCACTTCTGACAGCCTGCCACATGGTGGCGCTGTCTGTGTAATTTAGAGATGGGTAGGACAAAAGTTGTTTTTTAATTCAATATACAATTATTACTTTCTGCAGCCCAAGCCATTCTTATAGCCTGGAATAGTCTGAATTGTCATACTTGTAGGAGTGTTATGGTTAATAGTTGCATAGGTATTGTCATTGGCAGTGGCAATGGGTGGTTAAAGTTGTAGTGGGCTTCTGATGATGTCCCTGGCCTATATTTTATTACAAATTAAGCACTGCTAGCATCTAATATGCATACCACATTTTATTAATTCAATTACGGTAATATTGTGACTGGGGGAGAGCAAGAGAGTCTTGCATCAATTTAAATGGAGCATTTATATACTGTAGAAACCTGGTTTGTAACATTTGCTCCTAGATAACTCCTCACTTTAATAGGTACTCTCGTGCAGTCAGTAGCATAGCCAGTGACATGGGCTCCGGTCCCTGAAAGAAATGCCCCCAAGGTCTCTGTTTGAACTCTTAAATAAAACAATAATCATGGTTTATGGACAACTCAGGCCTCTGTGCCCTGGTACCACTGGCCCTGCTGCCCCAGTGAAAGCAGCATCCAGGGCCCTGTCTAGCTCTATTTAACAACCCCACTCCAGCAAGAGTAAACACTGAGGCAGGCCCAGGTTGGCGCTCAGAAAAAAATATCAACACTATTTTACAAAAAAGGTCAAAAAGCTAATGCATTGCAGCTGTTGGGTCGGTGGGGGGGGAGGGGTAATAGGCGCAAAGCCACTTGGCTTAAGCAATATCCTTTAGTAAAAAAGAGGCATACACTCTATTAGGTTGGATACTGGCTAAGGAGCCATGTGGTCGGATCCCAGCCTTCCTTAATGTTTTCTGACCTTGACGTCACAGGCCGGACCACCCGATGCCCATTTACGGGGTCCATATAGTGAGCACCCATACACCGGTGTTTCGTAACACTCCTCCTTTACCAATACATCAAAAACGCCACGATGCACAAGGAGAAAAAATAATCCATAGCATTACAACAATCAACAACTAGGTTCAGTGAGTGAAAACCGAGAGAGAGAGAGAGAGAGAGAGAGAGAGAGAGAGAGAGAGAGAGAGAGAGAGAGAGAGAGAGAGAGAGAGAGGACAAAAGAGAAATTAGCTGTATTGAAGTATTTGTGCATCGCATCATTTTACCACAAAGTCCGTCAGACAGCGGTCTCTAGCGACTGTAGGTATTATCCCTTACAAAAAGAAAGGCAGTGCTTAAGGGAAATTGTGTTTATGGGCATTTAAAAGCATTTAAATATGTAAGGCACATAAGCGCTGGTACTGTGTCTTTAAATATGTAGCAAACTTGCAAGAAAATGCTGATAGCTTTCATCACTGCCCAATAGCATGCATTACACCTGTTCATTAGTTTAAGGGGAAACCATTTGGTACATGAGCTCTTTACTAGGAGCGCCAACATGCAGCATAAATGGAATCATACATTTATGTACATACAATGATTCACACCACCCCGATTATAAGTTTCATATTTTTTTAGGCATTGAAACTAAGGCGCAGGGATAAAAGTGATAATTCCCCAATGTATGAGTAAATGGAGAAGCTGGAACTACAACTCAGATGGTCAAGACTGAAATATGACAAATTACCCACTCACTACCCATCACCCAAATGTTCTCCACATATACAAGCATATACACTGAAACATATTCATACTCACACAAAAAAGAGTCTTTCACCAAAAATAAGCAGAGCAGTCGGCTGCATCAATGACTGAGGAGGCCCTTTTCCTCATCACTTCTTTTTATGAACGGTATTTGAGGTCTAGGCACTATCATTTTTGGGCACCCTCCACCACTGAATTTTAAATCTAGGGAAAGGGGTTGGGTGGAAAGACAAAGAAAGGAGAGGTTTATATTAGGTCAATGAAACAATGTGATGATTTATAATTGACATGATACACAATGGTTGCTTGTAACGGTTCTACTAATGACACGCTGACAACAGTGAACCAAAGTCATATGCTAATTATTTTAGTTCTTGCTATAAAGAACCTTAGCTGTCTGAAAGCTCTAGTGTCATCAAATCTTCAAGTAGAGAGAGAGAGGGAGGATTTGTCTCAGACTGTTTTATGGTTGGCTATTGCTTGGATGGGCTGTCCATCAAGGCAATAGCATCTTACAAATGGTTATATTGTCCCATTTGTGTTCCCATTAGCAGGGCCAAATGTAGGGCAGTGCAACCGGGGCCATTGTACTGGGCACATAGCTCGGGGTGGGGGGATGCTGTGTTTTGAAAAATCTTATGGATTTAAAAGCACCTTCTGCAGAGTTCCTTCTGTGCCCAGTAATTTTCAGGCAATTAAAATGTCAAGATAACTCTGGTTGTTAATGTACCCATTGGAGGGAGGCTGTTGTTTTATCTAGTGGCAGTTTTGACTCACAGTAAAGTAGCACAGTAGAAAATGTAGTATTCAGATCTCAGATGTGTATTTTATGTATATAGCTCAGTGGGCTACTGCTTTTTTTCCAGAGATCACCTCAGTTACTAGCAATTCTTAAGTTCAAAAGATAACACAGCACAGTGAGCTAAGAACTGTCAACAAAGATCTTATGCAAACTGCAAGGTATAGGTTATAACATCATCAGCCTGATTCATGTACGGGCCGTTTTGCGTGGCCCTAATAGCGAATCATAGCGACTCGCTATTGAGGACACGCAAAACGGCATTCATGTAGGAATTGCTAAATCAATAGCGATTCCTACATGTTCTCTATTTGCGAGTAGCAATTTGCTACTCGCAAAAAAAGGAATTTCTCCCCATTCATTCCTATGGGCCAAAAGGCCCATAGGAATGAATGGGGAGTATCCCTTATTTGCGAGTAGCAATTTGCTACTCGCAAATCAGATAGCGATTTTAAGGGTGCCAGGGGTGTCCAAAGGACACCCTGTAGCACCCCTAAAATGCACATTTGAACAGGTGTTGCGCACACACATGTCCAAAGGACATGTGTGTGTGCAACATGCAACTTAGAAAAATGCTTTTAAAAGCATTTTTCTATGTTTTTGCTATTTACCGAGAGGTCTGACCTCTCGGTAAATAGCGGCAAGAAATTGCGAATTCGCAAATTTAAATTTGATGTTGAATTGCATTTAAGGAATCTCTAATAGAGATTCCTTAAATGTCATTCCTCGCACATTTGCGACATCGCAATTAGCGATTTTTGCATTTGGGATGCTGAATCCCAAATGCAAAAATCGCTCTCGCAAAGGGCCGGATTCTCAGAATCCGGCCCTTTGCGAGTGCAAAAAAGCTTTATGAATCAGGCTGCATGTGTTTCACTCAGCCTTTCATTATCATAATGTTGCTTAAAATAATTTGATTGGGTCAAAATATATTCCTATTAGTAAATCCTACCCCAACCACTGTTACATTTTAAATTCCAAGTGTGTGCTTCTCCAGAGTGAGTACTCTTAAAATATACTGCCTACCAGTGTGGATGACATGGGACCCCTACAACCTGTAGTCCTCATTCTTCTGGAACATTTTGTGAACACTGATTTATACATGTATGGTCCATTGTCTCTGTATATTGTGTGTGTGTGTGATGTAAAGTGATCTGACACCCTCATCTGGTACGAGTAGCACTATAAAACAAATGAAATACATGTGAGAGAGGGGCTGTGGAGAGATTGGAGGCATTGTTTGAGGGTGATATTGAGGGAATACATAGAGAAGAAAGTCAATTGGGGAGCACTAACAAACACTGTCGCACCAGGTGCCACCAGAACTAAAGCCAGGCCGGCCCATTAGGTTTCGACCATATGGTATGAGGAAGTCCTTTCGATAGACTGCAGATGCAACATGACCTATAACTTGCTAATGAGAGTTGACGTGCAATATTTATTTTCAGTTAATGTTTCTTTTGGTTCTCGTTTCTTCATCACATGGTTTTGTTGATATTGTCGGAGGTGGCCACACCCAACTGTGTCTCTATTGTGCTAAATAATTTCAACCTTGGACTGAGTTTGGTATGTCCATTTCAGCACTATTGGTGTAATCATTGAACATTTATAATCTTTTGACTTATCAGATGATTAGCCATGCTTTATAAATCCTGATTGATAGATTGATTGATTGACTTCAACTGCTTCTTAGCTGTAGGTAGGCTTGGCCGTAGCCAATTTATACAAATTTCTCCTCTAGGCTGGAGAATCATATAAAAAAGTAGTCTTTTGTCTGAAGAGTGTCTTTGGGTATTTAACACATTTTTTGTGCCCCAAAAAGAAATTAGCTTACCTTGATTTCAACTGTGAGAGATTCTGATATGCTAACTGTATCCCAGAATCTCTTGAGGTCTATGCAGCTTACAAACATGTTCATTGTCAGTCTCCAACTTATCCACATATTTTTCAACAGGGATTCCCCTTTAGAGAATTTTGCTACTTTCTGTGGTGTTCAGTATATTCTGTGTACAGAGTAGAAATAATTTAATGATTTAAAAGTAGAATAAAGAAGACTCCAAGATACTTGCCATAAGATCTGTAACTCCAGCATAGGCAACTCATCTTCCCATAGATGGCACGATGGCATTCTAATTGGAAATTCTGGGATATTTTGTTTATGAAATAGAAACTGTTTGGATGTCTTAGTTTATTGTACACACAGAGTCCCTCATTATGAGTTGGATGGAATTTATTTGCCACAAGAAATCAGTATATTGGTTGAGGGGGCGGACACTAAATTAACTTGAGCGTAACTCTGGAAGCTTGTCACAAAGCAGTCAGGCTTAATTCAGAGGCAATGTGTGAAGTCTTTGTGCAGCACACAAATAGTAATATAGCGAAAATAGAGCACCAGAAAAATCCCAAACCCGTTCAAAAATATAATGAATACATTGATACCAGAACAACAACAATTCAATCACTAGCATCAGGGATATTCAATTTGAAAGTTTTTAGTGAAAATAGCACCTAGAAGTGAGAAAGCGCCTATTGAGGTCCTCTGGTTGCGCTGGACTGGGAGAAAGTCACAAGTTCGGCACGGGTCAGATACAGGGGCAATTTTAGACCCGCTGAAAAGTTAACTTCAAAATACGGCGCAAAGTGTTTAATTTCTATTGGAGAAGGCCCCAGAAAGGAGGCTGTGTGCCCAGGAAAGTCGAGGCTGTAGTGCGAAGACTAGGCTGGACATTGTGAATGGTCTTCGCTTTTGTGTGAAGAGCTGTTAAGCGTCACAGACGATCATTGCAGTAGCTTCCATTGGTGGTCATCGTGGGCTGTCAACGCTGTTGTGGGAAGTGCAAATCTTGTGTTCCCCGTCATTGCCGGTGGTCGTTGTAGATGCAAAGAACAGATCTCACCAGAACTTCACTTTGGGGGTCATCGCGGGCAGCAGAGACTTGGTGCGAATGTTGAAAGGAGTCCAACCTTCAGGATTCTTACCTTTTCGTGAAGGGGACTACACTCTGATGCCAGCCAAGAGTCCAGACCCTAGAGAGGCACCTCTTGAGGATAAGGGACTCACTCGGGCAGAGGCTAGCAGGGTTTGAGCAGGTCCAGTTCACGGTCATCCAGGCAGGTCCATTTACAGAGGGTCAGCATTGGCAGCTACAGGGAGGCCGCTGAAGCTTATTGTGCTGTGTATCTCACACAGGTCAGCCAACTGATGCTTAGAGTAACTCAGGTTAGCTGGGATGAGGGCAAGCAGGTCCAGTCTCCCTTCTCAGGCAGCAGGGCAGGACTTTAAGCAGCAGGGCAGTCCTCTAGTAGGAGGGCAGTCCTTTTTCTATAACTGCCACAGGTCCAGAAGTGTTCTGAAGAGTAACTCTGGAGATCCAATATTTATATATAGGGCCAGAATTTGTGTGGGGAGACATTCTGTCCTCCCCGACATCTGGTTATAAAAAGTTCTACCCCTTCCCGTGTCAAGGGTCAAACCTCTTTGGGGGAGGCCTGCTGTCAGATTAATTTGTGTGTGCAGAAGGCAAGCCCTTTGAAGTATAAGTGGGGCTGGGTAGAGTACTTCCTCAATCATCCTGCCACACCTAAGCCCCTTTGCCTCACTGTCTGGAAGGACTATGCAAACACCAACAGCAGAACCAATGTGTGTCATGTGACCCAGGGCACTGGGTGAAGGCACAAATGGTTGTGGCAAAAATGCCTCTTTCTAAAAGTGACATTTTCAGAACTTTGACTTAAAATCTGACTTTACATTAAAGAGAATTTTAAATTAAAATCCATTTGAGTATAAACAGCATACCTTCAACTACACCCAATCCAAAGATAGCACCTATGAAATGTAATAAGTTACCCCAGTGTTAGTAATGTGAGCGATTGACCTCACAGCGGTAAAAAATGACTTGTTCACTGCTAGGACATGTAAAACCTAAGTACACATGTCCTATCTTTTATATACAATGCACTCCATACTATGAGCCTTTTGGCCCTACATTAAGGGTTGTGTATAAGTATTAAAAAAGAAGGTTTAGGTTTAGCAAAAGGTTTATATTGTAGGTTTACAACTGCACCACAGGCTGCAGAGGCAGGTCTGAGACAAGTTTTAAAAGGCTACTTTTATGGGTGGCACAATGAGTGCTGCAGTCCCACTAGTAGCATTTAATGTACAGGTCTGGTGTACATGGAGGACCATTCACTAGGGGCTTACAAGTAATTGGGGCAATCGGGGGGAGGCAAATGTTACCATGTTTGAAGGAGAGCACATGCACTTTAGCACTAGTTGGAAGTAGTAAAGTGGCCAGAGTCCTAAAATCGACAAAAACAAATTCATCAAATAGGAGGTATGAAGGCAAATAGCATGGGGAGTACCAAGCCAAGGATGTCAAGTCTAACAGTTGGGATTCAGATGCCAGCATCCCCAATTCCTGCCAGTATATCTGTGTTGCTGAGCCTCTGGAAGTCAGCTTTGTTCCTGTGCCTGCAGATGCAGGGGAATGACTCCTTCACTCCAAGGGAAATTTCTTTGGATGTCCCTGATTCCTAGAGGTCTTATAGAGAAGCTGAATAAAGCACAGACAAAGCATAAGACTTGAAGAACAGCAAAACCAGGAGCAGCATGAGTCTTCCTTGGTGCAGTCTTGGTTCCAGTCAAAGCCCAATGAAGTCCAAGTGTCCAGACAGTTGAAGAGTGTCTTGGTTTCAGAGGTGAGTCTTGTTCCACTGAGAATTTGTGAACCCACCGACGGGGAGCCCTTAAAAACTTAAGAAAAGCATTGGAATGACTCAGGGGCCCCTCCCAGAAGAGAGGCTGGACAGAGGGTGGGATACTTCCTTTGTCCTTTGTCCCGTTTTGCACCAGAATGGGAACTAATGGTACCTGAACTGGCTCAAACCGGAGTATGCAAGGAGGGCAACAAATGTGCCCTTCAATGAAGTCAGGTGAACTGTCCGTGAGAAGGTCACACTGCCCTATGACCGGAAACCTTCCCATTCCCCTGCTCGAGCTGAGTTTAGCAGCAGCTGGGCAGAATTGTGTCTGTGGTCTGCAGCAGCACCCTTTTGTAACCGGGATTACAGGAGGTTCCCCTCAGGGGCCCCCCAGTAAATAGGATCATACCACCCAACACCAGAATCAGTGTTGGGGTATGATTCCAACATGTTTGATACCAAACATGAGCTGGTTTGATGCAGCCATTATATAGTTAGATATCTAGTAATGGCTGATGTCCACTATCTATAATTAAATGACTGACCGCAATTACAAAGCCTTGAGAGTTGACTCCAGGGTTGGTCGGAGTATCCTGCTCCTGCAGGGACACCCTCACACTTATAACCAAGTACCCTGTCCTCAGGAGTGAAAGGCCTTCCTTTGGGGGTTACATAGGTTTTAAGTGTAGTGACCTCAGATATTAGAAAACATGTATCTGTTGTGAGAGGTGCAAGCTCCATCTTACACAGACTGCAATGGCAGAGTTGAAGTGGACTCCCTTGCATGGCTCAATGCATGTTGCAGGCCATGGGAGACCCCTGGGAACCTATGCCCTGGTTACCATAGTTTCATGTACTTGGGACATATAAGGTTACAGCAGTAGCCAATTGCGGAGGTGCAAAAGTACCAAAGCCATTTTGGGAGAGGGAGCATAGATGCTAGGGTCCTGTTTAGCAGGATCCCAGCAAAATACAGTCAAAACACACTGCCACCAGGCTAAAAGTGGAGGTAACCATGAAAGCACATCTTACTTTCCTATATCTGCACAGACCCAGAAATATAGGATCATTTACCATGCATTTTCACCTGTTCTATGGAGATAACCACATATATTTACTGTCTGCTCTCTACAGGAAAGTGTCTGTGGGATAACTAGTGGGAGTTGCAGGTGTAGGGGGGAGTGGAGGACAGGGCTAGCTGCTGGCTATCTAGGGTGGTGCATTGTTTACTCCCCCATACTGCAGCAGTGGTCAGGCGGCGCCAGGCTTTGCTGATGGCCCTTTCAGCAGCAAAGTGAGGTTGTGCCTCCAGGCCTGGAATTATAAAATCCAATGTTTGTTTACCCAATAATTCCAGGCCTGGTCACACTTATAATTGTTTGAAGCGTAAATCCATCAGGACTCATAACTCTGACTGAATTTGGGCAGCTCGTAATGAGGGCCATAGTCTTATTCCCTTAGCACCCTTGTGTGTTCATTTGTTTTTCTGACCATCATTATTTCACATTGTTGAGGTCACCGTTTTTTTCTTCTCACAAATTAAAAATGCACACGCACACAGGTAAGGTAAACTTATTATGCTTGATTAATGAAACCCATGGCATACAATTTGTAGGCATTATAATCGGAACGAGTTGTGCTGATACAAGGAATTGAACAATTTTAAAATAATCCACTTTGTATTGTACATAAAACAGTATAAAAATGATCTCATGAATGTTAATTTCCTTAACACAGTTGGTGCTTAGTCAACTTATAAGTCAGTTTAGAAGAATTATCCTATTAGGCTGTTAACCCACCAAATTCCTTCACAAAGTTTTGTCTTTGGATTTTTTTTTCAAGAGTCAAGTCAAGTCAAAAACCACTTTATTCGATTTAGTTAAAAATCATAAAAGCATACTACATCCACGTACATATTTTAAAATTTCATATGATACAATACAATTTAAAACACATTTAAAAAAAATGTCATATGGAGTAATTCAATTTAAGCAATAAAAGTCATAAAAAAGACTCATCATGTGCAAAAAAGCCAGAAATACATAATTCATCCCAGTCCCCGCAGTTGGGTTTGTACTTTCCTCCTCCTAATTCGAACAGCAGCGACAAGGTAATTTGCCACACTGAACATTACCAAGGGAGATTCAAGCATTTGTAGGAACAGCAGAGCAGGTTTTGCTTGAGAAAACGCTTTCTCCTTCAACAAGGGGAACAAATACTTTTGCCTTGGAACATGATAAAAAGGGCAGAATAACGTAAGGTGCATATTGTCTTCTATGGAAAAGTTGTTACATTCACATACTGGTGCATCCTCAGGCTTGAACCATCCTTGTCTGTCAGAGAGTACCAAGTAGATCTGGTTAAATCTAAACTTAACCAGAAGCCATCTGTGGAATGGAATGTTGACTAGAGCAAGATACGTTGGATGGCAATACAGGTGAGTGTCATATAATGTGCTCTGACCGTGGGTTTTGTTAACTGGAGTTGTTCTCTCTCCAAGAACTTAAGTTTATAAAAATTTTCCTTGACCCAGGCTAGGTCTGCTTTTTTTAAATCAAGCGGGGAGGAGAAAATCTCCGGGCGTCCAAGATCTACTGAGCACTTATTAATGTATGCCAGCCAAGCGATATCTTTATGCTTGTCCAATTTTAAGCAGTCCAACAGAATTTTGTGGTTGAGACCTAAGTTGTTATTGGTCCAAACTCTTATCCACAGGAGTATAGGTGCCATGGAGAGGATATCAGTAATATATCCTACTCCAAGCTCCTGATGGACGGAAAAGGTGGCTGTTGATAAGGGATTTTTTTTTCAAGAGGTACTTTAGCCACTCAAGGTGTTCCAGGGCTACGAAGACAGCTTCAAAATACGCCTGTTACTAAACTCATGATGCTGTTCTAAGAGTTCTGATGTGACGATACAGGCCTGTCTAAAGGGGTG
The DNA here is from genome assembly GCF_964263255.1 of Lissotriton vulgaris. Taxonomy (NCBI): domain Eukaryota; kingdom Metazoa; phylum Chordata; class Amphibia; order Caudata; family Salamandridae; genus Lissotriton; species Lissotriton vulgaris. The sequence goes on along the minus strand of NW_028244239.1, from coordinate 340,409 downwards.
CCCAAGTCCATAATGTGAAGCTAGTTCGTAACCCGTGGAGATAGGTTTTTCAGTCTCTGTTCAGTAAGATCAAAGAATTTTGTAAGGCGACAATTTAACTGTACTAAGGTTGGATTAAAGCACAGGATTACCGCCTGTCTGCAGGACCTGATACCATGCTGGTTAAAAGATAGTTTTAATAGGTATTCCTTATATCCTTTAATTTGTCACAAATACAGATGATATGGATAAGGTTCTCGGGACCCCAAGCACACAGCCTACATTGCTGGTCTTCTCCTCTTCTATACCAAGGTGATAGAAATGGGTTAATAGAACCAACTCCCATGCAAATTTTTCCTTAGCCGCTACCTTTGTAACTGCATTGAAAGGGGGTTGGGGTTTACAGACTTCATAATTGTTGAGCACAACCCAGCTGTGGGCTCGCTTTGACAGTGCTTTCTTATCCTCTATGGCTGATATAAGTTTTGTTGACTTTGTGACAATTTTTTTAAATGCTGAATGAGCCATTGAGGTGTTCCAGAGGTCGGTCAGACCTAGGACCTTGATGGAATCCAAGAGGTACACGTTGGCTGGCGATTTCCCAGTATGGGACAGCTCTGCCCTGAGGTGGTTTTTTAGGGACCATTCTTCTGCAGATCTAATTTTATGCCAGCATTTTACATAGGATCCCATTCTCTTGATCACCTGGTTTTGAAGCCCAAATTCCAACCTTATTTGGGCCAGAGAAACATATTTAGGGAGCTGGAAAATCGCTCGGTAGGAGGTTGCTATTATGCTGTCTAGAGTTGCTGCATCTTTTCCTCTCAATGGTATACTCTCATTGGTGAACGTGGTCAGTAATTTGGCTCGCAGGACTTTTAAAAAAAGGATCTAACGATAGATCCGGCAGCATCTTTTTCAGAGGTTTAAGTGCCGGGTAAGTCATAACTCTCTTCCTTCGCAAGGATTTCATCTGTAGCTTGAAGGAATTGTTTTGATCTAAAAGTATACCCAGGTATTTGTAGCTTGTTACTTGATTTAGATGTTTCCCGTCCAGGTACCAGCTAGGATTTGTCTTCTTATGATAATTTACTGTCATGATTTTGGTTTTTTTTAAAGTTTATTTTTAGAACATTCTGTTGGGAAAATTTATGAGTCACATCCAGAAGATGTTGAAGGCCAATAGGGGTCCAGCTGACCAAGACTAAATCATCAGCGTAAAGTAAGTTTGTCAGTGTCATGCCTCCTAGCTGCGGAGTGTGTGATGAACAGCTGTCCAGTTCCCCCGGTATATCCGCCAGAAAAAGGTTAAATAATAGTGGGGCGAGGACGCATCCTTGTTTTAAACCCACAGTGGTGGGAATTCTGTTTGAGAGATGCGCCCCGCCACATAGCTTTTCTGATCTACGAATCGGTATGCAAGTGCCTAAGTTGATCTAAAAGAGAAGTTGGTATCCCCCAAGTGTTCAGTTTGTGTCAGAGCTTAGTGCGGTCTTCGTGGTCGAAGGCTGCAGTGTAGTTTATAAAGTAAAGGTATAGGGGGCATCTACCCTGCTTTGCAGCATCCATAAGCATGGTTATGGCCATGATGTTAGTTATTGTGCCTTGTCCTTGGCTGAAACCTGTTTGTGTTGTGGGTATAATGTGGTTTACAGTGGCCAAACTAGCTAGTTAATTTAAGATGATCCCTGTGTAGTATTTAGACTCAGTATCTATGAGGGCTATCAGCTGGTAGTTGTTTGTAATGGACCTCTCAACTTGCTTATGTATTAGGCTGATAATTGAGCCTCTCCATGACTCTGGAAATATGGTGGCTCTTACAGCATGTCGTAGAACTGGTACTAGAGCATTACTCCAGAATTTGGGGTCTTGTTTGAACAGCATTGATGGAATACCGTTAGGGCCAGGAGCTCCCGCCCGTCTGCCTCTAGCTATTTGTTTCCTTATTGCCAGTGCTGCAGGGCCATTTTGATTCTGCTGCGCTGGGTAGGCAGTTTTGGCTTAATGATGAAACTGTCTCCCATTGAGTCGGCCATGTGTATCTTATGTTCTCTTCCCTGGGACAATGTTGATTTGTTACTTCTATTATTGAGCTGTTAGTGCTTGCCTTTTCCAGATGAGCAAAGGGGTAACAGTTTTTTGCTCCGAATTGTTGAAATGGTTAAAAAGATAGTCAGCCCAGACAGCTTCTGCAATGTTAAAGTCTATGCCAGGATGGTTAGGCCTCTGTAATTTGTTAACTGATTGCCAGAATTTGGCACTGTTTTTTTTTTTTTTTTATTTATTTTTTTTAAATATATTTATTAAATTTTTCATAAAATTTTCCACACATTCCAGCGTATGTTTACAGCACCTTCCAATTTCATATGTTTACAGCACATTCCAATTTCTCAGGTGGTTATATATACAATTCATTGTTTATACAATTTTTATATCGCAAGCAGATGTAATAAGGTGAAACAAAACATATCCCCTAACCCGAAACAGCCCTCAGAAAAAAAAACATATTTTCTTATACTATTCTAGGTTTATCCTACTGGATTTCCACGTCGTAATGGGTTGCCATATTATTTTTCCTAATGCCTTAGCCCTTCTGCCTTTCCTATCGTATATTGCCTTTTCTAGATTATAGATATTAAGAAGGCTGGCCATCCACTCTGAGAATAGTGGGGGCTGTTTTTCTGATTTGCATCATGAAGACGTTTTGCCCATGTTTCGGTGTTCTTTGCTCTTTTGTTTGCCCTTCTCCTCTGTTTAACACACACATAGTCTTTCTTTGAAGTGCAACAAAAATACTGGCCTTCCATACATGCTACTGCCATTGCTATTTAATAAAGTAAAGAAATACTTTCATAGGATTTCTTTAAAATGCAACAAAATGCTTGCCTTTTTTCTATGTAACACTGCTTTTGCGATGCTGTTATTAGAAGACCCAAACAGTTCTTGTGTACCATGCTTTGAAAACAGTGCTTTGGACACAACTTACCCACTCACTGCTGGTGCTACCTTCTTTAAACAAAAGGATGCATTTCCTGCCTCAATTTGTTTGTACATAACAAAGAAATTATATACCAAATTACATTACAATATCAAAGTAGAAAGCTTCCTTTACAGTTGCCACTATGGCATGTTGCAGATTGCTACAAATAAATTACATTTCTAGCCAAAGCCTATTCCCTTTTTTACCTTTATTTCATATCTTTGTGATTAACCAGATACATCTTTGCCTCCTGTGCCATTGTCGTTGTCATCTTTCTTCATCATCATGTGATTCACAGTACCAATGAGTGCATCTAGTTAAGCTCATAAAAAAGATAAGGGTTCTTGAGAAATCCGCATTATATAAGGGATAAACTACCCCTTGCCGTATATTATAAGGAAACTGCAAGTCACTGAAGAGTTACAAAACTGTGTAGAGGAACAAGGCCGAAGCCTGAGTTCTTTTATAGGCTATGGAACTCCGAGATGACTTGCAATATCCTTATCATGTACGCCAGGGGGTACTTTATCTCATATAATGCATGTGCACACAATCACCTTTCCCACAAACCACTTAATACCTTGGGGCATAGATCTTTCATATGAAGAGCGAGCATGCTTGCAAACATGAAGAATAAAAATAAAACCTTAGTGCAAAATTAAACACGTTGGAAAAACGTATATATTGTTGTAAACAGATATTAAAAACAGTTCAATACAAGTAATTTAATTTTTTTTGCAGTAGATCAGAATGTGTAGAAATGTTCAGAAAGAGTCTAGAATTTCTGTATCTAAGGAGTGCAAAATCTAAACATATTCTCTCTGCGTGTCATTGCAAGCTATTAAAATAGACTAGAAGAAAGAAAAGCAACCTTCTGTTTTCCTTGCTTGAAACAGGTGCTTCAATTGAGCTATGTGACCAGATCTGGCTTCCACATTGGCTACTGGCTATGGCAGCAAGCATTGTGATGTAAGAACTCAACTGTAATAAGCTTTATTAGTTGAGCTCTGGCATTTTGTCTTTATAATCAACGACTGAGTGCACCACTAGTTGCCGATATACAGAAATTATAGACGTCCATCTATACAGGGATTACAGAATCCCACGTATTATACCCCCAATTCTTCCATAGTCAACACAAAACTCTGCTTTTCAAACTTTTACTGGAAGGCTACTATTTACCCCTAATCAACAAGAGAGCCAAATTGCAACAATACATTTCAAACCTTTGCAAACAATGAAAAAAAAACTAGTGGTAGGCCTGCAGCACATACTGTGCCACTTACTTGAGTAGCCATTTAAGCATGTCTCTGGCCTGCCATTGAAGCCTAGGTGTGCAGTTTTAAAATGCCATTTTGACCTGGCAAAATAAACCTTTTGCCAGACCGTAACCTTTCTTTTTAATACATATAGATCACCCCTAGGGTAGGCCCCAAACAGCCCGTAGGGCAGAGTGCAGTGTATATAAAAGGTTGGATATGTGCTTTTAAGTTTTTTTTTGTCCTAATAGTGAAAAACTTTATGTTTGTTTTTCACTCCCACAAGGTCGACCTCTCACATAGGATAACATTGGGTTAACTTATTACATTTAACAGTGATCACTTTCAATTAGGCGCAGGTAGGAAAGACGGGGCTGGTGTCTAAAAATTGTCATTTGAAGCCCTCTTTAAATTCTGAAAATGACACTTTTAGAAAGATTACTTTTTCTTGTCCCAATCATTTGGTACCTGAAACCTGCATTATGGGTCAAATGACTCTGTGTCGCTGGCAGTGTTATTTGTGCATGATTCCCCGACAGTGAGACAAAGGGAAGATAGGTGTCGGCATGTTGGGCCATCTCGGACTTGATGAGGGGGTGGAGGTGTCACCTACCACACTTGCATATCACAAAGACTCTGCCTGATCACACTTTTAAAGGGTTTGTAAATAGTTTTTTGTGACCCCAGACAAGCTGGGCCTGGGCGAGGAGGACATTCTAGAGACCTTTTTTTAAATTATTTTATTTTATTGATTTTGAAAGCAAAAAAACATACAGCACTTGATAGTGCGAATCAATAGTCCAGAAAAAAATATATCACAATATATATCATAACGTAAAGCAAAAAAAAAAAAAAAAAAAAAACACAAACGAGCCACAGCAGAGTGCACAGAAAATGTCGATTGACACAGGTAAAGCCTGCGCATACGTTAGACCAGTATTCTTCAATCTGTGGGGTGCGACCCCCTGGGGGGCACGACACCATCTCAGGGGGGGCGCACTCCACCGTAAAACCTTTGTTTACCAATGTCCAACGTCGCACCGTCCGCTATTTCTTCAGCCATGTCAAATGGGGCCTTTGGATTGGAGACCAACAGCCAATCAGCACATAGAACATCACCATTAACGTTCCACCAATGAGGTGGACAGCATTATAGATGGGAGGAAGTGCGTCAAAAATTAGCGTGCTTAAACTCCTGCATACTACTACCTTTTGATTGTGTGGCGCTTCTACACTCCTGCCGTTTGCCACGTGCTTGCTGCCTTTTCTTCTTTGCTTGCTGACCTTTGCCTGCGGCCTCGCTGTGAAGGATCTCGCCTCGGAACATTTTACATCACCAACAGGTAAGTGACAGTGAACAGACAGGGCACATGCTTTCCTAAAATAAGTCTGTTCACTTTCGGTTTGACCTCACAGGAGACCTCGTGCCTTCCATTGCAGCTGAGGCCTTTCAGGGGTCGGAGGGGGAATGATGCTCATACAAATAACTTTTTTAAAAGTTAGCTGCGAGTATCTTATTTAAAATACTTTTTAGTTGTGTATATTGTCTGCCCACGAAGCACACATTAGATCTTGTGACATCACAGGTTTTTGCTGATACTATTTAGCACTGGCCCCGACAGTCCTAGAAGTTAATTGGACCTCAAAAAAATGTATAATAATAAATGCAGTACTGAAAAGAACTCTCAGATAGTACACAGTACAAAGGGGAACTCGTACAGATTCTGAGTTCTGTGCACAGAGCTGGTGTGGGCTGTTGAAGGCAGACGCTGCACTCCTTGAGTTGTGTGTACAGAGCTCGGTCAGTCTGTTGAGGACAGCTGCTGCACTATGCTTGATGTCTTGTCTTTCCATACTCATTTTTTTTATACAGCCAAGCAGCGTTGTATGCAGACGATCTTCTTTTGTACACTTCAAACCCCCTCGCAGCAATTCCTAGGTTATTTATGCTCGCGGAGAGCTTTGGTTCTGTCTCAGGCTATAGTATTAACAAGGAGAAAACTGAGGTAATGTGTTGGAACAATTTACTCCCTATCCCAGAAGCTAAGTGTAAGATGAGATATTTAGGCATTCACTTAACCCAGAATATAGACGATATTCCAAAGGCTAGCTGGGAAATTGTGGTAAAGGAGATCAAAAAACTTCTGTCCAAGTGGAACACTCTGCCTTTAAACATTTATGGCAGAGTTAATCTTGTCAAAATGATCATCTTACCTAAGGTAACGTTTCTGTTTAATTCTATTCCCTTAGTTTTCAGTAGAAAAGATATTCTCAATCTGCAAGGCAGAATAGGGTCTTTTATTTGGGCAACAAAATCTCCAAGGATAGCTTGGAAGAAGCTAAGGAGAGGATTAAAATTAGGCGGTTTAGCTCTCCCTGACTTATTATTTTACTGTTATGCCTTCCAGCTTAAAAACTTTAGGATATTAGCTAATAAATTGGATTTTACTTCAAACAGTTTACTGTTCCAGGCTATGCTGCAGGATCTCCCTTATGGTACCGATTATTTTCTGTTTAAATTTGGCGACAAAAAGTTCTTTAAAAAAGTCAGGTTGAAAGTTTTAAAGACTGCTCTACACTATTGGTCGCAGGTATGTAAGCTGTTGTGTATTCAGTACTACCACCAATACTCCCCAATTTGGGACTCACCTGGTACCCCGGATTGTTTGATGGACCAACTGGCTCTCCCTTTAAAAAGAGCAGGTCTCCTGAAATGGGGGGACCTACGTGATGCATCGAAAGTTCTAAAATGGGAATTCCTAGTGGGCGTAACTGGAGGGACGCTCACGAGGTTTAAGTTTTATCAACTTTCGGCTTGGTGGGGAAGTCAAAACTGGGATACAAACGATGGGATTTCGTTGCCGACCCTGACCGACGGACACCTCACCCGAGGGAGGAACCGAGGAAGCCAGTGTCTCTGCTGCACGCCGCCACCCCTCGCCGGACCCGCTGCGCGGGTCCCGCATCGCGGCTGCAGCCGTTTTCTTCTCTTTGCTCTTGTGAAGGGGCATACTTTGCAGCAACCGGCAGGGCTGCGAGCACAGCGGCGGACTCCGAGGACCAGGAGTCCCCGCGAGCCCCTCTCCAGCTGGGCTGCTCTCCCTGCCGGCCCCGCCCTCACTCTTGACCACTTTAAATTGCTGCCTCACCTGGACTCGGCGGATTTCGTTGCCGACCCTGACCGACGGACACCTCACCCGAGGGAGGAACCGAGGAAGCCAGTGTCTCTGCTGCACGCCGCCACCCCTCGCCGGACCCGCTGCGCGGGTCCCGCATCGCGGCTGCAGCCGTTTTCTTCTCTTTGCTCTTGTGAAGGGGCATACTTTGCAGCAACCGGCAGGGCTGCGAGCACAGCGGCGGACTCCGAGGACCAGGAGTCCCCGCGAGCCCCTCTCCAGCTGGGCTGCTCTCCCTGCCGGCCCCGCCCTCACTCTTGACCACTTTAAATTGCTGCCTCACCTGGACTCGGCGGATTTCGTTGCCGACCCTGACCGACGGACACCTCACCCGAGGGAGGAACCGAGGAAGCCAGTGTCTCTGCTGCACGCCGCCACCCCTCGCCGGACCCGCTGCGCGGGTCCCGCATCGCAGCTGCAGCCGTTTTCTTCTCTTTGCTCTTGTGAAGGGGCATACTTTGCAGCAACCGGCAGGGCTGCGAGCACAGCGGCGGACTCCGAGGACCAGGAGTCCCCGCGAGCCCCTCTCCAGCTGGGCTGCTCTCCCTGCCGGCCCCGCCCTCACTCTTGACCACTTTAAATTGCTGCCTCACCTGGACTCGGCGGATTTCGTTGCCGACCCTGACCGACGGACACCTCACCCGAGGGAGGAACCGAGGAAGCCAGTGTCTCTGCTGCACGCCGCCACCCCTCGCCGGACCCGCTGCGCGGGTCCCGCATCGCGGCTGCAGCCGTTTTCTTCTCTTTGCTCTTGTGAAGGGGCATACTTTGCAGCAACCGGCAGGGCTGCGAGCACAGCGGCGGACTCCGAGGACCAGGAGTCCCCGCGAGCCCCTCTCCAGCTGGGCTGCTCTCCCTGCCGGCCCCGCCCTCACTCTTGATAGCTATTTGGATACCTACATATAGGAACTAACACTCCCGCGGCGCGGGAGCGCGCGGGAGAAGCCGGGAGAAGCCCGGGACAAGGGCGGGACCGTCTGTGGCCGTCCGGGGCCGGAGGAGGCTGGGCTGGGCCCCATTACTAACATTTTCCTTCCTGACCTTTTAAATATTCTTTATTGCACCTTGGTTATATTTATATGGTTATATTTTGTGTAAACAGTGTTGTTAAAGTCCCCTTATTTGGACAGATTAACTTTGTGTCTTGAGTGGCTCTGCCACCTATTTAGGTTGGTCATATTTTTGCCTACTATACCCCAAAAAGATTAACAAAAATGACCCTAAGATCTGGCAAGGAGAGGCAGGTTCAGGTCTCCACCTCTAACGGTACCTTTACTGGTACAATTGATCAATTTTTTAAACGTTCAACTGCAATATTAGAGAAGGAGATCGCCTTAGTTGAAAAACGCCTCTCGCTTGATATCATAACTGGCAAGCGCTCTTCACTTGGTAAAATAAGTGAGGCTGTCTCTCCTGTCCCACTTTCTACGTTGAATGCGGATAGCAATGTAGATGTAATGTTGGCACCTGTTCCTGAGATTCATATCGGGGAGATTACGAACACTAACCAGGAAAATGCTTTTAATACTGCACATGAGAATCTACCCAATAGTGGGACTATTTGTTTAGATCAGTCCGGGGATAATTCTGGTCTCTCAGACTCACCAAAACTTAACATTAGTAATGATCTAATGGACTCTCCCTCTCTATTAGAGCAGACACCGACCCAGAATCCTGGGAAACGCAAGAGGGTTGCCTCACCAGATTTGGTGGAACAAACAGAGGGGGTGGTAAATGCTTCAGCTTCGCCCCCACAGCCACCTAACATTAACGCTTCTACTCAACAAGGGGAGGGTGAGACTATGACAATGATTAGCATCACAGAAGAAATATTTTTGGCTAAAATTGAGTTGCTATTCAAATCTCTTCTTTTACCTCTCTTTGAAAGGACAAGGTTGTTAAACACAAAAATGGACACCTTAGATCTGCTGGTGAAGGATAGTATAGCGACTTCTGATAGAATTCTCTCCAGCCTAGCAAAAGCTGGTTTGTCCCCTCCTGTCCCGTCCAATCCGAAGCCCATGATTGTGACAAATAATAAAGTAGGGGGTAACAACACACAAGTAGGAGCTTCTAAATCAAAGGCCCCGCTAAAAACAGGACCCGCTCAAATAAAAATAGCCCCTACAGAGAATCCTGCAAGGCCTAAGCCCACCAAAAACCAGCAGGTTCAGAATAATCCAACACCATCCAGGGGCCAAAACACCACTCATCAGCCCATTGCCAAACCCATCCCAAAGAAACAGTGTGTGAACCTTCCACCGGAGTCAGTGCCCTATACAATCGTTTTAACTGGCGTGGCTCCACTTGTACACGGCAAGAGGGAAACACACAAGGATCTTTATAATAAGGTCACATTTTGGCTTAATAAAAACCGGCCACTCCCTCCCAATTTAAATCCTGAAATACTTAACGTTAGGAGGGTGGACTGGATAGGTTATGGTAAGAAAGACCTTGAGGGGGATTGTGTGGTGGTTAGTTTCAGAGAGCCCTGGGTTGCCGAATACATCGGCGGGGAACCAAGATTTGGTAGAGTTGGGGACGTACAAACCTTACTATTGCATTACTTTTATCCAGCTTTACATGCTAATAGATCCCACACTCCGTTCCAACACTCAAGAAGGGACAGGCCCAGAGGGAGATTTCATTTCGATACCCCGCTCTATCCAATGTTCTATCCTCACCTTGCGAACCGGTTTGCCCCCCTCTCCGGTCTAGAAGGTGTGGATTGACTTGATGTAGAACAACTGAATACTGGGAGTACTAGCGCTGTACTAACTTGCTCTCCAAAAAATGTGTATGTTTCAGGGGTAGAAACTGTCTCCATATCTGGCACAAACCCTAAGAGGGTGGAAAAAAGGGAAACATTCTTGTCAGGTAATCCCAGACAGAAAAACAATAAGGCCACTGTTAACCCATCTGCCAATATGGCAGAGAAATCAACATACACCCTTGCAGTCTTGTCTTGGAATATAGCGGGATTGAAAGGGAAAATGTCAGAGGCCGCTTGGGGTTCTTTTGTGGATCTACATGATGTAATCATCCTGCAGGAAAGTTGGTCAACAGAAGCTATCTATCGGGTTGGCTTTCTTAATTACTATAAACCAGCCAGCAAAGGACCGAAGGGCCGCCCGTCAGGGGGTTTAGTCATTTGGATCAGACAATCCTTAGCCATCACCATCACTGAACTCCCTACTTTGGGTAATGATATTCTAGCACTGAAATTAACAGACAACAATAATCAGGTCCTTTTTCTGTTTAATATATATGCTAGAGGGATACCAGGTGGGAAGCCTGCGGGAGTGGTAGCTGAACTTGACTTTCTATTGAATAACATTAGCAGGGATAGCTGTGTCATGGTGGCAGGCGATTTCAACTGTTGCTTCGAACCATTTCCCAACCTTGATAGTGGGGGATATGGGGAAATTGATCAGATCTGGAATATTCCCCCTTTGTCTGTTGCCCCTATCAAAAAAGTCACGGAGGCAGTTATGCAATGGTTAGGTTTTTGTCTTGAATGGGACTTACGCGCAGTGAATGGTAGGACCAAATCAGACCCGATGGGAAAAGTTACATTTGATAACTCCACAAACTCAAGTCGTATTGATTATTTTTTACTTAAGATAGAGTTTTGGAAAATGTTGGTGGATATGGAAGTAGTCAGTAGATCCGAGAGTGACCATAATCCCCTGGTGATATCATTATTAGTATCTGGGGGTCTCTGTATGAACCCTGCTACAAACATTGAAACTGCAGATGCTGGCCTTACAAATGACTGCAGAAGAGTAAAATGGGCTGGGCTTCAAGACAACACTGCTACTATTAGCAGGATTGCCATGGAGGTCTTAGCGGCCACAAAGCAGATGGTTCCCATACTTGAGGCTGGTACTCCACTCGACCAAATTGGGACTATTCATGAGACTCTTTTTAATAAAATTAAGTCTTTTTTTATCAAACCTGTTAAGGGAGGAAGTAATAAAGCCCAAGCACATCCTAGGCTGAAATGGTACGATAAGACCTGTAGTATTGCCCACAGCTCTCTGCTAAGTGCCATTAAATCCAAATCATGTGTGGACATAAGGATAGCGAGGGTGAATTACAAGAAGGCATTAAAAGAGGCAAAAACTAAATGGGACGACCAGCGTTGGTTGGATTTATACCAGGCAAGTACCTCATCCAACCAACAAAGATTTTGGGAGGTTGTGAAATGGGGAGAATCGGGGGAACTACATAGTCCGGTAAACCACGTTCCAGCAGAGCAATGGGTCAAACATTATGAGGTGCAGTTCAGCCACACGGAACAGATCTCCCTCACTACCATTAGGGAAGATGCCAGTGTGCAGCCTGAATTGTCCTCATCTGATCACGTTGTTTTTACTGAAACCGAAGCTATTTCTGCTCTTAAACAAGTGCAGAATGGCAAAGCCCCCGGCATAGATTGCATCCCCGCGGACCTCTTCAAATATGACCAAAAACACTGGGTCCCGTATATATTAAACTTAGCAAACGCTATAGCCAGGGGCACTAGGATCCCAAACTCCTGGAAAGGGGCCGAGATTTTGCCAGTGCATAAAAAAGGGGATAGATCTGATGCGGGAAATTACCGACCCATCAGCCTCATCGACGCCCTTCAAAAAGTAATAGCCAGAATGTTGTTGGGGAAGATTCATTTGTGGATGATAGAAGTAGATATCCTGTCTCCAATGCAGGCTGGGTTTAGGGCACACATTAGCACAGTTGATCAGATTTTAAGATTTGTCATGATCTATTGGAAAACTGTGCTACTGAGAGATGGGAAGATCTTCGCTGCATTTGTGGACCTCAAATCAGCGTTTGATCTGGTCCCTAGAGGGAAGATGTGGGCTGCACTGAGAAGGATGGGGGTTCCTTCTGCACTTCTAGATCTTACCATTAGGATGCACGAGGGTAACTTCGCAAGAGTCAGATGGGGTCGTCAGGGCCAGGCTACCGAACCCTTCCCCGTGACCCGTGGTGTGAGGCAGGGTTGTGTCCTGGCCCCCACCCTATTTGTGCTCTTCATTAATCAGGTGGTTAAGTTCCTTTCAGACACCCCCACTGATGCTCCTTCACTGGGTGGGACAAAATTCCCCCTTTTAATTTTTGCAGACGATACCCTCATATTGGCCAAAACGCAGAAGGGTTTACAGGTTGCAATAAACAAATTTATGGATTTTTGCAATTTGAATGATCTTGAGATTAATATTAATAAAACCAAGTTTATGGTCTTGACCAAGAAAAAGCCATTGAGGGGCAATATTCTAATGAATGGGTCCAGACTGGAACAGGTTGATGTAATGACTTATCTTGGTGTTACCTTGGATTACAGGTTAAAATGGAAAGAGCAAGTAGAGGCACTCTGTCTGAAATTTGCCCGCTTGACTGGCTGCCTAGTAAAAGAGCAGCGGCGCTCCCTGACTAAAAGAGTACTGCCCGCGCTCAAAATCTACAGTGCTAAAATCAGCTCAGCGATATTGTATGGGGCAGATATTTGGGGTTGTGTGGACTTGGCTGTCCTGGATAGGATACAGAATAAATTTCTTCGTAACCTAGTTAGTCTCCCCCCATCAACACCAGTCCTTCCACTTCTGATGGACATGGGCATGCATACCATTAAACATCAGGCCCAGTACAGGATGGTGGCTCTATGGAGACGCATATGGTCCACCCCGGAACTGGCCATGTTTGCCCGTGAGCTTCAAGATGTGAGACTGCAACAAGGGGCAGGCAATATACCGTGGCTAAAGCAAATCAAGAACACCCTAATTGAAATGGGCCTACCTTTGCTATGGTCAGAGCCGGGTTCCCAAACCTTTCCTACTAAGGATGAATTCAAAGTTTTTTTCTGGTCCATGGTAAAAACGGAACATGTTTTACTTTCTGAGAAAGCGAACTTGACAGGCCAGTTTTTGCTCCACAAAGTAATTCCTAACAAAGAAGTATATTGGGATGTAATCCTTAAAACATTGGATAGGAAACTATATCATCAGTTCCGTGTGGGCACATTGCCCCTGAGGGCCTTTACTAGCGGCTGGCAGGGGCTGGAGTCAAGCTTCTGTCCCTGTTGTGCCGTTTGTGAAGAAACACTAGGCCATTTTTTATTTGTCTGTACTGCCTATCACGAACCTCGTAAAAAGTGGCTGAAACCTGTATGTACTAGACTAAACACCCGAGTGAGTAGTGAAGCATTGTACACCTTGAAAACGAATACTTCTGAATGGCTAACTATAGGATTGGCGAAATTCCTCGGGTGGGCTTGGTTGATAAGGTCTAAGTCAATCAGTTCATAATTCACGATCTAAACAACCTGTATACCATGTTCCCTGACTGTTTCTTTGGTCTATGAATTTAATAGTATTGATGATCTGCTACTTTTATATATGCTCAAATGATTTTACCATTTCCCTTGACGTCTTTATATGTATGTTTAATCGAGATCTTAACCTCATTTGTTTTTCTTTTTCTTTTTTTTTTTCAACGATTGGTCTTGTTCCTTTCTTTCTGATTTGGTTACTGTATGTATTTGGATATTTATATCGTTATGACTATGCTGTATCTATTGTAGACTATGTAAATCTTTCGTATATATGTGTCTTTTATGATGAAAAATCGAAATAAAGACGTTAAAAACTGAAACTGAAAACTGATACAAACGATGAGAACTCGTTTTTAGAGTTATTTAGTAATTCTAGAGAATTGAAAAGGGAGACGGCACAATGGTGTAATATATTATTGAATAATAAAGATAACTTGGAAACAGAGATTGTGAATATATGGGACCCTTCCTCAGTTCAGATAGCCGAGGAATTAGAGAAATTATGGATAGATTCTTTCTCATTATCTCAAAAAATAATTAAACCTTCTAACTTAAGAAGAAATCACCTATACACATTGCACAGAGTGTATTGGACCCCAGCGAAACTTTCTAGGATCTCTGGGGTGCAATATTTTTGCCCAAGGTGTAATCTAAGGAGCGCAAATGATATCCACATGTTTTTCGAATGTCCTAACATAGGTAATTTTTGGGAACAACTGTGTAAGTTTTTGGAAGAGGTACTGTCGGTCCCTATTCAATGTACATCTAGATTAGTTTTTTTCGGCCTATTACCTGATTATGTGTTCAACAGTAACTTGTCACAGTTTATTTTTTATGTAATAGTCATCGCTAGAAGAGAGATCTGCAAAGCATGGAAGTCTGTATCCCCCCCGAAGTTTGCAGATTGTCTTAAAAATATTGTGGCGGTGAGTAAACTTGATATCTTATGCGGGGGTGATAAGTCTGTCAATTTGTGGTCAGCATTGACTGCCTGGATCGAAAAATAAGTCAATAGTCCAATGATTATGCCAGAGGTAAGTGGTCCTGTCCTTCCTTAGCAGCAAGTACCATTACGAAAGGAAGTTGGACGGGTAACGACCATTCCTCTGGGCAATCTTCTACAGCTATCCACAAACACAAGGGCTGGAAAGGACAGTTTGTGACAGTGGCTTGAAGAGCGCCTATTTTTAGAGCATTCATTAACTGGTGGCATGTATGAGGACAACAAAAATATAAAAAAATAAAAATTAAAAAAAAGCAGTGTGAAGACTACTACTGCAGCTACTTGCCAACCTACTAGCAGGCTCTGTGTTGATCTGGATTTTCTTTAATAAGATGGAACCTTTAAGTTCTCTGATCCTTCGGAATTGAAGGTTCAAATGCCTCTGCATCAGGATCAAGAATTGCCTTCCCTTTCCTGACTCTTCCCCAATCTGGAAACCCACTCTAAAGGTCTTCCTTCTGCCTGCTCTGTATCTGAGGAAGTGTCTTCCACTCTACACTTTAAGTCTGCTCGGTGGTAGTGTAAGGGGATTTATAAAACAAGAGACCAAACGTGTACTAATTAAGGGTGGGCGAGCAGCTACGCTCCGTGCACAGAGTGTGCGTAGTGCCGGCTTCTACGCATTTTGCGTAGCAGGCGTAGAATTCGGCACTACGCACGCTCCGCAGACGGAGCGTACCTGGCCGCCACCCGCCTCCCTCCCGCCCTCCCTAAATCCTTTAATTTAAACGTTAGTAATAATTAAAAGGCACTTACCTTGCGCGCCGCTGCCTGCCGCGTCTCCGGGTCTCCCTTTCTTCATCTGCGCCGTCTTGGGTACTAATGCGCATGCGCGGGCGGCTGGGCATGCGCATTTCTCACGAGAAATGCGCATGCGCGGCCGCCCGCGCATGCGCATTAGTACCTAAGACGGCGCAGATGAAGAAAGGGAGACCCGGAGACGCGGCGGGTAGCGGCGGGCAGCGGCGCGCAAGGTAAGTGCCTTTTAATTATTACTAACGTTTAAATGAAAGGATTTAGGGAGGGCGGAAGGGAGGGAGGCCTGCGGTGCGTAGTGGGGCTACGCGGAGTGCGGAGGTGGGCGTAGTTTCTCGCCCACTTCACGTAGCTCCGCCAAGCCCCACTACGCCCACTACGCCCAGGGCTAGTACTAATCAGTGGTTGCATGTCTGCGTATCCAGTACTTTCCCAATCACACAACTGATCTCTTCCCAAATGCCTTGGCTTCAGAATTACAAACAAATATGCTTCATTTTTGTTTTCCTAACTGCTGAAGATGTACATTATGTAATGGACAATTTGTTGTGCGTTTCAAAAAATGACATTCTCCTGCCTTTCTTTTGACACTCACTGTACCCATTACCAAGAAATGTGACATTAGACACAGCCTGACATTTGGTCTCTGCCTTTGAAGCACAGCAAAGGAAACAAGATAAATATAGATTTTTTTTAAGGCAGCTTTAGTTATTGCTTGAACTTTAGGCCCACCATTGCATAACCACCCACTGTTTAGGAAACACTGTCTTAGATTACATAGCGTTTACCTTCAAAACGGCCACCAAGATTTTAAAATCTCATGTAATATTTTATAATGGATTGCAATGGGCTGAATGTTAGTCTATGTAAAATTCCAAACAATCATTGCTACTTTTTTCATAATAGCAATAAACTCAATCATTGCAATACCTAAAATTTCTATGTCATTGTCTGGGGCAGCCACTCAATGATTTCATGGAAGCCAACCACCACAATTATACATTACCAGACCAGGAACCCTGATAAAACTGCTTCCTTGCTGTAACCGTCTTTGATGTTTTTGTGACAAAATTAACAAGCATTTGCAATGCAACAGGTCTCGCATTAGTTAGAGTTAGAGAATTTGGCATTGTTTATATTTAGCTGGATATGTTTGCTGATTTGTGCACTGTGTGTGTTAGGGAATGGCAGGTGTGATTGTATCTGTGGAATAAGTATGTGTATTATAGCGTTCCCATGCCATGTTTACATTGCAAGTGAGGCTAACAGTAGACATACACACAGAGACAAACATACAGAGAGAAACATGCACCGATACAGAGACAAACATACAGAGAGACACATGCACCGATACACACATAGAGACAAACACACACAAACGCACACACAGAGACAGACACGCACATAGAAACATACACACAGAGACGCACAGACAGTCACACACACATACAGACTAACACATGTATAGAGATGCACACACAGACAGAGACACACATAGAAAGAAACATGCACACACAGAGAAGAGACGTACTTACAGAGACAAATGCAGACACAGAGACACAAACACAGAGATAGAGACACACACAGAAAAATACACACAGCTAGAGACACGCACACCGAGACAGAGATGTGCACCGAGAGACAGAAACACGCACATAGAGATGCACACACAGATACAGAAACGCGCACACAGCAAAAAACACATGCAGACAGAGATATGCAACACAAGACAGAGACATGCACACAGACACAGAAACACGCACACAGACACTGAGGCGTATACATAAAGAGAGACGCACACACAGAAAAAGACACGCACATATAGAGACTGAGATACACACACATAGACTGTGACACACAGAGATACACAGACACACAGATACAGACAGATAGTTTGGTAGCTAGATGGGCTAAGGCATCCGCTACAAGGGCTTGTGCTTAACCCCTTCTGCCGGGGGTAATTCCCCCGTTGTGCTGGGGGCGGGGGGGCGCATGCAGCGCCCCCAATACTCATGACGAGCTGAGCTCGTCATGAGGCATGGTGCACGTGTGCTCACGACGAGCTGAGCTCGTCATGATCACACCCGTTCCCGTGAAACGCTCAGCATAGCAGGGGAATTATCCCCGCATGCGAGCGTTCCACGGCTCATGACGAGCTGTGCTCGTCATTAGCACCAGAGCGTCGTGCCTCTTGACGAGCTCAGCTCGCCATGAGCATCGATGGTGTTAACCTTACGTTTACAGTTGTTTTTAACTGTATCACCACCCCTTACTCACCTTGCTCCCACAGGTGCGGATATGTTGCCCCTCTGTTTTTAAATACAGTACAAGGCAATAAAAGATAGTTATCTTGTAGGCGTAATAAAAGGTCACAGTATGTGGGACCTGGAATGTCTAGAGATAGTGTGAAATGTGTGGCTGTTTGCAAAGGACGCGTAAAAGTTTTAGGTAAACATGAAAGGGATATGCAAAAGTGAATTATATTGCGTGTAAAACAGTATTTGTTAGTTTTAATAGTAACTATTATCTGAATAAGCTAAAAAGATGTGTGTAAACACATTGTAAAACTAGTTTAAGCTATTGATATTATAAATGACAATGCCTTGTATTTATGTTTTAAAAACCAAAACATAAATAAAAGACATTCAGGTACATGCATCAAAGGATTTTGCGATCGCAAACGGTGCGAATCGCAAAAATCGTCCGTTTGCGATCGCAAAATCCTCTTTTGGAATGCATGAAAGTTCAAGGCCCCTGCAATTTAAGAATTCGCAAATATTTGCCAATTCTCAAATTGCAATTGCATTTAAGGAATCGCATTTTGCGATTCCATAAATGCAATGTAAGAAACCTTTTAAAATTGCGAATTCGCAATTAGGGGGTTGCAAATTACCACGAGGGTGAACCTCGTGGTAATTTGCGAAAAATTCTTAAAATGCTCAAATTAGCATTTTAAACACTGTCATGTTACAGACACACATGTCCTTAGGACATGTGTGTGTGAAACATGCACTTTAAAATACATTTCAGGTGTGCAGGAGGGGGTCCTGTGGACCCCCCCCCCTGCACCCATGGACTGCATTAACATTTTGCGAATCGCTAATTGCAATTCTCAAAATGTCAATGCCTTCCCATTGATTCCTATGGGCCTTTTGGTCCATAGGAATCAATGGGAATTGCGAAATTGCAAATTAGAATTCGCATAATATTTGCGATTCGGTAGAAATTGCGATTTTTACCGATTCGCAAAAATTATGTGAATAAATTGATGCATCCCGTTTTGCGATTCCTTATTTGCGATTCCTTAAAAATCGCTAATAAGGAATCGCAAAACGTTTTGTTGATGCATGTCACCGATTGTCATTTACAATGCCAATAGGTCAAGCTCTCATAAATGCGAGACTTATTGCATTGTTTACTTGTGAAGACACGCTTACAGGTGCTTTTCAATATATGGAAAGCAGGGCGGATTTAAGCTTGCTGCAGGGAATGTTTGTGGTAATAATCTCTAGAAAATCAACTGTACAAGCAGGCCCACCCGGCCCCAAAACAGGCCCAGTAACAGTCAGAGCCGCAGCCCCCTCACTGACTTGTCAGACCAGCAGCGGCGGTTCTACCATGGGGGCGTTTGGGCGCCGCCCCCCCTGTTTTCTCGCCGTGCGAGAAGAAGGCAGAAACAAATGGTAGTTATTTATTTATAACTACCATTTGTTTCTGCCTGCCCTTCTCGCACGGCGAGAAACTAAAGCAGTCAGCAGAACTTGATTACTCGAGGCTCACGGCAGGGGGGAGTGGCTTGGGGGAGTGGCTTGCCCAATGTTGTGAATACGGACTGTTTGGACAGCCTGAGAGGCTGTCCAAACAGACAGTATTAGCAACAGTGGGCAAGCCGCTCCCCCAAGCCTCCTCCCACTCTCCGTTCTGCAGCATGCAGAGCAAGAGGAATGACGTATTTAGGGCAGCCGGCCGAACCAATCAGCGCCGGCTGCCATGGAGGGGAGGGAGGGGAGGGAGGCTGCCTGCAGCCTTCCTTGACGAGAGCCCACACACGTAAGTTTTTTATATTTATACTTTACTGTATGTATTTTGAATGCAGGTCGACCACTCCTTAACAAGTACCCTGAGAAAAGTACTAACTATGCAGATCAGTGCACCTGAAAGAAGTCTGAACAGTGCGGGCTAACATTAGAGGACTCGGCTCCATGGCGGCGGGATGGGGGGATGGGGGGCGGGGGCGCGGGTGTGGAAAAAACTGAGGGAAATGTGTATTGTAATCTGGCCTTTTCGTGCTCCTCGCCGTTAAGGTGCCGTGGTGATTGAGATTGTGGTATGTCGACTCTGAGACTCATCTTGCGGTTCATAAAGTGGTTATGAATGTCTACTAACAGAAACTAGGTTCCTGCACCCGAAGTTGCAGCACTGACTTTAAAATATTCATAGTGTGTGGTCTGTGTCGTCAACTTTGATTCCTTTCAGACAGCTAGACCCACTGCCTCCATGGCTCGAGTGATTAAATTAAGCCGAATGACCGTGTCTCTTTTCAGCTGTGAGCATCCATGTAAGCAGGCTTTCCATGAAACCAGCGGGGAGAGGTAGGTACACGTCGTAGACCGCGAGGCAGTAGGTTTTATTACGTAACAAGGAACTCTCCTATTTCATAATTTATTTCACAATTTAGTAGTTCTCAGCTAAATCACATTCATTTTGAAGGAAGCGCCAAGTTGAGCAGGTTCAACTGCCATTTCTAAATCAAGCTCAAGTAATCCCACATTATTCCCGCCCTAATTACTTTTGACCCAGCGTTTCTGTTGTTCCTCCGTAATAGCTATCACAGTTGTGCCTGCGCGGTCAGGATTAAACTAAGTAAACTTTATTATTTATCCACCGTCCTAGCAGTTTCATGCATGGTGTGTTGTTTAAAGAATTTGCCGGTAGCGCTGCAGCGACACAGACCTCTGCCAAGTTACTTCCTCTAGACTAATACCCTGTGCTGGGCGCAGCCAGCCTGCATCCGGAATTACAACTCATGCCCACAGCAGTGGTATGCGTCGCCCCTGGCTGCAGGGTTCCGCCTTTTCACCGGTGTCATTTATTGTTAAGACACAAAATGTAAAATAAAAAAATCAAGCATGCTGTGCTGTTGACTGAAATAGACTGTCTGAAGGTGTCGCACATAACGCGGGGACATTATACAGCCTTTGTTATGTCAGCCTTGAGTGGAGAGCGGGTGCCAATACAGGACAATAAGATATGGACTTTTCTCCACCGCCAATTTTACGCCCCACCAATTTCAAATGTCACCAGCCGCCACTGCAGACCAGCCCCACCAGCCCACTCAATGACATGTGAGATCAGCATCTGGGGCACTGCCTGATTGATTGCCCAATATGCTCGTCTGACCCTGCTCCACCCATTTTCTGGGGCCACCATTTAGCCTCTCAATGTATATGAGTGTGTCGTTCAGTCAGATTCACAGCACAAGTTGGTGCTGCAGTTACAGGCATCAAGAGAACCACAGATATGTCCGCCTATAAATGACAGTCACAGAACATATTACGTCAGCACATGCTGCATTACAGGGATTTCAATCGTAGGTGCTAGAAGCTGCACTTCGTTCATTTAAAGGGGCGCACAGGTACTGTGGTATGGTGAGCACCTGAACTTATATATTCTGCTGTCAAACCAGCATTGCACGTTACCAGCAGCTGGACCAGCGGCGGTTCTACCATGGGGGCGTTTGGGCGCCGCCCCCCCTGTTTTCTCGCCGTGCGAGAAGAAGGCAGAAACAAATGGTAGTTATTTATTTATAACTACCATTTGTTTCTGCCTGCCCTTCTCGCACGGCGAGAAACTAAAGCAGTCAGCAGAACTTGATTACTCGAGGCTCAGGGCAGGGGGGAGTGGCTTGGGGGAGTGGCTTGCCCAATGTTGTGAATACGGATTGTTTGGACAGCCTGCGAGGCTGTCCAAACAGACAGTATTAGCAACAGTGGGCAAGCCGCTCCCCCAAGCCTCCTCCCACTCTCCGTTCTGCAGCATGCAGAGCAAGAGGAATGACGTATTTAGGGCAGCCGGCCGAACCAATCAGCGCCGGCTGCCATGGAGGGGAGGGAGGGGAGGGAGGCTGCCTGCAGCCTTCCGTGACGAGAGCCCACACACGTAAGTTTTTTATATTTATACTTTACTGTATGTATTTTGAATGCAGGTCGACCACTCCTTAACAAGTACCCTGAGAAAAGTACTAACTATGCAGATCAGTGCACCTGAAAGAAGTCTGAACAGTGCGGGCTAACATTAGAGGACTCGGCTCCATGGCGGCGGGATGGGGGGATGGGGGGCGGGGGCGCGGGTGTGGAAAAAACTGAGGGAAATGTGTATTGTAATCTGGCCTTTTCGTGCTCCTCGCCGTTAAGGTGCCGTGGTGATTGAGATTGTGGTATGTCGACTCTGAGACTCATCTTGCGGTTCATAAAGTGGTTATGAATGTCTACTAACAGAAACTAGGTTCCTGCACCCGAAGTTGCAGCACTGACTTTAAAATATTCATAGTGTGTGGTCTGTGTCGTCAACTTTGATTCCTTTCAGACAGCTAGACCCACTGCCTCCATGGCTCGAGTGATTAAATTAAGCCGAATGACCGTGTCTCTTTTCAGCTGTGAGCATCCATGTAAGCAGGCTTTCCATGAAACCAGCGGGGAGAGGTAGGTACACGTCGTAGACCGCGAGGCAGTAGGTTTTATTACGTAACAAGGAACTCTCCTATTTCATAATTTATTTCACAATTTAGTAGTTCTCAGCTAAATCACATTCATTTTGAAGGAAGCGCCAAGTTGAGCAGGTTCAACTGCCATTTCTAATTCAAGCTCAAGTAATCCCACATTATTCCCGCCCTAATTACTTTTGACCCAGCGTTTCTGTTGTTCCTCCGTAATAGCTGTCACAGTTGTGCCTGCGCGGTCAGGATTAAACTAAGTAAACTTTATTATTTATCCACCGTCCTAGCAGTTTCATGCATGGTGTGTTGTTTAAAGAATTAGCCGGTAGCGCTGCAGCGACACAGACCTCTGCCAAGTTACTTCCTCTAGACTAATACCCTGTGCTGGGCGCAGCCAGCCTGCATCCGGAATTACAACTCATGCCCACAGCAGTGGTATGCGTCGCCCCTGGCTGCAGGGTTCCGCCTTTTCACCGGTGTCATTTATTGTTAAGACACAAAATGTAAAATAAAAAAATCAAGCATGCTGTGCTGTTGACTGAAATAGACTGTCTGAAGGTGTCGCACATAACGCGGGGACATTATACAGCCTTTGTTATGTCAGCCTTGAGTGGAGAGCGGGTGCCAATACAGGACAATAAGATATGGACTTTTCTCCACCGCCAATTTTACGCCCCACCAATTTCAAATGTCACCAGCCGCCACTGAGCTGGACACAGTGTTATAGACACAAGTATGCCCTGTTATTAGACACAGTCAAGCACAGTTACCCCCGTGCAGTGCCCCCCTGGGCTGTTCAGCGTTTACACAGCACACACACACTAACAGAAGGGTGGTTACCAAGTACCCTGGCAATGGTACCACTCTGCACAAAATTCACTGCATCGCATATCTTAAATATCCTATGGCATGCGCCTAGCTTTCAGTCGCTGTTCTTTTTAAGCTTGGAGAAGTACTTTATACCTTTACTTTCAGTTTAGGCGCTATAAATAAATACAAACCTGCTAGGGAGATCCAGAACTGTTTGAAAATCACCTTCATGTGCCGGAAACAGGTGGCACCCGAGCTGTGGCAGTTACTCATCGCACACAGTCACCCAGTGGGAAATGCCTTGTATCTCTTCTTCCACTGCTGCATGGATTCATCCTATATTAAGATTCACTCCGTCAAGGAAATGGGTGGGATAGGGAGGGTGGTGGATGGTATTATAAAGGATTTTTGAATAGGTAGTGGGGAGACATTAAACAGGCCCAAAGAAGGGAGCAACAGGCAGGCATTAGAGAGGTCAGGAGGGACCAAGGAGGCTATATATAATTAAGGATATTCATTATATTTAATAATGACCACCCTTATCCAGTAGCATAGGGAGTGCCAGAAGCACCATCCCACTAAGACATCAAGAAGAGTGGTAGACAATAAAAAAGCAACAAACTGATAGAAGGGAAGGAAGTTCCAGCCGAAGAAGAAGATGCCGAAATGTTTAGAACCTTCCCAAAAATATGGGCTAAACGTGTTTCGGGATCAGAGCAAACCCGCACTGGAATGGCACTGCCCAGCTGAGAGCCTGGTGAGGAAAAGGGTTGTAAGTCAAAGGTGATCCGTGCTGTGAGGGACCCCGAGCCCCTGAGATCAGCAGCTGAGCAGGCACAATGGGGTGGTGTGTGTGTGGCGGGGGGTGGGGGCAAAGTATTTATTATTTATCTGTTTGAAAGTTTGAAAGATTTATAGAGTGCTGCGTGTCTCCTTTCCAGTACTTCAGGGCGCTAAGAATGTTGAAGATAAAGAGTCTGTTCTCTCACGATCAGCAGAGTTATAGCTGGACACTGGTGGATTACCTACATCGCCCTAATAACGTAATCTTGTACCTACCTAAAACGCTCAAATGCCCTTGGGACAAGTTCTGGCTATATGAAAAATGCAAAAAGATCAAAAGAAATCAATATCGTTGTGTTGGGTATCAATAAAAATCCACTGTCTACCAGTAGCGCCAAGAGACCCTCTAGGCTAAACATGTACGCTACAAATCACATTCTGGGGATTCTTTATTAGCCCCTTGCGCCGCCGGTAGGTCACTGTCCTCCCATATTAAAAGCGAGGCACCGAGGCGCAAGGGGCTTGTAAATAGGCCCCTTTATGATCTGTAAGAATCTGATAGTCGAGGTTGAACCTTCCCCAATATTCTGCTGTTGCGACTCTATTTGTCAGTCATGCTCTAGTGCATTCGAAGTTCTGTTCGAATTGTTTTCTGACTCTGTGTGGGTGCCTCGAAGGTCGCGCAGCTGAGTCAATGCGCTGCTGGTGTAAGGGTCACCAGTGCAAACTCAGAAAGAACCAGCCTTGTGTGCACACCTGCGCGAACCAGGGAGTGCACACGTAAATATACAAGACTGGGCAGTTGGGGTGCACTGTATAGGGGAGGAGGGGGGCCGGGGAGGGGGGCGTTGGGCGCTTTGAGGGTACTGTTTTACATTCCAGCCTGGTTACCCCGAGGATTGGATGGGGTCCCGGCATACTCATGAGGGCGGAAGGGACTGGTCCTTCTTACACGTGACAACCGATAGAAGCAAGACTTGGGTTTTACTTATCGAATTTTATAAAACAGCCTCGGTAAACGCCATGAATGAATTCGAGGAGTGGAGTGAGGGTGAAAGGTCAAGCGATGGGAATGAAGGCACCCATGCTGCGCAGGTGGAGAAGGGAGTGGTGAGAGGGCAAACAAAATCACCTTCAAGACGTTTTTCTTTTATTCAGCGCCCACTGCATAAATAAACAGCTCCTAGATAGAGTGCTTTATATGAGGAGCTTCAAAATAACTGATCAGCTGTTTGCGGTTGGTTACCTCCTCCTATGTGGACCCCCATACTGACTTGTACACCCAGGGACAGTAAATGTAATCCATTATAGAGCTGCACACAGCTGTAATAGTAACTGAAATACTGTAGTTAGCCCTCCGCGTGCCACGCTCCTGAGTCCCAACCCCGTTAGCCCCTAGCCGCTGTGACAGCCCCCTGCTGGCTTCATTGTATCTCTGGGACGTCGGATATGAGCCATACCCGGGGGTTAAGAAGGAAGGTTTCTGGAGAGATGTGGCAGAGAGGGTAAAATGGCTACGGGAAGAGACGCAGCTAGAGTCCAATTTCGGGGAGTGGGGGCTAATATACAACTCTCGTTCGAGTTGTATTTACTTCCGCTTTCAAATGGCTAAACTGCGTGCATTTAGTAATCCAGTTCAATCAGGCTGTCCCACAACAACTGGGCTGGAAGAGGAGGAAAAACAACGAGTGGTGCACGCGCGCGTGCCACTCCGAGCACATGTCTTCAATTATTGCGGCCGTGTCTGGCCGCGATAATTGAAGACATATGGGCTTTGGTACACGTAACAGACACCAATAGGCCATAGGTGGAGCTACGTGACCGACTATGGCCTATTGTGTGTTCTATTAAAATACAGCACGCACGCAAGGCCCAATTAAAATGGACCTTGGAAATGCACATGCAAGAGATGTGTGGAATTTCAAGGTCCATTTTTAAACCCCATACAACAGGGCTTTTCTCTTTGCGAGCCCTTAAAACTGGAACAGGATGTTTGCCATTCCCCCTGCTCAATCCTACCCTAGACTTCTGCACTTTTTGTTCTGGAAATCGAGCACATTACAGAGGATGGAGAAAAGAGTTCTATGGGAAACTAGAAAGGAAGTAAATATTTCAGTACAGACCGAATCTGGCTGGAAATTGCCACCAGTTGCAGTGCAGTGAGCATTCATGCTCATAGAGCCTGGAGTATCTTCTTTGCACTAGCCATGCCTGAAGGTACAGGAAGGGCTATGGATATTCATCCAGTCTTATTGACAGTACCCCAGGTTCTGAGCCTTGCATAGACGGATCCTGAGAACAGCTTGGTAGGACATCTATGCACAGATTGCAGCTCATGAGTAACAGAAAGGTGGTAAGTCTTAACACATAAAAATCTTGTATCCATAGATTGAAAGTTTTGTAGTGCACCCTGTCTCATGTTTAATACATTTTTTATGTCCATGTTGCCTGTACGATGTGCTATAAAGAACAGTTTTTTCCAGTTTTTGTGACTTCTGGTGTCACACAGGCAAACGCATCACCTGCTTTTGCAGCTGTATTCTCCTACACACTGGACTCCCCGGCTCCCATATTGTAGGGTTCCTGTTATTAATGAGCAGGTCTTTTAGGTGGCACATGGGTAAAAATATCCCTGGGCTTGACTTTGGGGTTGTAGGATTTTTTGGAAAAAGGCAAATTGGGGATTATACCTGAGGAATACTTGACAGTACAATGCACCATTTAAAACCATTCTCTTTCATTATGTATTATGTTTTATTCTAAATGAATGTGGTACAATGCATTGCTTGAAATATTTTTTTTTAATAAGATAATTACACTTATTAAACCCAACCCTATTTTAGTTTGCGCTCATCCACTGTGCTTGTTCTCGGGCTGTACATGGAGTGTTGCTTTCTGCCCTATCACTATTACCATGAGTTTGTTAGCAGTTTTACTGGTGGGAGAAAGTCGTTACATTTCCAATTGTATTTGTTAAATTTGCTCAAAATACACCAGAGCTGCTGACTTTTAACTGGGGAGTCAGGTTCTAGAAATGTTGCTGGATATAGCCTGGGATATGCGGACGACGGTCGATAATGTAGTGTACCAGGTTCCAGAAATTTTTGTCAGGTGGTGGGGGGCCCAACATCTAAAAAAATTCAGCTGGGGGGGGGGGGCTCAACCTAAAAAAGTTTGAAGACCTCTGCATTAGACCTTACATTAAATATTTACTCAATAAGTCAACAGTTTTGATCTTTGTCGCATCAGCTATTCTTAACTAAAAAGATGGGGCGTCAGCAGCGTCTGCAGGATGATCAGTCTCTAAAAACAATTTCCCCCGCAACATATGTGTGATACAATCCCCAAAAATTCTTAAGATGACTCTGGGGAGGAAGCAGCTCACTATACAACTCAGTCTGTGTATGGCAGTGCAGCTTGTCACGCGACCACTCCTGTAGTGTGGGAGAGGGGCCACGTGCCCAACACATCGCGACCCTCCATTTTGCGATCAATAACCCCATATCAACCAGTCTCCGGATGTCTTTCTTTAATTTCTCAGTATAACCCAATAGTGCAATCAAAGGATCTGAGGCAGAGAGGTGTCTGTGATAGCACTCAATTCCTGGAATTCCTGCTTCCAAAATTTGGCCACTGCCGGACAAAGCCAGACCATGTGTAGGAAATCTGCTGTTCGCGCTTTGCACCTGAGACACTCATCTGTCTCACGCAACCCATATCGGAAAAGCCAGACAGGCGTGTAATAGACCCTTTGTAAATATTTCAAATTAATTAGCCAATGCCGACCATTTATGGAGACTCTGCGTGTCGCATCACAGCAGTAGCCCCAGGTATCATCATCTATAATCATATCTAGATTGGTCTGCCACTCCAAAAGTGTAGAAATTCTTATAATAGTTTTGCACTATTCCATAGATGTTTCAATTTCAACAGTAAAGTGAAGGGCGCCACCTCTGGTGGCTCCTCCATGTCCTCACCAAGGAGCTCAAGCAACGCATGACACACTCTGTGATATTGGAATTGTACCAAGGAGGTGGCATCATGACCTACAGTAACTATCTCGGCCCACGTACGAACCCTACCATCCAGGAAGAGGTCTCCAGCCTTGGTAATGCTGATGGTGTTCAATGCTTTAAGTACTGCCCAGCCACCACCAACAAACAGCCAGGAGCACCACTGCAGCGCGGTAATTGGTGAGTACAGTATATCACTAGCTTGCCTTTCCAGCAGATCTTGTCATGCATGTACCGTGGATTAAATGGAGTCTAGAATACCCGTGCGATGATCGGGATAGTGAAATAAACATGTCGGGAGGGCAGCGGGGAGAGAGCTACATTTTCTATATGTAGGTGCGGAAGTTCCAATTGTAGAGGAACCCAGTGGAACGCATGGCTGCTTTGTGCCACTCTGTAGTAAAGATCAATATCTGGGGCGGTCAATCCCCTTAAGCCATAAGGGAGAGTAAGACCCTTCCACTGAACTCATAGCTGCTTCCCCGCCTAGGCCAACCTCATTAGAATGGAAGTGATTGATTTAAAATAGTGGGCTGGGAGGACCATGGGGATATTTAAAAATAGAAACAGGAACCGTGGGACGACAACCATTTTCATCCGCGATATTCGCCCCAGCAAGTAGAGAGGTAACGGTATCCAACGTTCCACATCTTCTTCAAGTTTAGAGACTGCCCTGCCATAATTTTCCCTGAATATTATCTCTGGATCAGTGTGTTTCTGGATTCCTAGGAACGTACTGGATCAGTAGTCTAAGTCAATCCATTGCTGGAGTGTTAGTGCAACTGGTCAAAGGAAATATTATCGACTTATTGCAGTTAATTTTTAGGCCGGAGACTACACCAAATCTCACCAAATCTCATAGAACCTGGGACAGATTATCCTCTGGGTTTCAAATGTAAAGTAAGGTATCAGATACATAGGATGACACTATTAAATTGTAATCGGGGAAACGGATGCCATGTAATCCATGGCATTGCCTAAGCGCGAATGCTAGCGGCTTTCGCAACTAAACCATAGAGTAAAGGGGATAAAGGGCATCCCTGCCTGGTGCCTCTGGAAATTTTCACGGGAGAAGTTACCATATCACTGATATGGATTCTAGCAGATGGAGAGGTATACACTACTGCTACCAACTTGATACATTTTTTTCACCCACCCCCGTCCTACAGAAAAGTGCCCCAATGAATGCCCATTCTATCGAGTCAAACGCTTTTTCAGTGTCTAAAGACTGCCGTAGTTCTAACTTCTGGGTTGACGTGTTGAAGCGTCACAAAAAAGGTGCGCAAATTATATGTGAGGTTTCGCCCAGGTACAAATCCTGCCTGTTCCGTGCTAGCCAATGTCGGAAGTAAGAGCGCAAGACGATTGGCTAAAATCTTAGTGTAAATTTTGGTATCTACATGTAGTAAAGACAGAGGGCGAAACTAAGCATGGGCGGAAAATCCGTTCCGCCGTCGGATTTTGCGGATTTTCGGTAAATTCACAATCCACGAGATTTGCGAATTTCCCGCAAAATCCGCGAGCGGAACAGATTGGGACAAAAGTTCAAGCTGACTTTTTGTAACTATTTTAGAATGGCGCCGGCAAGCTGCCAGAGCCTCTAAAATAGTTACAAAAGTCAGCTTCAACAGGAAGCACTAATAGATAAAGTAAAGCAGGTGCTAGAGTTGAATCTCAAATTCAGTTACACAATCATTAATCACCCCAAAGTTGGGGTGATTAATGACTGTGTAACTTAATTTGACCTTCAACTCAAGCACCTGCTTTACTTTATCTATTAGTGCTTCCTGTTGAAGCTGACTTATGGCTGAGGGCAGAAGGGCACAAAGTGGGACAGAGGGCATGAGTTAGGCAGAGGGCAGAAGGGCACAGAAACCAGTGGGGCAGAGGGCAAAAGGGCCCCCTCGCTGTGGCTTCTGGCCACAGGGTAGTTACCCATATGTTTGACTTCCCGATCAGCCTCTGCATGATACTCTGGCAGTCTATTTTTTAATTCCTCAGCACTATGAGCAGCCCCATTCCACCTCAAGCCCAACTCCAGCTTGGATAGACGTTTTTCCAGGGTAACCAGCCTTGCTCTAATAGCACGCAATACTCCTGAGTGTTTAGAGATAGCAATGCCTTTGATATAGACTTTAAAAGTTTCCCAGACTGTGGCAAACTTGAGGACGGAACCAATATTTTTGTCGAAAAAATCCTTTAGAGCTTCAGAAATATCTTCCTTGAAGGCATCCTCAAGCAATGAGTATGGAGGAAATCGCCATGTAAATGGGGGAGGCATCTTCTGCGGGCAATGTTGCACCAGCAATATGGGGGGCGTGAAATGAGAAGGTTTGAGGGTGGACCTTACAATCCCTAACCTCCAAATAATGACCGTTTGCCAAAAGCCAGTAATCTATTCTAGTATGAAGCTCATGTGGAGCAGAGTAGTGAGTAAAAGCCCCTAGTTCGGGGAATCGTGTGCGCCAAACATCAACCAAATCTAGACGAACCATGGTGTCCGCTATAGCATTCGCTGAAGCCGAAGTGCGCCTGAATGGACTCCCCGACCTATCTAAGGATGGATCAAGTACACAATTAAAATCATCTCCCACCATCAGTGGCAGTGCGGTGTTGACCGAGGGACCTCAAAGAGGGATTGGAAAAACTGAGGGTGATCAAAATTGGGCCCACATACATTAAGCACTACTAAGTCTAGGCCTTTCCCAGTACACCTGGTGATGGTGTATCGCCCTTCCACATACGCTAATACCTGATCGAGTTTAATGCCTGATTTCGGATTGATCCACGTGAGCACACCTCTGGCATGAGTCTTGAACCCAGCTGCATGAAAGGAATCTTGAAAAGTTATCTGCGGGAGGAACTTACTGTCTACCTGAAGGTGGGTTTCCTGCAACAGGCCGATGTCTACATTGTGCCGTTTTAGGTATGCACTTACATTTCGGACCTTGCAGTAACTATTAAGGCCTCTGACATTCTATGTCAGAGCTCTGAGCATATATTTATCAGTTTGTGTCATCTGAGGGCTATCTGGGAATCTATGTTGTGCCTAGCTATCTTTGTGATGTCTAGCTGTGTCATTGAACTCTCTGATCTAAAGAATTCCATATTATCAGAACTCACACTTCGACTCAAAAACACACACAACATTGAACGCCCTCCCCCACCCACGGCACATCTTCCCCAACTGGACACGAATGAGAAACCCCCCCTTCCCAATACAGAAACTAAGAAGGTGCAGCGCCATCAGGTGGAGCACACACCAGGGTAGATGTTGCAGCTCCATTAAGTCTCATTCTAGAAACCCGAGAGAGAGTATCAGCCCTTAAACAAAACAAAGGAGGGATTCTGCAGCGCTCCACTGTAAAATAATTTCTAACAGAGCTCTACCATGCTCCTAAATGCAACTGTGCAGTGCCACACAGTGGTAATCATATTACTATTATGAAAAAACAAAAGTTACAGTTTCCGGAGGCAGCCTACAACCTTGCCCCGTAGGATATAATTGACAATATGGAGGTATACAGAACTGGGACCATAAGGTCCGCAGTGCTGGTGCGACAAATGTAGAAACGTTACTACCAACATCAAATGTCAGAGAACAAACAGGTTGTGCGCACATTGCTTCTACTTAGATGGGTCCTGACATAAATCCAAACAGTGAGCGCCTATGTAACACAGTCACCATCATGGTGGTGCACTCTTACTATCAAGATGAGACATATTGCAATCAACAATCTCTCTGGTACCATGGTACTCATAGTACGGCCTGCGGGCCTCCCGCAGGCCTTCCTTGGTGGCCCGCAGACCTTGCAGGTAATGTACCTATGGCCGCCCTGAAAAAGAGAGAGAGTGGAGGGAGAGATAGAGAGTAGAGAGTAGAGAGAGAGAGAGTAGAGAGAGAGAGAATGAGAGAGAGAGAGTGGAGAGACAAAGTGCAGAGAGAGAGGGTGGAGAGACAGAAAGTGGAGAGAGAGAAAGTGGAGAGAGTGGAAAGAGAGAGTGGAGAGAGAGACAGTGGGGAGAGAGTGTAGAGAGAGTGGAACGAGAGTAGAGAGAGACTGGCTGACTGAGTGACTGAGATACTGACTGACTGAGAGACTGACTGACTGAGAGAGAGTCTGACAGAGAGAGAGACTGACAGAGAGACTGGCTGACTGAGAGAGAGTTTGACTGACTATGAGAGAGAGAGAGACTGACTGACTGTGAGAGAGAGAGAGAGAGACACTGACTGACTGACTGCAAGAAAGAGAGAGGGAGACTGACTATGAGGGAGAGAGAGACTGACTGACAGAGAGAGAGGAAGACTGATAGAGAGAGACTGACAGAGAGAGTGAGAGACTAACTGACTGAAAGGGGGAGACTGACTGACTGCGAGAGAGAAAGAGACTGACTGACAGGAGAGAGAGACTGATCGAGAGAGAGACTGACAGAGAAAGACACTGACTTACAGAGAGAGAGACTGACAGAGAGATACTGACTAAGAGATACTGACTGACAGAGAGAGACTGGCTGACTGAGACTGAGAGAGACACTGACTGACTGAGACTAGGAGAGATACACTAACTGACTGACTAAGAGACTGACTTGACTAAGAGAGACTGACTGACAGAGAGAACGAGAGAGAGAGAGACTGGCTGACAGAGAGAGACTTACTGAGAGAGAGAGAGAGACTGATAGAGATAGAGAGAGACTGACAGAGAGAGAGAGAGACTAACTGACTGAGAGGGAGACTGACTGAGAGAGATACTGACTGACTGTTAGAGAGAGACTTACTGACTGAGACTGACTGAAAGAGAGAGACTGACTGACAGGGTGAAAGAGACTGACTGACTGAGAGAGACTGACTGACTGAGAGAGACTCTCTAACAGAGAGAAACTGACTGAGAGAGAGACTGACTGACAGAGAGAGACTGGCTGACTGAGAGTGAGCGAGACACTGACTGACTGAGACTAGGAGAGATGCACTAACTGACTGACTAAGAGAGACTGACTGACAGAGAGAGTGAGAGCGAGAGAGAGAAAGAGACCTGCTGACTGACAGAGAGAGAGACTGACAGAGAGGGAGACTTATGACTGAGAGACGGACTTACTTATAGAGAGAGACTCACTGACGGAGAGACTGACTGACTGAAAGAGAGACTGAAACGGAGAGAGACTGACAGAGAGAGAGAAACTGACTGACAAAGGGACTGACCGACTGACAGAGGGAGACTGACTGAGAGAGACTGACTGAGAGAGATTGACTGACAGAGAGAGAGAGACTGACAGAGAGAAAGAGACTGACTGACTGAGCGAGAGACTGACGACTGACTGAGAGAGACTGACTGATAGAGAGAGACTGACTGACAGAGAGAGACTGATTGACAGAGATTGACTGAGAGAAACACTGACTGAATGAGAGAGACAATGTCTGACTGAACGAGACACTGACTGACTGAAAGAGACACTGGCTGACAGAGAGATGGAGACTGATTGACAGAGAGACAGAGACTGACTGACAGAGAGAGAGTCACTGAGAGAGAGAGAAAGAGAGAGAGACTGATAGAGAGAGAGTCTGATAGAGAGAGACTGACTGATAGAGAGCAATAGACTGACTGACTGAGAGAGACTCTCTGACAGAGAAAAACTGACAGAGAGAGACTGACTGACAGAGAGAGACTGACTGACTGAGACAGAGACACTGACTGACTGGGACTAGGAGAGAGACACTAACTGACTGACTAAGAGAGAGACTGACTGACTAAGAGAGACTGACTGACAGAGAGAACGAGAGAGAGAGACTGGCAGACTGAGAGAGGGAGGGACTGACTGACAGAGAGAGACTCACAGAGAGAGCGAGAGAGAGAGACTGATAGAGAGCGAGAGAGAGACTGACAGAGAAAGAGAGACTAACTGACTGAGAGCGAGACTGACTGACTGCGAGAGAGAAAGAGACTGACTGACAGAGAGAGAGAGACTGACACAGAGAGAGACTAACTGAGAGAGATACTGACTGACTGTTAGAGAGAGACTTACTGACTGAAAGAGAGACTGACTGACAGAGAGAGACTGGCTGACTGAGACTGAGAGAGACACTGACCGACAGAGACTAGGAGAGATACACTAACTGACTGACTAAGAGACAGACTGACTGACTAAGAGAGACTGACTGACAGAGAGAACGAGAGAGAGAGCGACTGGCTGACAGAGAGAGACTCACTGAGAGAGAGAGAAAGAGACTGATAGAGATAGAGAGAGACTGACAGAGAGAGAGAGACTAACTGACTGAGAGGGAGACTGACTGAGAGAGATACTGACTGACTGTTAGAGAGAGACTTACTGACTGAGACTGACTGACTGAGAGAGACTCTCTAACAGAGAGAAACTGACTGAGAGAGAGACTGACTGACAGAGAGAGACTGGCTGACTGAGACTGAGAGAGACACTGACTGACTGAGACTAGGAGAGATACACTAACTGACTGACTAAGAGAGATTGACTGACAGAGAGAGTGAGAGAGAGAAAGAGACTGGCTGACTGACAGAGAGAGAGACTGACTGACAGAGAGAGAGACTGACAGAGAGGGAGACTTATGACTGAGAGACGGACTTACTTATAGAGAGAGACTCACTGACAGAGAGACTGACTGACTGAAAGAGAGACTGAAACGGAGAGAGACTGACCGAGAGAGAGAAACTGACTGACAAAGGGACTGACCGACTGACAGAGGGAGACTGACTGAGAGAGACTGACTGAGAGAGACTGACTGACAGAGAGAGACTGACAGAGAGAAAGAGACTGACTGACTGAGCGAGAGACTGACCGACTGACAGAGAGAGAGAGACTGACTGATAGAGAGAGAGACTGACTGACAGAGAGAGACTGACTGAGAGAGATTGACTGAGAGAAACACTGACTGAATGAGAGAGACAATGTCTGACTGAAAGAGACACTGGCTGACAGAGAGATGGAGACTGATTGACAGAGAGACAGAGACTGACTGACAGAGAGAGAGTCACTGAGAGAGAGAGAGAGAGAGAGACTGATAGAGAGAGAGTCTGATAGAGAGAGACTGACTGACTGAGACTGAGACACTGACTGACTGGGACTAGGAGAGAGACACTAACTGACTAAGAGAGAGACTGACTGACTAAGAGAGACTGACTGACAGAAAGAACGAGAGAGAGAGACTGGCTGACTGAGAGAGGGAGAGACTGACTGACAGAGAGAGACTCACAGAGAGAGAGAGAGAGAGAGACTGATAGAGAGCGAGAGAGAGACTGACAGAGAGAGAGAGACTAACTGACTGAGAGTGAGACTGACTGACTGCGAGAGAGAAAGAGACTGACTGACAGAGAGAGTGAGACTGACACAGAGAGAGACTAACTGAGAGAAATGCTGACTAACTGTTAGAGAGAGACTTACTGACTGAAAGAGAGAGACTGACTGACAGGGAGAAAGAGACTGACTGACTGAGAGAGACTGGCTGACTGAGAGAGACTGACTGACAGAGAGAAAGTGACTGAGAGAGAAAGTGACTGACTGAGAGAGACACTGACTGTCTGAGACTAGGAGAGAGACACTGATTGACTGACTAAGAGAGAGACTGACTGACTAAGAGAGACTGACTGACAGAGAGAGCGAGAGAGAGAGAGAGAGAAAGAGAGAGACTGGCTGACTGACAGAGAGAGAGACTGACTGACAGAGAAAGAGACTGACAGAGAGAGAGAGACTGACAGAGAGGGAGACTTTTTGGGCTGAGAGACGGACTTACTTAGAGAGAGAGAGACTCACTGACAGAGAGACTGACTGACTGAGAGAGAGACTGAAATGGAGAGAGACTGACCAAGAGAGAGAAACTGACTGACAAAGAGACTGACCGACTGACAGAGGGAGACTGACTGAGAGAGAGAGGCTGACTGACTGAGGGACTGACTGACTGAGAGAGACTGACTGAGAGTGGCTGACTGACAGAAAGAGAGACTGACAGATAGAAAGAGACTGACTGACTGAGCGAGAGATTGACCGACTGACTGAGAGAGAGAGACTGACTGATAGAGAGAGAGACTGACTGACAGAGAGAGACTGACTGACTGAAAGAGACACTGACGGACTGAAAGAGACACTGGCTGACAGAGAGAGGGAGACTGGCTGAGAGAGAGAGAGAGACTGACTGATAGAGAGAGAAAGAGAGACTGACAGAGAGAGAGAGAGAGAAAGAGAGAGAGAGAGAGAGAGAGAGAGAGAGAGAGAGAGAGAGAGAGAGAGAGAGAGAGAGAGAGAGAGACTGTGACGGAATTGGGGTCAAAGTCTGTATGGAGCTATGCAATGCCTCTTAAGATTGCCATTGTCTGCTAATAAAAATTTATTAACAAAATGTGCTCTTTGTAGTTACATCTGCTTTTGAAATATAGCATTGTCGCATTGTCGAATGTTTTAAAATGGGTTTGATTTTTTTACTATAGTCCCGCCCCCACGGACCCGCCCCTCACTAACCCCACCCCTACCGGTATGGCCATTGGCCACAAACCACACTGCATTTTTGACCCCCAACAGAAAGTTTGTGAGTACCCATGCCCTAGTAAAACATACAAAAATCTACATTCCCCACAAGCACAGATCCTCCCACTGCCCCCCGCCCCCACTGCATGTAAGACCTGTCAGGATCATAATGATGAGTTGCATTTCATTCATTTTCATTCATCGTGCCCTCTGCCACACCCTGCAACTGATCAGAGTCCATATCACGTTTTTCTGTTTAGGAGTAGTCTCAATGCTTTCTGCAGAGATTTTGGTTCGAGAAAAATCCTGGAAACTCCTCGTTAATAGTCACTCTTAGCAGTGCAAGGTATATCTTAGCATAGTCAATGTCTTGGGCCCACGGGGCACACTTCAGAGGGTCATATTGTCTCTCAGCTTCCTGGACTCTGGCAGTGAAGTCGGAGAACAGGGAGATGGAAGAGCCCTCATATTGCAAATTCCCAAGTTCTCTAGCACGTTTTAGGGCTGCATCTCTATCACAGTAGTTCAGGAGTTTCGCGATAATCGGGTGTGGTGGGGTTCTAGGGCCCGGAGAAAGATGGGCACGTTCAATTATGAACATAGAGGTGAAAAATTCTCGGCTCAGGAGAGTCACTAATCCTCCACTTTATCTTCCAGCATGGTGAGGGCCTGGGACATCTTCTTTTGCACCACATCGGCTTCTGTGTGGGCCTCCTCCACTTCTGTGACTCGCCGTTCCGCCATGTCTAGCCTCTTAGAGTGTTTGTCAAGACGTTCTGACATACGGTCCATACAATATACCAGAGAGTCTATTTTCCCATCAATAGAGCTAAGACTTGACTGCATAGTAGCTAGAATTTGGTGTTGATCCGCAGGCGTGTCGCAAGCCCATCATGCTGTTCTTGGGGGGAATGAGTATCACCCGGCTCCCTGGAGCATATCTCACGTTTCTCTAATGGGAGCTTGGTCTGGCTCCTGTCTACCTTCCTAAAACAAAAGGAGAGAGAAAGGGATTTCCACTATGTGGAGGGGAATACTCCTGGTCCCCTTAATGGTCAAGTAAACAAACAAATGGAGGAGTACCACCACAAGACCAGTCGATGTCTCAGCAGAGTGGGGGGAGAGAGAAGAGAAGCATAAGAAAAGGAAATTGTCCTTTTCTAAGAAGACCCCTCACTCACCAACCTAGTTGGTGACATGCTTCATCATCGGGCCCCACCCGAACAGCTGAATGCCATCCGGGTGTGCTGCGACACCTGACTACAGTGGAGCGGGTTGTTTTTTGTGTGAGTTTGTGAGTGAAAAAAGGGGATTAAAAATTGTCCTGGTATAACTCAATTGCATTTTTTTTTATTCTAGAGCTACTGGACAATATTAAAAAGATATATCAGATGCATATATGGATGTTACTGATCCATTGGTATCTGTGTAATGTGAAAAAAGTGCTAAGTGACGGTCTACTGTTGTATATGAATCTAGGACCCTAGTGTAATTTTCCTGATTCATACCCATATATAGGTATAAATCACCCTATCCTTATATAGGCATAGAAATCATAACCATATTTAGACCTAGTATATGCAGCCCTAATACGGCATGGCTACTTCCACTAGTTCCAAGAACCCACAACGATTTCTTGGAAAAACCCGTCTTCAGCAGTCAGGGACTTCCCCTTGCTTGAATATTGATTTATCCAAGAACTCATGGAGTTTTCAAAGAACTGAGTCTTTGATGACGTTATTATGTCCATCCTTACGTCAAACTCGGCACCTTCAAGGTATAAATATGCCCACATTTGCCCAGGCAAACACACAGTGGTTTGGAGCAGCTCGACTTTCTACTTGCCCGACGAGCCCTGCAAGTGCCGAAGGAAGCCGACCCTCCAGCTGACGCACTGAGAGACCCTGTCTTTTCTCCTGCCGAGAAATCCAGCTCCAGTGTTTCCAGGATACCCTTGCGGGTTGCTGGGAAATCGAGTCCTGAGAGAGAGGTACACGACCTCCTTCATTCTAAACCAAGGTACGGAGCTGATTAGACCCTTAGAGAATTCTTGGAATAGATTCTTGGCAAAAGAATACTGAACTTAAGCTACACCTCACTTACTTCTTCCCTCGTACTAGACCTAGGTTAGGTACACAGGGGTAGGCGTATTTTAGAAGCACCAGTTGAGTACTTTTAGTCATTATTTATTAATGTATGTATTATATATTATTTTATATGGCTTAGAAACCATACCATGCTTTTACAGTATTATTTCATAATACTCTTTGTACTATATGGACTTTACTTTATAACCAGTATTACGATTGTAGCAGTACATTTCTTATGCTTGAGAACAAAGACTGTTCAATAAATACTTTTTATTGAAAACGCATGTCTCTCTATTTTCTCAGCACCTCTGGTGAAAAGAAGCATGCACGATTAACTGAGAACAATAGCTATCTATTGTTTCCGCGATTCTAGAGATTAATTTCTTATTCTTGGGAAACAAAGTTGTCATCTTTATTCGGTTGTCAGAAACTAATCCCTTCTTGTGAATTCGAGAAAGTTTCTAGCGACTCTGAGCTAGCTGGCACTCACAATTAAGTTTAATATATTCGATAGAGACCAAGTCGACCTAAGTCCTACGTCAAATCTATAGTATGTGTTACTCCAATGTGCAGAGCCTATTAGGAATATAGGAACTACACTACACTACATGTTTCAACCTGTAACAGGAAATTACCAGGTTTTCTTCAGGACCGAAGTGTAGGTGACCTGGGCGGTGTACACACGCTAAAGTGTACCCTACCCTCGACTACAAAAAGCCAGCTGTATACTCACAGTTGACGCCCTTTCTTCCAGTGTGAGAAAGAGAAAAAAACCTTCAAAGATAAAAAATACAATGACAAGCAAACAAATGACATGCCTGTAATGTAGTGGCATTCATCTGTTCGGGTGGGACCCCGATGATGAAGCATGTCACTAACTAGGTTGGTGAGGGAGGGGTCTTCTTAGAAAAGGACAATTTCCTTTTCTTATGCTTCTGTTCTCTCTCTCCCCACTCTGCTGAGACCTCGACTGGTCTTGTGATGGTACTCCTCCATTTGTTTATTTACTTGACCGTTAAGGGGACCAGGAGTATCCCTCCACATAATGGCAATCCCTTTCTCTCTCCTTTTGTTTTACGTACATTGGCAGCGCACAGCTGCAAGAGCTCTGTTACAGCGCGTTGCTGTGAGAATTCTGCTCCAGGACAGAGCATATCTTTAGCCTACCTTTGCATCATTGGGGAAAATCAAGGACTATCCTATTCTAGTGAGGAAGTGGATGCGATCTTGGGTGACCTAACCCTGTTTGCTGATGCTAGCATTGCACAAACTATTTCCCAGACTACTGATTGGGAAAAGCTTTCAGAAATGAAAAGAAATCGGGTAAGGACAATCCTACATGGAACCATCCTGAAAGAATACTTGAAAAAACAACATGGCACCTAAAGGCTTGTTAGTCACCAATGCCCCACGTATCTTTCTGGACGACCCACTCTTCAGGAGAGATTGACCCAGATTGCGTAGCACTGCACACATGATTGGATTGTGCTGATCATGAAGACTGCCCTACGCCTTTCTGAGGCAATATTGGTAGAAATCCAACAGACAGAAGGTCACAAAAGAACAACCATTACAGGCTATAATAAAAGACTGGATAAACTTAATAAGGAAATCAATGAATACAGGGACAACCTCACCCAACAAAAGGTGCATACATTTCAAAAGGATCTCAAGCGGTTCTCCTTTGTGAAGACATATCCATATTCTGATCCGGAATATGTACCACCTACCAGGTCTGAAAATGATCAGATGCTTCCGATACATCCAGCAACAATTCAACCGGGAGCAACAGCTCCAGCGCAGGAAGCGGCCGACAAAGACAAAGAGGGAGGAATAGAGCACATAACAACTGGCCCATGTATGATGAACATTTACAACCAGGATTCCAAGGCCCTTACAACCCACACCAAACATATATGATGTATGGATGGCAGTCACCTTTCCCGCAACCTCTTTTTCCTACTAACTCCTTCAGGCTGCCTTTTTTAGGCAGGGGTATGAAGGGAAGGAGAAAGGGCGCCAATCAAGTACACTGGGAAGAAGAGGACCCGGTAGGCAGCTACTCTCGGAGGAAGACACAGGCAGGGACAAGCAACAGCAGAGCCTAGTAACCAACTTGTCAACCAAACCCCTGTCAAGCATGGAAGAAAAGGTTTTAAACAAATGCCTGGGTTTTATCCCCACAGCACACCTAGACAAATTCCAACTCCACTGTGAGTTAGGAAGCTTCTTTAGGAAGCTTAGACTGAAAGCATTTTGTGAAAAACAAGGGGAACCCCAATTCACCGAAGATCCTAATGAGACTGGATTACGGGTAAAGTCCACCCTCATTCTTCCTCCACACAGCATCCCAGTGGAGATAGCGACTTTTGAGCAAGCTGTCTTCAATGATATCTGAACCCAAAAACTCAATTCCAGAACATGAGCAGAGAATAAAACCTGGCTCTGGAAAATTTGAAATCTTGTGACTCCATTATCATGAAACCAGCCGATAAGGTGGGCGGGGTCATGGTCCTTGACAAAGTTGCCTTCTCGGCAGAATGACAAAGACTGTTGTCAGACACCAGGAACTATAGACTGTTACTTACTGACCCTACTGATGATATCAAATAAGAGATCAGAACCCGTGTTGACCACGCAGAGACCATAGGAAAAATCTCAAAACAAGAAGCGGACTTTCTGTGCAACAGTGAGGGGAAGATCCCCTATTTTTACACTCTACCAAAAATGCACAAAGGAAAAGCCCCCCCCCCCCCCAATGCCCAATTCTGTCGGGCATTGACTCCCTTCTTGAGCACCTGGGATGCTTTTGTGACTTCTTTTTCAAGACACTTGTACAAAAAACTACTACCTATCTACAAGACACTAAATGTCTTCTGAAACTTCTCAAAGACATTACAGTGGATGACAACACCATCCTGGTCAGCTTTGATATCGAAAGCTTGTACACCATCATCCCACAAGATGACACTTTGGAAGTACTCAAGAAAGCCCTAGATGAGACTACCTGGACATACAGAA
The DNA here is from genome assembly GCF_964263255.1 of Lissotriton vulgaris. Taxonomy (NCBI): domain Eukaryota; kingdom Metazoa; phylum Chordata; class Amphibia; order Caudata; family Salamandridae; genus Lissotriton; species Lissotriton vulgaris. The sequence goes on along the minus strand of NW_028244239.1, from coordinate 299,006 downwards.
CACTGAAGAGTTTCATCCTTGAGTGTGCAAGACTAGCATTAAAAAATATTTATTTTCGAATTTGAGGGAGGAATGTACCTCCAAACAGGGGGTACATCTATGGGAAGCACTTTTGCTCCTAGCGTGGCAGGGTTGTATGTTTTTTCGAATTTGAAAAGCAATTCATACTAAGTGACCAAAACCCTTTTTCTGCCAACATCGTGTTCTGGAAAAGATACATCGACGATGTCCTTGCCATCTGGCAATTGAACTGAGGAAAGCACTAGCACTAACCAGTGCTAGTGTCACAAAGGGCACTGATTTTTGGTGTGCTGGATTCACCAGCAAATTTTAATCAATAAAGTTTTCCAAACTTGAAGTTGATTTTCATTGCAGTATTTTATTCATACTTATGAAGATATATTCATGAAAGTATTCGATAGTTTATACTTGATATTCAATTCCTTTTACAACAATCCATATGTTCCCAACAATCCATATGTTCCAATGCATTTCGGCCCACTGGCCTTCATCTGGGAAATCTATGAAACAAGGAGTGGTATCTGTCACTAATGATTCTTCAAAACAAACAATGTTTAAATCACTAAATCTTTGTCACATATTATCTGGCACCATCAAGTGATATTCATACTTTGCTACATTCGACAATTGAAGTGACCCTTTACATTTACGCGTTCGGATTTGTTGTCCGATGTTAAAGCCATATGCATACATGTTTTATCTGCTGTTAACTGGAACCTGGTAACATTGCAAATTAATCTCGCAGTCAGATTGGCTAGTGTAGCGCATTAACTACCAAACATTCGTTGACGCTTTAAACCAATGTTCGCGGTTCTAATGCTGAAAAGGTTCAACTTGCCTCGAGTGGGCTACAAGCATTAAACGTAGTGTGGTAACGTTACTGTTTCGACTTACAGACAGGTTAAGTGGCGTAGCACATTAGCTAACAGGCGTTCGTAAGCGCTTTTAAACAAATGCTCGCGGTTCCGATGTTAAATGGATGCAGGCTGCTACGGGTGGGCTACAGGCATTTAAACGTAATTCCTTCTTACCGAGTATGCAGGAAACTGGATTCTATCAGCGCTGTAAGCGGGACGCTCTCAGCGCGGTGCAAGTTGGCGTGTGACGCGTGTGGGCTGTACTACGATGTTTTAAAGGCGCACATGTATCAGTTAAAGGGCCAGTGTCTATATGTGTGTCTCGTGCATAACAATAATAAAGCTTCATGACAAGGGTAATAGTTACAATATATCGTACCATGGAGACAGTGTATCATAATGTACAACATGCATAATCATGACAGAATTATAAATAACAACTAAATTCAGTTCTTTCATTTATCCCCTGTGGGCGCAGAGTTTGCAAGTGGAATATCCAGTGATTTTCACGTTTCAGTAAAGTCTTTCTGTTATCTCTCTCTTCATTTTTTTCCACAATTTCCAATATGCATGCTCTGATCTGGTTAATCTGGTGATTTTGTTCAATGAAATGGTTGGCAACCGCTGATTTAGACACTTTTGTTCTTATATTACTTTTGTGTTCAGTTAATCTTGTTTTTAGTTTACGTTCAGTTTGTCCCACGTAGGCTTTTCCGCATGGGCATTTTAGCATGTAAATGATGTTTTTTGTGTCGCAGGTACCATTAACCTGTAGCTTGATCTTGTTGCCCCGCATGGGGTGAGTGATGGTGTTACCCTCCATGATGTTGTTGCAATTACTGCAGTTTCTACATGGGATGGTGCCTTTAAAGGTTGTTAAAGGTTTTGTGAGAGTAGGTTTCTTTATGATCTCACCGAGATTTTTGGCTCTGGTAAATGCAAATGTGGGTTCATCCTGGAAAATGTTATTGAAGTCCAGTTCTGTTTTGAGCATGCACCAATGTCTTTTGATGATTTTCTTGAATTGTGGAGTGATTGTAGAATATTTACTCACGCATGTGATTTTGGTAGTTTTTTTTGCTTTTTTGAGAAGAGAGTAGCATCTGCCTGTTCTTTGCTGTGGCTCTTTTGTGGGCATCCTGTAACACCTCATTTGGGTATCCTCGTTTCTTGAATTTGTTAATCATGATTAATGCTTGTGTCTTGGATTCCTTCGGGTCTGAGACAATCCTTTGTACACGGAGTAGTTGTGAATATGGTAAGTGTTGTTTGAGAGGGGTAGGGTGGAAACTTTGGTAGGCAAGCAGATTGTTTCTATCAGTCGTCTTGGTGTATAAAGTAGTTTCAAACTTATCACCTGTTTTAAGGATGGTCACATCCAGGTAGTTGATTTGTTTCTCATGTACTACATGGGTAAATTGAATCCTTGGGTCAATCAGGTTTAGTAGTTGGATGTTGTTGATCAATTGGTCTTCTGTGTCTTTCCACAGGATAAAGATATCGTCTATATATCGCAGATATAGACGTAACCCTTGTTGCCATTGGGGATTTTGTAGAATATGTTTATTTTCATACTGGTACATGAAAATATTCCCGTATGCTGGGGCTGCAGGATTTCCCATGGCGGTGCCAGACTTTTGTAGGAACCATTTGTCCTCCCATTTAAAGAAGCTGTGCATCAATGTGAAATTGAGTAATTCCAGTAGGAATATTTTCATATTTTCGTCATATTCCATCTGAAGCAAGGCTGTTTCCACGGCCTCTATCCCTAATGTGTGGGGTATAGAGGTGTACAATGCTTGTACATCAATAGTACACATGAGTATCTTTTCATTGGAGTCCAATTTTACGTTGTCCAACTTGTTTAAAAAATCTGTAGTGTCTTTAATGAAAGAGTTCATATTAATGACGTAGGGTTGAAGGTATTTATCAATTAGTTTGCCAAATGGTTCCTGTATGCTGCCACAGGTTGATACTATAGGGCGACAAGGTGGTTGTAGGGGGTTCTTGTGGATCTTTGGTGTTAGATAAAACCTGGGTGTTTTGGGATGATCCATAGTAAGATATTTTTTCATCTTGTCATCCACGCATCCTTTGTTGATGCCTTCTGTGATTATGGTTTGTAGTACCACTTGTATTTCCTTGGTGGGGTTTGTATTGAGTTCCATGTAGGTATTCTCATCTTTAAGGTGAACTTGAGCTTGTGAGATATAGTAATCTTTATTCATGATGACCAGAGCGCCACCCTTGTCCGCTCTCTGACAAATGATATTGGGATTGGATGCTATGTTTTTAAGAATAGCTAGTTCTTTCTGGGTGAGGTTTTTACTTTTGGTTTTTTTGCGATAGTTGATCTTACCTAAGTCTTGTTTGACCAGTTGTTCGAACAAATCCAAAGTCTTATGGCTGATGGGGGCCATGTAAGTGCTGGTGGTAGTGAGACCTTTAAGGGAGTCTTCCTTACTTTGTTGTTGGTCCTGTTGTTCGCCTACTATGTTAGAGAAAAAATGACGCAATCTGAGTTTTCTCATCAGTTTGAAAAAGCTTATATTGACTTCTAGATGATTAGTATGGGCAGTGGGTACGAATGACGTACCTTTTTGCAGAGTTTTCATTTGTAGTTTATTTAGGTGAATGTCAGAAATGTTAATGACTAGGTTGTATTGGTCTTCTTCTTGTCTTTCTTGGACATCATATGTCTGGTCTGTGGGGGGTCTTTCTCCTTCACTTGTCCTAGATTTTCGTCTTGACCTCCTTGGTCGTCCCCTTCGTTGGGGCCTTCTCCTAAAAAAGGCTGAGCTGAAGTGCTTGCAGTAGCTATAGATGCTGCTCTAGTAGGTCTTTTTCCGGAGGCATCTGACGTGCCATCTGTATCAGAGGAAGAAGTATCAGTTTGTTGTGTGTATGGGCGGTTTTGTCTTTTTCTGGCATATACCTCTGCCCAGTTGTATACTTCGTTTAACTTATAGTCGATGGTATCGCGGCGGTATTTGCGCAGTTTTCTTTCATTAACCTCCTCCGTGTGTTTTGCCAATTGTGTCTTGGTTTCCTCTAGTATTTTATTGAGTTCCTCATTTGTCATCATTTTACCTAATTCTTCTTTTACTGTAGTTAAATCATTCTCAAGCTCCTCCAGTATTTGAGACAATTCTTCAACTATCAACAGGATAAGGTCCAGGGAGCATTTGTTCAGGATTGCATACCATTTATCTGTAAATTTTGTCGAATTTTTGCATAGTGATGGTTTTAGCAGTATTCTCAGTCCCCTTGGGATTCTAGACGCTTTGTGGTATCTGATCATGGTACTTGCGTGAAGTCGTTGGTTAATGATTTCTCGTGACAGGTACAACAGTTGTTTCATTTGTTGGTCTTTAGATTTTGTTGTTGTATATGTGAAGGTTTCTTCTTGGATAAGTGAATATATTTTTGTGGACTCCTCGTTGGAATATGCGAAGGTGTCTGCTTTTGTCTCCGTGAGTTTCGTAATTTCATCATATTGCATTTTGTTACTCTGCGTGCTACAACTATGTGGCAGGACTTTAATACAATGGTTTAGATGATAGCCGTGCACAGCTCCGTGGTAATCTTTGGGTTAAAGGCGTGAATCGTGCTCCTTCGTTTACTCCCTGCTTTGGAGTATGTACTATGAACTGAGGAAAGCACTAGCACTAACCAGTGCTAGTGTCACAAAGGGCACTGATTTTTGGTGTGCTGGATTCACCAGCAAATTTTAATCAATAAAGTTTTCCAAACTTGAAGTTGCTTTTCATTGCAGTATTTTATTCATACTTATGAAGATATATTCATGATAGTATTCGATAGTTTATACTTGATATTCAATTCCTTTTACAACAATCCATATGTTCCCAACAATCCATATGTTCCAATGCATTTCGGCCCACTGGCCTTCATCTGGGAAATCTATGAAACAAGGAGTGGTATCTGTCACTAATGATTCTTAAAAACAAACAATGTTTAAATCACTAAATCTTTGTCACATATTATCTGGCACCATCAAGTGATATTCATACTTTGCTACATTCGACAATTGAAGTGACCCTTTACATTTACGAGTTTGGATTTGTTGTCCGATGTTAAAGCCATATGCATACATGTTTTATCTGCTGTTAACTGGAACCTGGTAACATTGCAAATTAATCTCGCAGTCAGATTGGCTAGTGTAGCGCATTAACTACCAAACATTCGTTGACGCTTTAAACCAATGTTCGCGGTTCTAATGCTGAAAAGGTTCAACTTGCCTCGAGTGGGCTACAAGCATTAAACGTAGCGTGGTAACGTTACTGTTTCGACTTACAGACAGGTTAAGTGGCGTAGCACATTAGCTAACAGGCGTTTGTAAGCGCTTTTAAACAAATGCTCGCGGTTCCGATGTTAAATGGATGCAGGCTGCTACGGGTGGGCTACAGGCATTTAAACGTAATTCCTTCTTACCGAGTATGCAGGAAACTGGATTCTATCAGCGCTGTAAGCGGGACGCTCTCAGCGCGGTGCAAGTTGGCGTGTGACGCGTGTGGGCTGTACTACGATGTTTTAAAGGCGCGCATGTATCAGTTAAAGGGCCAGTGTCTATATGTGTGTCTCGTGCATAACAATAATAAAGCGGTTGCCAACCATTTCATTGAACAAAATCACCAGATTAACCAGATCAGAGCATGCATATTGGAAATTGTGGAAAAAAATGAAGAGAGAGATAACAGAAAGACTTTACTGAAACGTGAAAATCACTGGATATTCCACTTGCAAACTCTGCGCCCACAGGGGATAAATGAAAGAACTGAATTTAGTTGTTATTTATAATTCTGTCATGATTATGCATGTTGTACATTATGATACACTGTCTCCATAGTACGATATATTGTAACTATTACCCTTGTCATGAAGCTTTATTATTGTTATGCACGAGACACACATATAGACACTGGCCCTTTAACTGATACATGCGCGCCTTTAAAACATCGTAGTACAGCCCACACGCGTCACACGCCAACTTGCACCGCGCTGAGAGCGTCCCGCTTACAGCGCTGATAGAATCCAGTTTTCTGCATACTCGGTAAGAAGGAATTACGGTTAAATGCCTGTAGCCCACCCGTAGCAGCCTGCATCCATTTAACATTGGAACCGCGAGCATTTGTTTAAAAGCGCTTACGAACGCCTGTTAGCTAATGTGCTACGCCACTTAACCTGTCTGTAAGTCGAAACAGTAACGTTACCACGCTACGTTTAATGCTTGTAGCCCACTCGAGGCAAGTTGAACCTTTTCAGCATTAGAACCGCGAACATTGGTTTAAAGCGTCAACGAATGTTTGGTAGTTAATGCGCTACACTAGCCAATCTGACTGCGAGATTAATTTGCAATGTTACCAGGTTCCAGTTAACAGCAGATAAAACATGTATGCACATGGCTTTAACATCGGACAACAAATCCGAACGCGTAAATGTAAAGGGTCACTTCAATTGTCGAATGTAGCAAAGTATGAATATCACTTGATGGTGCCAGATAATATGTGACAAAGATTTAGTGATTTAAACATTGTTTGTTTTGAAGAATCATTAGTGACAGATACCACTCCTTGTTTCATAGATTTCCCAGATGAAGGCCAGTGGGCCGAAATGCATTGGAACATATGGATTGTTGGGAACATATGGATTGTTGTAAAAGGAATTGAATATCAAGTATAAACTATCGAATACTTTCATGAATATATCTTCATAAGTATGAATAAAATACTGCAATGAAAAGCAACTTCAAGTTTGGAAAACTTTATTGATTAAAATTTGCTGGTGAATCCAGCACACCAAAAATCAGTGCCCTTTGTGACACTAGCACTGGTTAGTGCTAGTGCTTTCCTCAGTTCATAGTACATACTCCAAAGCAGGGAGTAAACGAAGGAGCACGATTCACGCCTTTAACCCAAAGATTACCACGGAGCTGTGCACGGCTATCATCTAAACCATCTGGCAATTGAGACATTAACTGATTTCACTGTGTGGATCAACACTGGTGACCCAGATTGAGAGGAGCCAAGATGGCGACCGGAGCAGAAGCGTAGGCTCCCGGCTCCGCCAGCCCTTGAGCCCCGCACCGAAATCCTGTTCACTTTCCTGGTATTTTTTACAGCAGGACGCCTGTGAAGACGCGCTGACATCGCTCGCGTTCCCCCGAGGTCTCTGCCTGCCTGGTGACCGGAGATATCTGCGAAGCCGTCTGGCGGCCTCCGCGGCCCTAGAACCGTGCCTGGGCCGCCGGACTCGGATGAAACGATAGCGGCCAGATTGGCCCAGACGGTGCCGGCGGTTGGGAAGCGTTGCCTCCTGAAGGGGACACGGGCTGGATTGCGTAGCTCCGACACTGTTTATCGCACAACGCGATTGCAGCACGCTTGGGAGGAGGGGGCGCACTGTGCGTGCATCTTCTTTGTTGTGCGCTGGAGGTGTGCCGTGCAGACTCCATTACTGATCTTGTCCGACATCGGGGACCACTCCTGGATGTGCCCCAGCTCTGTGCCGGAGACGAGATGGCTCTCTTCAAGGGTTGTTTAATTGCAGTTGGCCTTGCTAGCATCAGTGGCTCAGATTGCAGCTTGCCCATGCCGCACTCGCCCCAGCTTTCTCATCGCTTTTCCGGCGGGATGGACATGCCCGATGGCTCACAGAATGGGAAAGATCGCTTACCCCTGCCCTGGGACTGCAGTACCCTGACTGATGTTGAGCTGGGGGACGGACTGCATGAGACCTTCCGTGATGCTGAGATGGGGGGACCGCAGTCTGTACTGTCCTATGGGGCCGTTCTAGCTGCCCTTTGCGATCTACGGTCTGCGCTGGAAGATGGCTCCCGTGTACTGGGTGAGAAGTTTGATGACATCGCGTTCGCACTGGGGCGGATGCGGCGGGCCTGCTCCCAGCAACGTCTGGATTTGCCTTTGCCGGTGATTGAAGGGGCTACAGTGTTTCCACATGTTCACAGCGAGGAGTGGACTGTTTTTGACTGTACTGGCACCTGCGGACAGCCGTCCGCCAGCTCTAACTGTGCTACAGTGTTTCCCCCTCCTCCGAGGTCTGAGTCTTTGTCTATTTTACCACCACTATTGACTCGGGCACCGCCTATGCAGCTACTGGCCCCCTCGACTGCTATCTATTTGCGTTCTCCGTTCTCCCCACTGTGGAACTTGTGCCATCGGGCGAACCTGGAGGCGCTGTTCAATGAGGAAGACGGAACTAATGGTGACTGGCGACGTCCATTTTGTATTTACGTGCCTCTCCTCTCCCGTTCGTGGCCATTTTGTCTCTTTGTTTCAGGTGGGGCTGGCTTTTCCCAGGGGCATGTTTCGGGAGGTATCCACGATCGGGCCAGGGCTAGGTGGTTTCCTTTGTAGTTGTGATTTACTGACTGGCGGAGAATAGGGTTGGAATGCTTATGTAACTGATTCGGATGCGCAATATGTGATGACTCTCCCCATTTGCACTCGTGACTGTTATTTGCTATTATTGCTACTATTTTCATGGGGTGGAGGATGTATGCGTGGCTGGGGAGACCGGGAGCACACAGATTCGGCCCTCCTCTCGGTTCATATGTGACTCCTTTTTCTTTTTTCTTCCTTTCTTTCTCGTCTGTATTTCGGGTACTCCTTTTGGGCGACAGGCACACTGCAAGGGGGGGGGGAGTAGGCCGTAGCCTCTGCATGCGTGTAGGGTGGGGGGAGGGGGGAGGGGCTTCTGTTTGTCTTCAGTTCTATGGGCCTTATTTTTTCTTCCTTTTGACCTCTGTTCTTTTCTTACTTCTTTCTTTGGATCGGTGGGGTGGTAAGGTGGGGGGGGGGCAGCGATCGGCACGCAGTATGATTAGTCATGATCTATCCTTATATATTGCTTCGTGCCGCTACATTGACTATGTTTTTGCTTGTTTAATGATTGCTGGTGGAAGTTGCCCGCTCCTGTTCTAGATGGTTGTTTGGTCCCTGATCCTTCTTAGTCTCTATTCTTCATAGTATATTTTAAAGTTTTAAAAATTAACCTTCATACCTCCTGTTTCTCGGCAGTTCAATTATATCCAGTGTAACTCGGACTGATTGTTAACTTGTACTGCGATACTGCTGGGATCCGTCTACCTTCAAATGTGCTTACAATGTCATCGAGGCCGGCCGGATGGTTGTAGGCCCATATTTGTTCGCTATTTCTGCACAATAAAAGTTTAAAAAAAAAAAAAAAAAAACACTGGTGACCCAAACCTAAGGTTTACCAACACCATTGATCAAAACAAAATGATATTCCTGGATGTCATAATAACCAAGGAAGACGATCGCCTAGAGACAAAGACTTATCACAAACCAAGTGCCAAGAACAACTTACTCAGATTTGAGAGTTTCCACACAAGAGCCCTAAGGGAAAATGTACCATATGGGCAATATCTACGCCGGGATTGCAGCAAAATTAGCGATAATCGAAGTCAGGTAATGGACCTCACTAACAAACTTACCAACAGAGGCTACCCCAAGAAGATTCTGAACAAATGCCAGAAAAGAGCTCGCAATTAACCTAGGGATGCACTCTCGGAAGACAAGACACAGACAGAAAAAGAGATACCATTGACTTGTGTTACAACTTATAACACGGTCTCCAACCTGATGACCAGTTCTATTAACAAAGATTGGTCCATTATTAACACGGGCAATTTACACTGGGAGAAACCCCTGTTTTCATTTAAAAAGTCACATAGCCTGAGAGACTCCCTGGTTAATACACATTCTAAAGAACAGAGAAAAGAAACAACACAATCAGTCACCACGGCGTGGGGTCTTCCAAATAACATGGTACATTTCCAATGTGGGAATTGTAGTGTCTGCCATTTAACATGCAACACAAAGGCACTATCAGTAGAGCCTGGAAAGTATGGAGCCAACATGTCCACACTAATTGCAATAGTTCTAACGTAGTCTACATGATAAAATGCCCATGCGATCTGGCCTATGTAGGTATGACCTGTAGAAAGATCAAACAGAGGATTTGTGAACACCGGAGCACAATCTGGTGCAAAAAAGCAACAACCAAACTCACTGAACACTTCCTTGTCCAGAATCATACCACCAACAATATCAAATGGACCATAATCTAACAGATAAAAACAGGAACAAAAATACACCAATGCCTGTTTGAAAAAGAACAGAGATGGATTTACAGATTATCAACACACAAAGTGGGATTAAATGATAATATTCCTTGGAACTCAGTCCTTCAGAAATAACATTCCTTCTAGACCGACAAGGTGCTCTACTTTCACTGGGGCTATACCATGAGCCCACTGTCACCCCCCTTTTGATGGAATGCCCTATGAGACCTATGGAGCTGAGCACACAATGTGGGCCATCTATCATCTAAAAAAATTGAACCAAGCACTACCACATCTGCCACTGTTTTCACCTCAGCTGGTGTGCTCAAGGTCCATTTACTTCACATCCATGATCTCATTAAGTAGTACATTCCCACTGTGGTCTCAATATGGCCTCAGCCCCTTGCCCCTTTTCCCTCTATTTATTTATTTATTTATATTAGCCCCACTAGCTTCACCCTGCACCCTGAACTGAGACTCGAGGGTTTGGGTGTCTACTTTACGCGTTTATAACCACACACGTTTAATATATTTTTCATGCACCCTTTATTTTCAATGTACTTTACCTCATACTAATATTCGAGGGATTGTTTACAATGCCACATCCCCCCTTTTCCATCTGACCTTACCCCGTACTGATATTCGAAGGCATAAGCTATCACTGAACACGCTATAAACTGCGTGCTTGTTTTTCATTTGCACGTTCCATGACAGGTGGCAATATTCAAGGGCATAAGCAATCACTACATGGGCTATAACCTAACTTGTCTGTTTATGTTCACTTGGACGTCCCACAGCACGTTTGAGGTTTACCTCCATTTCCCTGACAACCTCCGTAGTGATGCAATAGACGCGTACCACGTGACCATGTGGCCACACCCACCCGGAAACAAACCGTGCTGCATTTCAGCAGCAGTGTCACTCCGGTAATGGTCGCCACGGGGAGCAGAGGTCGCGTACTAGGCACAACAGCGGACGTCTAGCTTGGGCACAGTGAGTACACCTGAAACTAGCGGACCGCACCCGCACTCGTATTACGGGTGGGTGCCGCATTGATCATTATCTTATCGCCTGACTCCAGGGCGATACGGCAGGTACAGCGATATGCCTTCACTATCTATATTCATATAGGTGGGCTTCGCGCTGACTATAGTCATCTCGCCTCACTCCAGGGCAATACGGTGAACGTAGCAATATGGCTCCACATTCTACATTTATGCGGGTGGGCTCCGCTTGCAGTTTTGATGCGGGTTGGCTCCGCTTTCATGCTGGACTCCACATTAACCCTCCCTTGTCCTGAGTCCCCCTTGTTGTGATACTTACCCCCCTCTTTAATGTGTAGATCGTGTCAATAGAGTTATCATCACAATCCCGACTCCCATGAGGCACACTAAACTAGAAATCCGAGTAAGTTTCTTTTCTCCCCCTGCTTCTTTGTTATCTCTAATGTTACATTCTGTTGACTGACATGCTAGCATGGATCATGAGGCCCTCACCTATGTCTTGAGAGTGTAGTCACCCACTTCTTAATGTATGAAAGTGGTGTAATAAGCCAATACGCACGGTTTTGAATTGATATTGTGTTTGTTACTAGATATAACTGCAGTCCATGGCTAATATGGCCTATTGTGCACAATTTTCCACCTACAACTACCTAAGAGTGGATGTATTTCCCTGAGTGACTCAGTCGGCCACAAAATAATATGCACATGAGAAACTGTCGCCAACTCTCAGTTAAGGAGCCAGACACTTGGTAGTTTGCTTTTTGAGGCATGTTACCACAATGGGAGAGCAAGGAGCATTTGATCATCCTGACACTACATTACAGGCATGTCATTTTTTTACTTGTCATTGTATTTTCTATCTTTGCAGGTTTTTTTTTCCCCCACTGGAAGAAAGGGCAGGAACTGTGAGTATACAGCTGGCTTTTTGTGATCGAGGGTAGGGTACACCTTAGCGTGTTTACACCACCCAGGTCACGTACACTTTGGTCCTGATGAAAACCTGGTAATTTCCTGTTACAGGTTGAAACATGGAGACCGTCACTTAGCACTTTTTTCACATTACACAGATACCAATGGATCAGTAACATCCATATATGCATCTCATATATATTTTTAAAATTGTCCAGTAGCTCTAGAATGAAAAAAAAATCAATTGAGTTATACCAGGACAATTTTTAATCCACTTTTTTCACTCCCAAACTCACACAAAAAACAACTGTTCGGGTGGGACCCCAATGATGAAGCATATCACCAACTAGGTTGGTGAGTGAGGGGTCGTCTTAGAAAAGGACAATTTCCTTTTCTTATGCTTCTCTCCTCTCTCCCCCCACTCTGCTGGGACCTCGACTGGTCTTGTGGTGGTACTCCTCCATTAATTTGTTTCCTGTCTACATTCCCCATTTCTAGTGGGGCAACACTGAATGCCATCTAGCTGAACGCCGCCACCACCACAGTGAGGCCCACTGTATAGACACAGAGCAATGAGGACAGCAAGCATGGCGAGGAGAAGTCAGTGTACCCCCTCTGCACAGCGCCCGCCCAAGCAACAGGATGAACAATAGGAATTGAGGAAGGCAGATGCAAGACACTTCAGGGCCCGGTCCACAGTTAACAGTCCACAGGAACAAGGACCAGCAAGCAGAGGCCGTCAATCAGGCCTACAATCCCTGCACAATAAGCAGACATTTGAAGAAAGAAGGATAGCTGAGTCCCCTTCTGAGGCACACCCACTTGACAAACAACTGTTCAAGGCCCTGTGTGAGTCCCAAGCACGGGTTAATATCTCTGCTACAAGGTCGTATACAGGCCTCAGAGCACACAGCAACAGCTCCACCACAAAAAATATTCACCTCTCAGGTGCCACAGCTTAATGTAAACAGGCCACCATGCAGCCCCGATAGCAGCAGTACAAATCACACTTCCGGTCCACTCTCCTGCGTGGAGCACTACACCAGGGGGGCAGGCGCAACCCGCTCTAGCTCCCCGACCAGTCACGCTCACCGCGTGTGGCACGGGAGATCATCGGCACACCAGGAGGCCTCTCCCAGGGATCGCAGTAGTTCTTCACCGTCACCCCCTGCAGGCCCAGGCACACCACAGGTCAGGCACCAGGCAAAAGGTGCACACCGGCAACAGCTGTCCCTGGCAGTATTGGTGCCCACACCAGGGGTGTTCTCGAGTAGCATTTTCACTGCAGATGGAGAAGCAGGACTACCCCCCCCCTGTACAGGCATCCACCGGTCAGGTCATAATGGCGGGTGATGCGGGCCTCGTCCATTTGGTCAGCACAAGAGTGCTGCAACTCCACGCATCAGTACCTCCGTGGCCTGAAATTGCGCAGAAGCACTTACGACACTCACCGCTAACAACGCCGACTCAAGCAGGTACTAGAAATGGCAGGATAATGCAAGATAATTATAATGGCTTAGAGGAGCCCCTCTACAGCACGGCCATCTTGCGAATTGGCAAGCTCCGCCCCCAATTCTAAACACCTCTGGGGTTGGAAACCTCCAGAACCTTCTCCTACTTCAAAGCTGGCACCAGGTTTACATAATGGACCCTCAAACCCAACTCCTAAGCACACTTCTGGACATGTGCAAGACTCAGAAGTACTGCTGAGCTGCTCTGGAAGAAGTACTGCAACTCTGCTGCCCAGCTATACTGCTGCCCTCCTGCTTCAGTGAAAAAAGACTGATCCAGTATCTTGAACCCAGGACCACCAGAGTGACTCCAAAGCCTAGATGGCTGGCCTCTTCATCAGAGCTTCAGGGACAGAAAAGGCTCCAACCACTTTTGACCCAGCACCTGAACCCTACTAGTTGTGAGTCCTGCCCTACAAGTGATGCCACCCCAGTTCTGGACCCTTGGAAGTGAGCCTGAAGGTGTTCCGTCAGCCGAGCTGGGGACCTGTGAGCAGAACTAACCCAGCACAACACATCTCCTTGCAACTTCGCTTCGGAACTGCCTTTGCTCAATGAATGCCCGCAGTCACCTCCAAAATTGCTGCTGCGTGATTCATGCTGGGCACCGGCCTTCTAATGGCAAGCTCCTCATCAACAGCATCCTCACAGATGCAGGACTTCGCATTGCAGCCCATATCTTCTTCAGAACCAATGGTACACAACGCATCTTGAGCGAAGGACCCTCTTCTACGGCAACCTCGGCGATGATGTAGGACTCTGCAGTGCAGCCCTACAGTTTCCTCTGAACCGGGGCCCTGGGCAGTGCATCCTCAATGCAGGATCTCGCATTGCACTTCACATCAGAATTTAGGGTACTTTATTCAGCTGGCATAATTTGTAGGGGTGGGCGGAAGTCACGTAAGGGACTTACGTGGAGAGGCATGGAGATTGAACCAATCTCCGTGCCTCTCCGCATAGATCCGTTACGCGCCGCCGGCCCGCCGGCCCGCCGGCCCGCTCCGGCCCGCAGTATTAAATTACATTAAAAAGCCTAAAATAAGATTTAAATAAAACTTACCTTATCGCGGCCGCATCCTTGTCCATAGCGCCTTCTTCTGGGAACTGTGCATGCGCGGGAGCCCACGCATGTGCATTCCTCGCCAGAAATGTTGAGATGGAAAAACGAACACTTCTGATGGAAAACAAAGTATTTATTCCAGAGAGAGTAACTTGGCATCCATCACCCTCGACAATCTAAAAAACTGTTGTTTTTGCATTTGTCACCCTGAGTGGAATGGGTATGCACAGACTTGAGTCCCATGCTCTCCACACCACTGGAGTCAAGCTATCCTGGCTGAAGACGGCTGATAGCCAGAAACTTGTCCTAGGATGCTTGATTCCGGTCGAGGAAAGACATGGCTTGGCAGTTCGGACTGGACTGTTCCCATGAGGCACAGGGTCAAGGCTGATTTGCATATGGCCATGTCTGAACTGGGGTGGTGTGGAGTGCAAAAAAACGATGGATTTAGGCCCAGATCTCTGTACTGGAATGAATGTATGACATTGTTATGCATTCTGTCCATCAACTGTTGTTTTTGCATTTGTCACCCCGAGTGGAATGGGTATTCTCAGACGTGAGTCCCATGCTCTGCACACCACTGGAGTCAAGCTATCCTGGCGGAAGAGGCTGATAGCCAGAAACCGGTCCTAGGATGCTTGATTTCGGTCCAGGAAAGACATGGCTTTGCAGTTCGGGGTGGACTGCTCCCATGAGGCACAGGGTCGCTGCTTCTGGGCCATGCCCTCCATCAATTCTGATGAGCCAGCGGAAAGCAATGAGGCTACGAGTGGACAATGTGCAAACGGTGCTTCCCCGCCCTTCTTCACCTGTCTGCGTTAGAGTTGAGGACGCTGTAGAGGCGCAGGCGGGGGGCGCAGGCGGGGAAGCTCGGTAGCCGAGTGAGAACTAACCCTACAAGATGCAGTGGAGCAGCACCGTAGGGAACACCACAGGGAATGCACAATGATAAGGAGGAAGAACAAACCAGTGGACCGAGATGCGTTCAAAGGTATAGACTATAGAGGGCCTAAATCCATTGTTTTTTTGCACTCCACACCACCCCAGTTCAGACATGGCCATATGCACTGTACTGGGGTGAATGTATGACATTGTTCTGCATTCTGTCCTTCAACTGTTGTTTTTGCATTTGTCACCCTGAGTGGAATGGGTATGCTCAGACGTGAGTCCCATGCTCTCCACACCACTGGAGTCAAGCTATTCTGGCTGAAGACGGCTGATAGCCAGAAACCAGTCATAAGATGCTTGATTTCGATCCAGGAAAGCCATGGCTTGGCAGTTCGGGCTGGAGGGTTCCCATGAGGCACAGGGTCAAGGCTGATTTGCATATGGCCATGGAGTGGTGTGGAGTGCAAAAAAACGATGGATTTAGGCCTAGATCTCTGTACTGGGGTGAATGTATGACATTGTTCTGCATTCTGTCCATCAATTGTTGTTTTGGAAGAAGCCAAGGAGGCATACCAATTGAAACAATCAGAACTGAGAATGATTTAAGACTTCTAATTCAACTTCATAATAAACAATAGGACTTGACAACTCTCACGGAACTTAGTAGATATTGTGCTATCTTGCTCTCCCCCATTCACTCAAGGCAGCAGAGCAACAGTGGTTGGTGTGCTGTGTGACTTCTGAGTAAATGTGCCTCTTTGAATGCAACAAAAGGCTGAGATATAAGCTTTTCAGAATGACCTGATAGAAGCAATCTGAACACGAACTTGCCTTAAATATACAAAAAAACATCAGAGTAGAACCATTTTTTTAATAGTGGTTAGTTTTACAGGCTCTCATTGTGATGGGGCTGTTTGTGTGCACTCTCGTGCACTAAAGTGTTTACTCAAGGATCTTAATCGTGCTTTCTGCAGCAATCACTAAATCCGCTCAATTTTCAACAGGTTCATCTGCTGAAAATTACCAGGGGAAAATGCCAGGTAAATACCTGCACAAGTGGATTTAGGTACGGAAAACATAACAATCTGCATTCTATATCCCAATGGATATAACTTGCAAAGGTCGATACGGATTGCCCGTTTTAAATTCCGATCCCCGGTATTTACGATTTTAAAAGATGAGATATTTATTGCCTCTCCAGTCGGGGCATACATAAGGAGGGCTACTGCAATTTGAAGCAATACATAACACAATGTTGTATTCTGGCATCGAATTCTCTCTCTTCCCAATGAATGATAACTGCATAATGTAATTACCACGACTGTGCTGCTACTCTAGTGGTGGACTGAACGAATGGACGCCACTGCTTCCAGCACCGAACGGAACTCTGAACCTTGAACTAAGAAAGGTAAACAACAATTTAAGAAACAGCACTGCTATCCCTTAGAAGTTCCAGGGGTGCTTTGCAGCTGGTTGTGGACAGGTGAGTGCTCCAGTCGTGCTCGTCGTTCTTCCCCTTCTAAAGCCAAACAACCGTCTTTCTCCCTCTATAGTCTATACCTTTGAACGCATCTCGGTCCACTGGTTTGTTCTTCCCCCTCATCTTCGTGCATTCCCTGTGGTGTTCCCTACGGTGATGCTCCACTGCATCTTGCAGGGTTAGTTCTCACTCGCCTACCGAGCTTCCCCGCCTGCGCCCCCCGCCTGCGCCTCTACAGCGTCCTCAACTCTAACGCAGACAGGTGGAGAGGGGCGGGGAAGCACAGTTTACGCAATACCGACTCGCAGCCTCATTGCTTTCCGCTGGCTCATCAGAATTGATGGAGGGCGTGGCCTGGAAGCAGCGCGCTTCGGATTGGACCATTGACTCGGCTATCTGCTTCATACGAGCGGCGTGCGCTGTCCAGGGCTTAGGTTCTGAAGAGAAGGTGGCGGTGGTGAAGTCGGAGCGCCAAGGACCGCGTTTAAGTGCAGAAGCGCCCATCTTTTCGCAACCCGAGCAGAGCCAAGACAAGAGAAAAACAAGTGGCAGCCCGAGACCCCGTAGCATATTGAGGTAAGAATTGGATTGCGTGGCAACGTTGCATATGTGCCATGAATGCACACACACTGTTCACCAAACAAACTCCGTCATTCTCTACACAGCACACAGGCACCAGCCTGGACTTTGCACTCATCCATAGTCCATTGCTTATGCGCTCCGAGATCAATATCGCTTGAACAACTGTGGTCCTAGGGTCATCGGTGTTTGCTATTTTACTGCGCTATCAAGAGTTATCAAGACTTACCAGTGTCATTACTGCGGACTAGCGCTACAGCCATTACTTCACACCATCACCACAGACACAACGCATTAATCTGAGCAGCATCGGAGCACTGAGGTTATCACTGCACGTAAACTCCAATGCACGCAAACCCCATGGCAGTCACTAGACCCCACCACCAGCGCATCACTGCCGCAGCTCGAGTGCAATCACTGTACGCCTGCTGAAGTTGTCCCGATTGCATATGCATTAAAGCTGCATGTTTGATATTTGCACGAACTGGGAATGTTTACCATAAATTAATGAAAGAAGATGTTTTTCACTCAAGAGTCAGTGGGATGTTCTGCATACTTCGGGACTTTCCACCAACCTACTCATTCCAAATGATGTTAATGAAAAGAATTTTAAAGGCAAAGAATAACATAATAAATATAGGTGTCTAGCACACATTAGTACAGTAGAGAAAGCTTCGTATGGATCAATAACTGTTGTTTCTCACCTAAGTAAGACCATGAGAGTGCTATGAAACCTGCTTCTAGGAGCAGAGGGTCTTTTGACTATGATGCAAATCCCAAATCTAGGTTAATTTTAAAGTACCCGAGTCACACGTGGGATTGTAGCTGGATCGCTGAGTTCTGCGTAGGTTGTACGCTCCATGTTGAGATTAAGAATGTTACCAATGTACTTGCAATATGCTTAATGAATAGCTTTGTGGGGTGGGGTGGGTGTGCAGTTATTTACAGCCTGCTCTTAAAGGGTAAAGATATAAAAGGCTGATGATAATCCATCAGCACAGTGACTGCTTGCGAGCCATAGTTGGTTAACGGACATGGGTATGCGTGGCATGATAACAGCCTTTATAACTCATGTGCCCTTGATACAGAGCACATCTACATGCATGAGCGCACACATGTGGAAGCTGAAATTGTAGCCAGTTGTGTCTCTTTGCCTCTCGGGGGACGCTCGAGCATGTTACATCTTGCAAATTTCATGTGTTGAAGACTTGCAGCAGGTTTTCCATCATGCTTATTGCTGTTCCCTTCTTTCTTGCAGGTCATTGTGGAGGGCTTGCTCCGGCTGGAGTCCTTGCTGCCTTTTGTAGGCTTGCTGGAGGAGGAATTTCACGCGCTGTAATCATGTGGGTCCTGGACAAGATGCGGGTGACGCTGGAGAGCAGCAGCAACACCCTCTCCTTCCCTGGCATAGGGGCTGAGGGCATCATGCTGGGAACATATAGACTTTCTTCTGACACACAGAGCAAAGGAACGCTGCCCTACGTCCTCACCCCAGATAGGATCCCCGAGTTCTGCATCCCTCCTCAACTTACCTCCCAGCTGAAGAAGCCAGAGGCTCCCTGCCATCACAGGTCTACTCCCAACATCAGGGCATCAGCCCCGAAGGCAGGAGGAGGTCAGAAGGCTGCTAAGGCCCTGCCCTTCACACAGCAGAAGCACATCATCCAGATCGAGAGTGCTGACGACATCCCCTGTGATGTGAGTTGCAGTGATGATGAAAGGACCAACGCTGACCCTCAGTCCCAGGCTGCCCTGTCGCTCCCCCATCTGCCCAAAGCCCACACCTCCTATGGCTTCTGCACGCTACTGGAAAGCCCCAACACCCGGAGGAAGGAATCCATCTTCCACAATGACCCCTCGGGATCACTAGCGTTGCCCGGTCTGCTCCCGAGATCCAGAGCAAGCACTTACTGCAAGGGGGCATCTTCCCCCACCCTCCATGTCTCTTCCATGACCACCAGGCTGCCTCCCCAGGACATGTGTGTGCGTAGATCCTGCATGTGGGATAGCGACACTGCGTCGTCCTCCGATTCCTCTCCTTTCAGCTCCCCAATGCTCAACAGGTCTATTCCCCGATCAAACTCCTTGCTCAGAGCTTTCAGCCTCAGCCAAGAGCGTCTCTTCTGCAAGGCTTTCAAGGCGAACAGCAGAGCCAGTCTGACCAGGAACAACTCTGTCTCCACAGATGAGGGCAGCTCCACAGACAGCAGCCCCAGTGTCCCCAGGAGGGCTTCGGAGGGACTCATGGAGCCCCTGCCCTCACTGGTCTGCAGCTTCTCGCCGCTGCCTTTGGACTTCATGTACCGCAAAGAGAGATTTGTCAGGGAAAATGTTGTGTTCCTGGACAGGCGTGGGGTGTTGAGGCTGTCTGCTGAGTACTGCCCTGAGAATGAGAGACTTCAGGTCAGGCTGATCAGCGCAGAGGGGCTATACGAGACCTCCACCGAGCCCAAGAGCATCAACTGCTGTGTCAGCCTCTCCCTACTGCCGGGGAAAGCGCAGAAACAGCGCAGCACCATCATCCGCATGAGCCGCAACCCCATCTTTAACGAGGACTTTTTCTTTGAAGGGATCCGAGAGGAGGACCTGTGCAGCCGGTCCATAAAAATCAAGGCAGTCAACAAGTCGTCGAGTCTGAAGCGAGACTGTGTCTTAGGAAGAAGCGAGCTCTGCCTGGCCAGCATTTTACCCATGTGAACTGCCTAAGTTAATATTTATTTTTGTACTTTTTATTAAAAAAAATATTTATCGGATTCTACTTTGACGTTGCTTTTTTTTAATTGACACTCCAATGCCTTTCTATATTATTGCTGCTGCTCCACGTAACAGTAAAATGGGTTTCTTGTAAATTATTTCCTCAACTAATTAAACGCACAGAAAAATGTATACAACATCTAAATATCTGAATATTAAACAAAACACATAAGATGCTATATTTTGGTTTCTGATGTCACGTCGAAGACCTTGCTTATTGAAGAGAAAAACAGGTCCCATATTATAATTCATTCTGTTCTTCAAATACTTGGCTCCAAAAGATTTAACTTAGTAGTAAAAAATCCAAATGAGCCTTTTTGGTTTCATCCTGCAATCAAATTACATATGTAGTCAGTCCACTGAGGCGTGGTGACATTCTCTTTGCACAGCAGCTTTTAAAAATGATCTGTTTGTCAAAGAAAATTACTGTCCAGTTAGTACCCAAGAATAGCTTCTGACGTGTGTCAATTTATCTCCAATTTTAGCTATGTCTGTGTGTGGCCCTTAATCTCTGAATGACCACACTTCCTCCTTGTGAATTTTGTGACATTATATTGACTTTGCATCCAGTTGACTACATCAGGGATTTATATTACATCGATATAATCAATATATGGCATGAATTAGTCTTCCTGGACCTACTCTCAGGCACTGGTGCCATATTTGAAATGCCACCTCCATTATTTCCCTGCCTGCCTCGCCCCTGCCCCCTCAACCCAAGGGTCGATACCTGGGAAAGAGTAAAGCTCATTTCACTAGCTCAACTGTGAAGAAAAGAGAAATAATAGCCTTTATTCTATAAGCCAGACTTTGATAGGTCGGCGAGCACTGCTGGCTCACCAGACGTCTTAATTTCCTCACATTTCATTTGCATTTCACAGATTCATAGGTCCTTTTATACATTACTATTAGGAACAAGTGGCTGAAGGGGCCTGATCATGAGTTTGGTGAAACCCACGGTGGCAGGGCAACAACTGCCGCACCAGTGGTCCGACTGCCGTATTACGATTGCGGCTGTCAGATCGCCATAGGACCACTGCAAACGCCAGGGATCCATGATCCCTGGCAGTGGTGCGTTAGTCAGAGGCTCGCGATATGCCGAAGGTGCCCCTGCGGCACCGCCAAGCATATTACAAGTTTCTTAACTGTCATGCTTTGCATGGCGGTGAGCCTTTATGGCAGTGAGGAATCTCTGTTGCCTCAAGACCTAGAGATGCATGCACGGGGAACATGGTGTGCTCCCCTGTGTGCATGCAGCCCCTGTCCCAGCAAGGCAAGGACTTTCAAATTCTCTTCTATGAACTTCTGAAAGGCAGTCCCAACTGCCACAGGACCACCTGCCCGGATTACAACTTGTCAGTTGAGGGGTTGAGGAGTTTTGCGGTGTGGGAGCATGGTGGTAGCATGCTGCCCCACTCCCATGCAGCCAAAATCATAATCAGAGCCCCCTAAATAATTTATAGCCTTTGGTAACCACTTCCACATACCGACCAAATTCATAAAAAGTAAAAAACGTTGAAGGTGGCATCCAGAGAAACAAGAATGTTTTGTCAGATTGTCTTAGGCGGCAGCCAATTGGATTCATTCAGACTGATACAAGAAATACACCAGAGGTCAGTACGGATGATGGTTAGTAGGTAAGTGGTGGGCGTGGAAGGGCAACAGGGGATTGAGAAAGCAGATAATGGGATCTGTGCTGAAATATAAATGGAAAAGCAAAACTGGGTCAATGATGAGGGGGTGGTAATCCAGAAACTAGGAACCATGTTGGTGTAGGGGCACTGAAGAAATAAAGCCTAGCAATCACAACGTGGAAGAGGAGTTCCAGAGCTACACTGGGGTGAGGCTGACAGAAGGTAACTCATGCCAGAGTGACTGGACAGGAAACTTCGTGCGGGTAATGTATTATATAATTCACATTTCATGCAGTCGAGAGTGTGAATTGGGAGGAAAGGGCATGCATGTGACAGTTTACGTTTTTGAGGTGATGCCACCCTGCTGAAAATAGTTAGGAAGAACATTTGAAACGAATACCACTGAACACAAAGTACCAATATACCATCTATCCTAAAGAGTGAGTGCTCAATTTTCAGGATCAGTTGGGCAGTGCTATATTCAGATAGCGCTGCAAGGGGAAAACGCTTGTGCTCATTTCCAGACACCTCCAAAGTTGGACTTCATAAAGGTCAAATTCATGGGTAGAGCTACCCCACGGTTAGCAAGCAAGAGTTAGACCCTAAAGTAAAGAGCTGATCAAGGTAGCATGCGAGGTGTAATGATGTAGCACACCGTATGAATGCATTAAGGAATGTGGGGGTAAACACTCAAAACATATTAAACTTGAACAAGTCACACCAACGCAGTGCTTTACCTGTAAAGACATATTGTAGTGGTCCAAAGATTTTTCTTAAGAGCCCGCAGCAAGTATTGCCATATGATGGTGCTGATTCCTTGTATGGATTCCACATCAAAGATCTTTCTTCTCCTACTCACTCTCCCTGTCTCCTTATTTCTCTCTTGCAGTTTATGATTCATCCCTGTTTCCTCATTTGCCAATGTTTCCCTTCCTTTTTTTTCCTCTTTGCCTTTTCTGCCTTTCCTTGCCAGTGCTTTATTTGTGCAGGTGTTTTCCGTTGCCCGGCACTGGTCCTTATTTTGAAACCCCAGCACATATTTAAGGAAGTCCACCACATGGGGGCGCTGTCGATGTAGTTTTAACAGAAGCACATGAGCAAAGTCTTGAATAATTAAATGCACAATAAAACATATTAATAGCAGGGTGCTCAGGCCATTCTTATAGCTTTGGATAAGCTAGTAAAATTCAAATCAAATCCTAAGGTTTGTGCGACTGTAAGGGCAAGTAGATGTTGTTGATACTGGTATTTGGCAGCACTGGCAGGAACCTTAAGTGGTGCACGCAGCAGTAGCCTCCTGAGGAATGTCTTGGGCCCTAGCACTTATTGTTTTTACAAAGTAAGCACTGCTAATGACCTAAACAAAAATGAGCACTTGTGCCCATGACGTATAAACAGTGACCACCAGCACTTATTAAGTTGTGCGCCCAAGCAATTGGTGCCAAAGTTCCTGTCTACCTAAGACCCACTGCCTGGACGTAGAGACAAGCGCACCAGATTATGTAATAAGCAGCTATAAGAAGTAACCAATGACAACATTCACAGGAGACGAAAACAAAGCGGTTGCCAGCCCAGCAGTGCTAATGGGTCCTGACAATCACACTTTAATGCAGAAGGATGCGAAAAAATAAAGTAATACACGACCATGTTTAGATATGAAATATAAAGTATAAAGATAGCAGTGTAACTTAAGACGGCAAAGGGGAAGTGTGACTCACAGAAACAAGAAAACAGAGCTCACAAACAACATGGACTGAAATAAGTCCGGGAAGCGGAGAATAAGCAAAACCACTGAACACGCTAAGCCAAACGTACACCTACCAGCAAATATACAAATTCTCAAGCAAGGCAAAAAAGCTCTGATACTGAAGCACACTCATATTCAGGTGGACATGTACATGCATGTGATTCTGCACGCTCAGGGTATGTGCCCAGAGCTCACAATACGGGTTCACAAGCATCTCAGCATGCCTGCAGATCGGCATTTTCACAAAAAACAGCAAACCCACAGGTATCAATTCACACAGGCCAACATTAAGATGTAACAATGTGCAGCAGGGGCACATGGCGATGCACGTCTGCAGAGCACAGTATGACGTGCATCAAAAGGAAAAAGCAAAGCTTAGCAGGTGATCAGAGGGTGATGTACTCCAGGGAAGCATTTGAAACTCATTCAAGGGAGCATTATGTGATGCTCCTAAGGGGAGTACTTTGTGATGTGCCTCTAGGGAACAACTAGTGATGTATTTTATGGTAACAATGAGTGATGGGACTCATGATGCGTATCAGTGGGTGATATGCCTCAGGGGACTGCTGTCTGTTGGGCCTATGGTAGCACTCTCTGATATATCAAATGCTACAAGTGGAAATATCCTGACAGCACTGGATGCTGAGATGACTCATGTGATGTATGACCCCATTGAGATCTAGCAGTGAAGGGAGGACAGAAATGGGAGCTTTCTGCAGACATACGCGGCATTTTTCTCTTTTTTTACGTTTAATAAAAGCACATTTTCTCTAACCTGTGTATTGATACGCATTTCCTACGTTAGCTTGAGGACACATTTCTACATTGTCACGTGGTTAATTTACATAAAAAATGTCAGCTTCCCCACTTGTATAGCAGGTTTCCAGTGAAACTTTCTGCATGGCTGGTGCAAATCCGGCATAAATCAGGAAATAATTTTTTTCAGTCTTCCGTTTGCTGCAAAAGGCTGCGAAGTCCAGCAGTCTGGGATCCTCATGCAAAGCACCGAGGCATTGAGAACTACACCCCCCGTCATCATTTGCATGAATATGGGTATGTAAGCAGTTGCATTTAGAGTTTTTCGGATTTTGTAGTGGCCCACATTTTGAATGAAAGACTGTCTCTTAAGTAACATTTTCCATTACTTTTCATTCACTCTACACCCTGGAAACGATTTGGCTCGAGGCACAAATACCTCATGCCTGACTTAAATAGTTTCTGTGAACAGATTTTCTTTTTCAACAATCAATTAAACAGTGAAAGCAAGTACAAGAATGAAACAAATAAACAACAATCTATGCTAAGGCATGACTTGGGTAGCTCAACTAATGGCTAGGCCAGCAATATGTTGAAGTAATGGATCTAATGATGTATATGCAGTCTAGTTTTGTGGGTGGAGTTAGGGGAGTTACAGGAAGAGGAGGAGCATGGACAGGACAGGGGCAGTTAGAGTAGGCACAGGGAACAGCATGGATGCAGAATAAAGAGCACGTGAAATATAATTTATTGCAGCGCCGTTATTGTGGAGCACGACGCTACAGCTGGCGACGAAGGTGGGATCGAGCTCACTGTGCACCTAGCGTTGATCCCGTGAAGCTGTTGACCCTGTCCCTGGAGGTGCGAGCAAATGGTCACTTCCGTGACTACGGCGCCCCAAAGAAGCCCGCGGTGGAAATTTAGTCACTCACGGTCTAAAAAAAACTCTGCAGCTGGGAAAGCTGCGTGGAGCGCTTAGCTAGTGTGAAGCTCTGTGCCTGGAGGCTGTGTCAAACACAGCGCCGTCGGTGTTCGGGCGCTGAATGTAGCTACGCAAGATGCGTGAGGAAGTGGAGATGTGGTAGCGACATCGGGAGCCCACCCCGGTCCTACTTGCTGAGAAGACATCCTGATCGAGCGGCGATCGCGGAGAACGGAGGCCCCGGCATCCTGCATGGATCTTGCCCGACCGGTGAGTGTCTGAATCAGCCGGTGATTGAATGCCCGGTGAATGATCCAAATCTTGTGAGAAACGAGATTTCAAGTGCGGCGGCCATTTTGAGGTCAGGCTGTTCCCACCAATCCCCTGTTGAGGCCAATGAGCGACCATTTTGAAGTCAGGCAACCTCCAGTTTTGCTATCAAGCAAGGGGAAGAGCTCACAATAAATAAGCACAAGCCAATACAAGAGGCTAGACAAGTAAACAAGCACAAGCCAATACAAGAGGCTGGACAAGTAAACAAGCACAAGCAAGTGCAAGAAGCAGAATAAGAAAGACAAACAAGCACATACAAACACAAGAGGTGAACAGAGAAAAACAAACACGAGCAAAGACAAAGGAGCCGAGAACTAAATAAAAATGACGACGTCACTCAGCGAAATGTCGGAGGTCCATCGGCGCCCACGCCTAATGCAGCAGGTGTCACATATTTGCACGCCCCATAACCTCTGGCCCTGGTAGCTGGAGGTGGCATGGGCCTCAGGTGGCAAGAGTGGTTTGAGGACTTTGAAGATTTTATGAAGGGATCCAAAGTCACTGATGAAGATGAAAAATTAATTGCACTGCGCAATTTGGTTGGAAAAGAAGTTGGTAAATTAATCAAGGAACTGCGGAAACAGGATCATATGCCAAGGTGTGAGATGCCTTAAATAAGAAATTTTAACACAAGAGAAACGTAGATTATGAAAGGTAGACATTTAACTTAGCTTGTCAAGAAAAAGAAGAACTAATGAGTACATTTATAACAAGACTTTGACGACTGTCTCGTTATTGTGAATTTGATAATTTTTCTACGGAGGATGCTATTAGGTTGCAAATCATTGAAGGATGTCAATCAGAGACCCTCAGAAGGCGGCTCTTACGGAAGAGTCACAACCTAGACGAAATTGAAGAGATGACCCGGGTATATGATCAAGCAGAGGAGCATGCCAAAAAAATGGAGGCAGAACGTGTTGAGAGGAGGGAGCAAGCCTACCGTCTTCAAAGCAGTACCACTCGCAAATACTCGCGAGATCAACCGTGGACTTCCAGACCTTCTTCCCTCCAACGCTATTCTGGACACAGACACCATGAGTCTGGCCGTGGAGACAAGAAACTTGACCGGCCCCTGAGATGCTACCGCTGCGGATATGATTTTCCACACACAGATGCGTGCCCGGCGCTTGGACAGCATTGCCGTAAGTGGGGAAGAGAAAATCACTTTGAGATTGTTTGTGGGGAGTATCGTAAAGACAGAACAAAAGAGACGAGATCCTCTCGCCCCGTCACAAAGCGACATCATGCAAAGGCAGTTCAAGGTCTCACAAAGTCATCCTCTGCCTCCTCACACTCTAGCAGAGAGTCTCGCAAGTCACAATGGATGAGAAGATCTCCATCCAGAGAATCCAGGTCAGCATCTTCAGCATCGCTGTACACTGATGAATATGTCAATATGGTAGCTGATCCAGACCAATTGAATAAATGTGACAGATTGGACATATGTGTGGGAACCCATGCAACCAAGTTTGTACTGGACAGTGGGGCATCATTGAACTATATCCCCGTAACTGAGTACGACAAAATGCAGCCGCCACCCACCCTGAGCCCGGCACATGTCAGAGTGTACACGTGGATGTCGAAGAAACCTCTCCCATGTCTGGGAAAATTTGCAACCACGCTCAAGCACAAAACCACATCTGTACAGGCCTACATACATGTCATTGAAGGACCGGAAGCTGACTGTCTACTCAGCTTATCCACTGCTGAGCGTCTTCGGCTGGTTAATATTCTGTATCAGTTGAGTGATGATCCTGACATCATCCGTAAGACAAGAAAGGAAGACAAGAGAAAGGATACATCTCTGATATTAGTGAATAAAGCCCAAGAAATCAAACACGCCAGAAAGAAGGGGGACAAAGGCAAGCAGTAGGACGCATCACACACGTGGCACTGACGTCGGTGCACTCAACAAGTGAGAAGAATACATAAACCACATGAGGTGGGATAAGTCACTCAGACACCGAAGAAGGAGAGACACGGGCACTCAAGACACCCATGATAATGACAAAACTGAGAAGAGACAATTAGTGTCATATGGGAGGGGCAGGGACCAAATGCTCCCGGATCAAACTAAAGAAGTAAACGTGTGGATGACAAACAACCTTTTCACAGCAATGACACAGAAGACATGGCAAGAGACGTACCCAGAGAAAAGTCCCACCGATAGCTCCAACTCCAGGTGCATGTCAGCACAGACTACCAGCTCAAGAAGTTTACAGCTAAAGGACGTCCTCCCCGTCCAGAGCAACATAGCCTATGCCAATGACTCAGAATATTCGATCCCCCCACCAGACAACATGTCATGTCAGCCACAGTTGCACCAAGAGGTGAACAATGTATCGTCACCCCTGATGGGGTCAGCGACACTGACTCAATAGGCCTACAAATAGAAAACAGATATATGGGACATTACCCACCGGGTGGGAAAGAAATATCCTGTCACCCTGCAAGAAAGGCAAAACGTGGTAACCGAGACGGATCGCCGTCGGGAAAGAGAGAAACATGCACATGTCCGGATGGTCAAAGAGTTCACTAGTCCCAACGCCAGTGGGAGTGGGCGAGACAAACAGAGGCACTAAATGAGTCCCAGAACCAAATCAGGACACCCATTTCAGATAGTGCCTTATCGTCTGGGACGCATGATGTTAAACAGGAGCTGCTCTCAACCGGACAAGACAAAAGGAAGTGGAACTATACGTGGGTGCTTGGAAGTTACGATCGCTTCAGAATCTGACAATGACTGGAGAAACCAGAAACGTGTTGGAAACCGCAATGAATCAGAGAACAAGAGAACCACATGGATTACCTCACATTGTCAAAGGCGTGCTCAGGCAATTAAAGATATTCTCAACCAAGGGACTGCGCGGCTGATCACAGAGAGGCCCGAACCCGTCTCTGCAGCACAGACACCTGAGAATCTGATAGAAGCTGGATTTGACAATGGAAGCGGGCTTCTGCAGCCCAGACGAACTATTCGCCGACCTAGACGGCTAATTGAAGAATTATGATCAAGTCAGACTTTGCTATTTGTTGTCATTTTGTTAACACGGGGGGAGATGTAATGATGTATATGCAGTCTAGTTTTGTGGGTGGAGTTAGGGGAGTTACAGGAAGAGGAGGAGCATGGACAGGACAGGGGCAGTTAGAGTATGGACAGGAAACAGCATGGATGCAGACTAAAGAGCACGTGAAATATAATTTATTGCAGCGTCGTTATTGTGGAGCACGACGCTACAATGGGGTCCACAAGTAGCCAAGTAGAAAGTTCCAAAGATGATGCTTTATTAAGTTCCAGTTACACAAGATGTAGCATGGTAGATAAGATGGTAAGTTGGTATAACATAGCACCACCAGGAGAAGCCTCCCTGCTGCTCAGCCTGCAATCTTCAATAACAGACACCAGATCTCCAAGCAACCCATCCATTCATGACATCATCATACATTGTACACTCAACCAGGCTGAACAGTAGGAGGGATGTCAATGAAATAAAGAAGATGAGAAATGCAGATTTTCCACAGTTTTAATGGGTAGAAAATCATGGTTTTATTAAAGGCGCGGAGGCTAATATTATGCATATCACCTTTATTGCTCCTCAAACACAGCAGCAACAAACACTTAGAATTAGAATACTCAAAGCACGCAGAACATGCATATAATAACAGAACAGGCAGCCATCTTCCTCTTTAGTAGCTGCGAAATAAGCAAAGTAAAAAAACACAAATCCATCCTTTGAATCTGTAATCCGAACCATCGATCTGTATCCAAACTGGACATCAACGCTCAGCTTCTTCCTCTTTAACCTATAAAACAAACAAATAAATAGTAAATCGGGCGGGTACAGCGGAGGGATAATATTAGCCTCCATGCCTTTAATAAAATCATGATTTTCTACTCATTAAAACTGTGGAACATCTGCATTTTATGGCAAGGCCGGGAGGCCAATATTAGACATGTTCAAAGTTCATCCAGTACTCTTTGTAACACATTTTCCACAGGTTTGAAATAAAATCTTTTAAAAATTGAGTCATTTCACCAATCTGCAGCCTTCTAAATTCCTTTCAAACTAAAACTCTTCATTAATGCCTTACTAGCCATAGCTCCTCTTATTGAATGTGCCCCAAAACACTAATATCCACCCAGCCTTAAACATAACTAATATTACCCACCTTGCCAAAGTAGGTGCTAAGACTGCTATATAAGACTTCACATAAGAAATTAACAATTGTGAACAATTATCTTGTCTTAACCCTAAAGTCCTCCTCTCATATTCTTTTAGACAACTAACCACACACAAAACATTTTCACCTTCCAAAAGAGGATGCAAAATTGTCCTAGACATAGTCTTTGTCCTTTTTCTTAAATCATAACATACACCCTCTGGTTGATAACATCTTGAATTAACCTCTAAAGCTCTAATATCTGAAACCCTTTTAAAGGCACAAAAGCACAAAAACACAAAAGCAAAGCTAACTTCCAAGATAAAAACTTAAAATCCAAATTTGAATTTGCTCCCCAATTTTCCAACTCTTTCAAAACCACTGAAACATCCCAGAGAGAATCATACTTTGCTTTTGGTGGAAGCACTACCGAAACACTCTTTACTAATCTTTTAATCAAAACATGTTGCCCAACAGGTACCCCTTCAACTAAAATATGCCCTGACGAAATCACGGACCTACTTAAATTAACAGTATTATACGCCAATCCACCATTATACTGCTCTGACAAATAATTTGCAACTTCTACTACAGGATCTGATACAGGATCCAAACCCATCTCAATACACCAATCACTCCATTTTCTCCACGCAGACCCATAGACCTTTGATGTTCCTCTAGACCATGATTTAGATATGAGCTCCTCAGCTTCCTTTGATAGTACATGCATTTGCCATATTCTCCTGAAAACAACCATGCTATTGGCCTTAACTGACCCGACACCACCAGATTGTGAACGTTACCCTGAGCATCCAACAAAAGTTCCCTGAAATTTGGCAAAATGACCGGGTTTTCCACTAAAAGGTTAACAAATCTGGAAACTACACCTGAGCTTTCCAAAATGGCTCATCAAAACTAACTCCGCTTGCTCGCTTCTGACTTTGGTCAACGCCCTTTGAATTACTGAAAACAGAGGGAATGCATAATTCGTCCCCTCCTTCCACACCTGAAGGAATGCATCTATTCCCTTTTCCTCCTGGTCCGGTCTCCAACTGTAAAGATCTTTCAACTGTGTATTCAGTCTGTCCACAAATAGATCCACCTGCAGAGGCCCCCCACATCTGCTCTAACCTCACATAAACCTCTCTGTTCAACCTCCAATTGCTCACATCCTTGCGGTATCTCCAATACCAATCCTCTTCTACGTTGCTCAACCCTGGTATATACTGAGCTTGAACCATAATTTCCTTCTCCAATCAAAACTTCCAAAACTCCTTGGCTAGCTCCGCCAATCCCATTGACTGAGGACCACCCAACTTGTTCACATAACGAACCGCTGACAAATTGTCACTTTTCAAAAGCTACGCGAAGTGCACTTTGCGAGCTATGCGTAGCTATGCGAACTGCGTAACGCACTATGCAAAATGCTGTTCACACTGATTGCACAGTGCCGGATGCTTGTCCACACTGTGCAATCAGTGCAAACTGCATCTTGCACAGTGCAAGCAGTCGTTTTCTGCTGCTTAAGTAGATTTCTACATGAGCGGCATCTTTCTCAACGCGGACTGGTAGTTTCTCATCGCGAGCGGTCTCGAGCATAAGCAACCACTCGTAATGAGAAACCTGACCGCCCCGCATTGAGAATCTCGCCAGGAGGTTTATTTTCCGTGCTTGCGATCGGCAATTTGATGTTGTTGATCGCTAACGAGGAAAAAGTCTCTCTGGGATGTCATTTTGCTTGCTCGCGGTTGCCAACTTGATGTGAGGACCGCGAGCAAGCAAAAAATGACCGCTGCACTACTCTACGCATGTTTGCACTATGCTACGTGCAATTTGCGTAGTGCGAAGTAGCATAAACTTTGCAAACTATGAAAGCGTAGCATAGTGCTTTGCCCAGGGTTACTATATAGCCACCCCTTTTTAGGTCTCGCCTGAGACAGCACATGCTGTCTTTTTGAGTGCCACCAGAGGCTTTTGCTTGCCCACAGCTTGCATTCACAAGCTCGTGCACGTGCACAGCTGCCATCTGTGTATTTATTGCTGTAATCAGGCTCCTCTGCTTGCACTACTTCCTCCCTTTCCCCATCCCTCCTGGTCAGCTTCATTTGTGTCTTCTAGCTGTGAATTATGATCCTCTGCTCACACTCCCCCCCCTTCTCCCCCTCCTCTTCATCGCAGGCACACACACCATCAGTCGTCAGTGCATGCTTCCACCGGGCACACACACCACCAGCCGTCAGTGCACACTTCCACCAGGGACACACACCACCAGCTTCCACCAGGCACACATACCACCAGCCGCCAGTGCACGCTTTCACCAGGCACACACACCACCAGTTGTCAGTGCACGCTTCCACCAGGCACACACACCACCAGCCGTCAGTGCACGTTTCCACCATGCACACACACTACCAGCTGTCAGTGCACGCTTCCACCAGGCACAAACACCACCAGCCATCAATGCACACTTCCACCAGGCATACACACCACCAGCCGTCAGTGCTCGCTTCCACCAGATACACACACCACCAACCTTCAGTGCATGCATCCACCAGGCACACACACCGCCAGCCTTCAGTGCACACTTCCACCAGGCACACACACCACCAGCCATCAGTGCACGCTTTCACCAGGCGCACACACCACCAGCCACCAGTGGCGTCTTCCACCAGGCACACACTACCAGCCGTCGGTAAACGCTTCCACCAGGCACACACCACCAGCCGTCAGTGCACGCTTTCACCAGGCACACACACCACCATCCGTCAGTGCACGCTTTCAACGGGCACACGCACCACCAGCCATTAGTGCACGCTTTCACAAGGCACACACACCACCAGCCATCAGTGCACACTTCCACCAGGCACACACAACACCAGCCGTCAGTGCATGCTTTCACTGGGCACACACACCACCAGCCATCAGTGCACACTTCCTCCAGGCACACACACCACCAGCAGTCAGTGCATGCTTCCGCCAGGCACACACACCATCAGCCGTCAGTGCACGCTTCCACCAGGCACATACACCACCAGCCGACAGTGCACGCTTCCACCTGACATACACACCACCAGCCGTCAGTGCACGATTCCACCAGGCATACACACCACCAGCCATCAGTGCACGCTTCCACCAGGGACACACACCACCAGCCGTCTAAAGTATTTTCAATCTTTTTATCAATTGAGACAGCCATTTCTCCAAACATTTTTTCCATATAAACCTTCATTCTCTCCTCCAAACTTGCCTCTGCACTCTCCATTGTATCTATTAATTCCAAAATAAATAGTTCAAAATCTCGACTCTACTCTTATTTTTCCTTACCTCACAAACTTTAAAATATTCAAACTAAAATGTACTCAAGAATCAAATCTCTTGAACAAACGCTCTCCTTTATGTTATTTAAAACGCTGTAAATAATTAATCTCCTCACACATGACACCAAAAATACTACACATCCTCACTTTAGACTCCAACAGAGTTTGACAGAGAAACTGACTTCGGTACGAAATGCGCCATCATTTTCCCAAAATATGGCCGCCTAAAACACCATTCGCTTAAATTAACTTGTCCCAACTTTCCAAAATGGCCGCCTCATGCAAAGTGAATACAGTGGCCTCTCTTGGATTCGTTGGGCAGGTTGAAGATTTCTAAAAAGAATGGCCCTTTACAGAAGGTCTGCAAGGGTGCAGACAGGGTTGGCAAGGGTTTGCAGCACAACATAGATTGCAAGTTAGGAGTGAAGCTCCAAAGCCAAGATGGCGGCATGCTTCCATGATGCCGTGCAGGATAGCTAGTGGCAGCAGTGTGCACCAAAACGTCCACCAAAGTAAGGGGCCAGAAGAGGGTGCACACGTCATAGGAGATAGAATGAGGGCATCACTAGATCGGTAAGGATGCGTGCTTTGAGAGTGTGCATGTGGTGGGAGGCTCGTGAGAAGTATGAATGGCAGCAGTTCAACTGCCATAGGCATCCAAATAGGCAAAATAAAGTGCCCAAGTGTGATAACACATTGTTATTGTTATTTGTTATTTTAATTTTATACCGCGCCTAATCACCTGCAGGCCTCTAAGCGCCCGGAAAGATGGAATAGGACAATAACACAACAAGGTCAGAACAAAAGATCGCATTGGATTAAGCCATGCTCAGGCTTCTCCTGAACAGTAGCGTTTTCAGACTCTTTCGAAATTTTAAGAGGTTTCCTTCCTCACGTAGCCCTCCAGGCAAGTTGTTCCACAGCTGGGGAACCAATACCGAGAAGGCTCTGCCTCCCTTCGTCACTAGCCTGTACCGAGAGCAAGTCAACAACTGCAAGTCCGAGGACCGAAGTGATCTCGTCGGGCAGTACAGTTGTAGGCGCTCCTTGATATAGGCCGGAGCCTTACCATAGATGACCTTATGGGCTGTACACAGACTCTTGAATTCCACTCTCTCTTTAATTGGAAGCCAATGTAGGTTTTGTAGTAGAGGAGTGGCTCTAGACCTCCTAGGGAGTCTAAAAATCAGTCGGGCAGCATCATTCATTAGAACCTGAAGCCTATTAGTAAGGGTTTTCGGTAGGCCAAGATAGAGGGCATTCCCATAGTCGATTCTGGAAATGATAGTGGCAGTTACTATTGAGCGCATCATGGGCTCTGAAAGGATAGGGGATAACTTCCGCAGTTGCCGGATGATATTAGTACAGCTGCCTACCACCGACGCGATCTGAGGCGCCATCGATAGGTCAGCATCCAACCGAATCCCCAAGCTTTTTACAGCCAGGCTTGGTTTTGGGGCCGGGCCCAACTCCATGGGCCAGTAGAGGTCACTCCAAGGTGAGAGGGTGGATGGTATAACCAAGATCTCAGTTTTGTCAGGATTGACTTTTAAAAGGTTATCTGTCATCCATCGTACCGTGAACCTCAGGATGTTCTGGGATTGGAGTTGTGCGGCCGAGGTGTCATTTATACTTAGCAGCAACTGCGTATCGTCCGCATAGTTGAAGACTTTACAGTCCATCGCAGCCAGCGCAGCGATCAGGGGTTGCAGGTATAGGTTGAATAGAAGTGGGGACAGGGCCGACCCCTGCGGTACTCCACACTCTAAAACCCCGACCTCAGATGTTTCATCCCCCAGTTGTATCCTTTGGGTCCTGCCTGTAAGGAAGGATTCCAACCACTGCAGCGCCGAGCCCTTAATCCCAAAGCTCTTCAATCTGTCCAAGAGCAGGGTGTGGCTGACAGTATCGAACGCCGCTGATAGATCTAATAAAATCAGGGCGCTCGCTTTCTTACAGTCAGCCCTACCTCTTAGTTCGTCCAGCACCGAGAGCATCACCAACTCGGTGCTGTGGTGTGCTCGAAAACCTGCCTGTCTATCATGGAGTAGATGGTGAGATTCCAGATAGCAGGACAGGGACTGAAGAACGTGTTGCTCAAGGATTTTTGAGAGAAAGGGCAGCTGGGAGATGGGTCTGTAGTTCTTCAACACAGCGGGATCTGACCCCAGCTTTTTCAATAAGGGTCTTACCCGCGCCTCCTTAAGTTCACTCGGCAGGTATCCCATGTCTAGCGATCTATTAAGGAGAGAGATGATGTATTCCTCCAATAAGGGACGCGCAATGCGAAAGATCTCAGGTGGGCAAGGATCAGCTGGGGAGCCAGATTTAATTTTACACATCAGTTGTTCCAAGATTAGTGTATCCATCTGTGGGAACATTCTAAGAGAACAGTCGCTCGCCTTATTAGATGTTAAGGCAATTGCAGTCCCTGTTGCCGCCATATTCTCTATCTCCTGGACAATGATCTTCACCTTCTCCAGGAAATAGGTCTGGAAGGTATTACAATCAAAAGGGGGCTTAACATTATCAGGCTTCTTACTCAGCTCAGCCAAGATTTTAAAGGTTTCTTTCTGGATATTAGTGGCCTTGCTTAGGCGCGACTCAAGATAGTCCGCTTTAGCTTGAATCATAAGTTTTTTATATTGGTGGAGAAAGGCCTTATAGGTATCCCTATCAGTATCCTGCTTGGATTTCCTCCACAGCCTTTCTAATCTCCTTAGCTTGGTTTTGGTTTCCCTTAAGAGCGGAGTAAACCAGGGAGCTTTCCCAGAGCCCTTGATTTGCTGTGTTTTCACTGGCGCTATCTGATCGATGGCCCGAATCAAACATCTTGTTAGATCAGAGTAGTCTCGGTCCAAATTGCCACAGTCTCTGCATCTCCAAACATGCACATAGACTCACCAAAGACGCCACTCCTCACACAAGTCACTCCGCCAGATCGGGTGGATATAATCACATGCTGCATATTTTTAAAACCGCAGAGACAGCAGTAAAATTGCCACTATGGCGCAATAGTCAAAAATCGCCACCATCTGCCAGAGAATCTCCAGAATAACGTTGTAAGTAGGCACAAGCTTGTGAAGTAGAATCTGGCATGCCCAAGTTGACGCTGACCGATATTAAGGTCACTGGTGGGGCTGGGGGCTGCCAGTTTCTTTAAGTTGAACTTACTATACACGTAGATACTTCAAGCTTGAATATCCTTACATTTTAGTTCCTTTGAGAAATTCTTAGTTCTAGTTTCAAAGTTCCTTGTATTACACAGTTCAAAATGTGTAGGTTCTAAGTCCAAATCGACGCCAAAATGTTGAAGTAAAGGGGTCCACAAGTAGAAAGTTCCAAAGATGATGCTTTATTAGGTTCCAGTTAAACAAGATGTAGAATGGTAGATAGAATGGAAAGTTGGTATAACATAGCCCCACAAGGAGCAGCTGTAGTGATGTCTTCATAAATGAGAGGAGCTTCTTGAAGTTGTATTACAGTATTTATTCCAATAAGAAGTTCAGTACATAAAAGTACATGCAGTAAGGAAAGCAGGAAACAGTACACTGAATCATAACATTCCTATTAAGTACAGTACAATGCAGTAGATTCCACAACTCATAACAATTCTAACAAACCTTAAAGCAACAAGCACTCACCACACATCCCCCTTCCTTAAAACACAAAAGAAAGAAAAATAAATAATAATTACTGAAGAACAAAATCATCAAATTTGCTAGGAGTGCGAATAGGTCTACCAAAACTGCTAGACCTAATAACACTAGGATCTTGTGTGTCCTCTGTAGAAGGAAGGTCGGAAACAACATCTGCAGGACTTCCATGATGAGGAGAAGGACCAACAGTAGTGTTCGCATCAGGACAAAGATGTACGAGGGAACCACTGAGACACTCAGGAACAGAGGAGCTAGTTCCCGGAACCGCTGCATCATCACAAGGTTCAACAACATCCCGCACATCCCCCTCCTTTAGATTTGAAAAGACATTCAACCACCAATAATCTTTACATACAAATCCACAATTTTTTGAAGTAACACCCTCCTTAGCTAAAGCTATGCGACTCATGTGGTGAATGCTTCCATCCTCAAACTGAACAGTGTTCCTCATAACTTTAGTGATACGCATAGGATCCGAGAATCTTGATTCCAATTTCCCAGATCTTCTTCCAGACTTTACTCTGGCCCACTGTCCAACTTTCACAGAGACTTCTCTAGTACCATGTTTGTTATTAAAAAACTCTTTATTCTTATCCTGAGAGACAGTAATGAAGTGTTTAACACGATCAACATCCCAATGATACCTTTGGCTTCTGCCCATCCAGCCAGGATTCATTTTACAATGGGGGAATCTTCCACGCATTAGACCAAAAGGACTCTCACCAACTGTGTCATGAATGGTAATCCTATATGACCAAATCAGTTTGTTCAATTCATCCTCAAAACTTTTAGTAGCCCTTTTTGCCAACTGCAAAACCCCTTTTATAACTCTGTTGACTCTTTCAACGACAGAATGACCCCTAGGGTCATATAAAGCTGTAAACTTCTGCTCGATTCCAATATTGCTTAAAAATACCTTCATAGCCTCAGATTTAAATTGGACGCCATTGTCCGTTAAAATTGAAGCTGGAAAACCCTCTTTCAAGAAACATCCTTCCAGAAATTTAATTACTGCTTTAGTGTCCACGACACGGACAACATCCACTTCCAACCATCTAGAAAAAAGATCCACTAAAACTAAAATATACTTTAAAGAGCCATCCTGCCAACAAACAGGTCCGAGGATATCTAGTGCAACACACTCCCAAGGTAAATTGGGACACCCTTAAGATGACAAAGGAGGGTTCAAAGTCTTCTGAGTCTTGTCTGCCTGCTCACAACTGAAACATTCACGAACTTTCCTTTCTATATCGATATCAATTTTAGGCCACCAATACAAGATTTTAATGTTTCTTTTGGTACGAGCTATACCAGGGTGTCCTTCATGGCCAATATCAATAATCTTGTTCCTGATGCCAGAAGGAGGAACAATTCTTCCTGCCCTACAGACAAAATCCATTTCAACACTTAATTCGTCTTTAACTTCCCAAAATGGCCTTAAGTTAGGATCAACCTTAGCTTCATTAGACCATCCACTAACAATTCTCTCCTTGACATCATGCAAAATAGCGTCATCCTGGTACTCTTTCTGCCACACTAGTTTAGACAGACCAGGAACATCATCAAATACACCTGCCACACAGTAATCCTTCCAAGGATCATTGTCTACTTCTCTAAGCGGTAAAGAAAACCGGCTCAAAAAATCAGCTATCACATTTTTGGTGCCAGGCACATACTGCACATCGTAAACATAATCCTGTAACCTCATTGATAATCTAGCGATCCTGGCAGATGCTCTGGACAGACCATCAGTGGTTAGCAGTTTCGTTAAAGGTTTGTGATCAGATCTAAGTAAAAACTTCTTCCCCCATACATACTTTCTGTAGTGCTCCATGGCCCACACACATGCCAATGCCTCTCGCTCTATGACCGAATATTTTACTTCGGAAGGTGACAATGAACGAGAGGCAAAAGCTATAATCACTTCATTCCCTGAAGTAGTTACTTGTGTGAGGACACCACCAATGCCAGTAGCACTTGCATCCGTGGTTATAATGGATTCAGCATGAGGATCAAAACCTTGTAGTGTTGGTGCCTGTGCAATATCTTTCTTTATGTTTTCAAACGCTTGTTGGCAAACATCACTCCATTCAAACACAACCTTGTTTTTCATCAAAAGACGCATTTCGTATGTCTTTTGGGAAAAATTATTTACAAACTTCGAATAGAATTCTGCTAAGCCCAAAATGGAACGCAGATCGTCCTTGGATTTGGGTGCAGAAGCCTTAAGAATAGCCTCAACCAATTCCGTCTTGGGTCTGATACCGAAAGTGCCAATTTCATGTCCCAAGTATGTAAGTGACCTTTCTGAGAACTTACTTTAGTTCCTTCAGCCACAAGACCATTGCTTCTGAGTATTTCTAAAACTTCTCTAAGGATGGAATCATGATGCGTTTTATCTCTCCCCATAATTAAAATATCGTCTTGGAAGAACACAACTTCAGGGATATGGCTGAAGAGATTAGACATCATGCGTTGAAATAGTGCAGCGGCCGAAGCTAGGCCAAAAGGCATTCGCTTGAACCTATAACAGCCAAAAGGTGTGCAGAAAGATGTCAAATGTCTACTGCTTTTGTCTAAAACCACCTGATGATAAGCAGCTGATAAGTCAAGCGTGGAAAACCACTTCGCATTTCGTGTCAAGGATAGCATTTCATCAATCCTTGGTAAAGGAAATTGGTCCACTAAAATGTTATTGTTGAGATATCACAAATCTACACAGAGACGGGCCTTGCCATTAGATTTGCGAGCTACGACTAAGGGCGAAACCCATTCAGCTGCTTCTACAGGCTCAATGACCTTATTGGCTAACATTTTGTCCAATTCTCCCTTCACCTCATCACGAATTATGAACGGTATATTTCTAGCTTTATGTACTTTTGGGATTGCACCTTCTTTTAAATGAATACAATGAGTAAAACCTTTGAGTTTTCCCATATGGCCAGAAAATACCTCAGGAAATTCTCCAAGTACCCACTTCTTTGTATCCTCAGACTCAGAAGAAATCAAAATTTGTTCTTTGCTATTGGGGTTAAGAATGATATCCAGCGATTTCTGGTCCTTCCATCCTAGAACAGATGGACCAACTCTCGCCACATATAATTTTCCGATTGCTTTTCTTTCTTTAAATCGAAAAATTAATGTTCTAAAACCTAGGAAATCAATGTCATTTCCTGTATAACTTTCAGCAGAAACATCATTGGTTTCTAACCAAGGACCTATTTTGTCTACGAATTGGTTCCTCCAAACATCTTGTGAGACAATCGTGTAAGGAGACCCCGAATCCGCGGCCACTTGAATGACAATACCTCCCACTGAAATTAAACACAAAGGTTTAGAAGAGGAAGACCCTGTAATGTTTACTACAACATCTTTTCTCTTTATCAAATTCACATGTGAGTCATTTTCTGAGGAAGATGAATTGTTGTCACTATCTTCTTGAACACAAGCTATTTTGCTTTTTGGTTTCTGTTTTGACTTGCGATTACAGACCCTTGAAATATGACCAATCAGGCCACACTCTAAACACTTAGCAGCCTTAGCTGGACATCTTTCATATGTGGCAGAATGTGCATAGCTGCCACACCTGTAACATACAACGTTACTAAACGTTTTCTGTTCCCTACTTTCATACTTTTTCTTCTCCCAACTATTTGGTTTCTTTTTCTCGAATTTTTTCTGATTGGTGTAAACGTTCTTTTTTTCTACAATCTTAGCAACTACATCCTCCTTTTTATCTTGAGAAAGAGTAACTTTGGCACATCTTTCTGAGAGCTCAGCTTTTTTCACGAAGGCAATAATATCCTTCAAACAATTATCACCCTCCACCCACAGGTTCTCTTACAATGTTCTATTTTTAGAATACATAACAATCTGATCTCTAATTAAGTCGTCATGCAACTGTGCAAATTTACATTTTGCAGCTAATTTTTTTAGACTGGAAACATACTCTTCAATGGATTCATGTTTTTGCTGCTTCCTGTGGAAAAAAGAATGTCTGGTGACTGCTATACAAACTACTGGAGAGAAATGGTCATCAAGATCTATAATAGCTGCTTTAAAAACATCCAAATCTCCTTCCGCAGGTTGATGTTTATGCATTTCATTAAAAATGCGAAGCCCTTCAGGACCTAAAGAGTACAATAACATTCTTTTTTTTCTTTCAGGAGTAAAAACGTCATTAACATCTTCCAAGTTCGCTATATAATTCAAAAAATATTCCTTCCAGTCTAACCATGCTACCACTGGTTCTCCTGGGATAGATAAAAATTCCTTGGGAGAATTAATTTGTAAGTACGGAAGATGGGTGTCTCTGTTTACGTTGGTATCTCCTGATGGATTGGATCTTGATGGTGAAGCTTCAACAGACATATTGATGAAATGTACAGAACAATGAAGAGAAAGTACTGAAAATGTTTTTTTTTTCAATAACAATAATCCACAAGAAAATGAATGTGCTTCAAGAATAACTTCACGCTGCATGTACTTTGAAGAAATAGTCTTGTGCCTCCAGAAAAATACAATGTCAAAAATATTCACTATTGAGAGTGCTAGGAAATTCAGTTAGAAAATGAAATAACGCTGTCCAAATTATATGTAGTTGAAAGCGCTATTAAAAATAACAATAAATACCTAAAAGAAAGCTGCTGCTCAGCCTGCAATCTTCAACTGACACACACCAGATCTCCAAGCAACGCATGCGTTCATGACACCATCATACATTCTACACTCAACCAGGCTGAACAGTGGGAGAGATGTAAATGAAAGAAAGAAGATGAGAAATCACATAACACAATCCCACCTCTAACACCAAACACAAATGAAATATTATTTCAATTAGTATTTTGAAAACTGGAGTTCTGCTTTGCTGCATTTATAAAGGAAAACCTAAAATAAGCTACAAAGCTAAAGAAAAAAAAACTATACTTGGGTGTTGCAAAAAATTACCCACAGTGATAAAAATGAAAGCATAGGTAGTAAATTGGGCCACTCGGGAGAACCAGGTGCTCAGGTGTTTCATATGAATTGGAAACTCTTAGCTGTGAGCCATTGATAGTGTTTGCTTTACAATTGTAAGTACCTATGCCTGTCCATTCATCAACAAAAGAAAAAAAGATTTGCTTGTACAAACAGGCAATAAAGCTTTTTTTATTGATGCCACACATTGTTAATCATTGTTAATCAGTGACCACCAGTAACTGCAAATGCCGGGTGTGAACTCCCTCTTCAGCAAGCCAAACGCCAAGCTCCGTCCTCTACCAACTAGGGGCCTCATTTATGAAAAGTGACGCATCGCTGCGTGAAAACAGCGATGCGTCACTATTCACTGCGCCCTCCTTGCGACACCAATGATGCGTCATATTTACAGTATGACGCATCATGGCTCAAGGAGTTACAGATACGTCAGTATTTCTGATGTATCTGTATGACGCAAAAGTGACGCATTGCTGGAGTGTGTCACAAAAGTGACGCAACTTCAGCAATGTGTTCTTTCACATGGGGCAAGCCCCATGTGAAGGGGCCTGCGTCAGTCTTACGCCTGCTGTGAGGCAGGCATAAGAAATTGACGCATTTGTGTCCTAAAAGTGACGCAGTGAAATCTCACAGATTTCACTGCGTCACTTCTACGACCCTTCCTTGCGTCAACACGGCTCCCTTGCATCCATTATACCTGGCACAGGTATAATGTGGCGCAGGGGTTTACAAAGTGACGCATCTACCTAGATGCGTCACTTTGTAAATATGGCGCAACAAGGTGCATTTTTTACGCCACTGGTGCGTCACAAAAAATGACGCACCGGCGGCGTAAAAGTGACGCACGGCCTCATAAATGAGGCCCTAGGTGCTGAAATAGTTTTCAGTCTAATTATTTGTTTCCATTTGCAGCAATGGAGTGCTTGTGTGCATTGTTCTGCCAGCAGCACAAAAACTGGTCTTAAATTGTGCCACTATGCGAGTACGCGTAGCAAAAAAGAAAGCACACCATTCCTTTAGGGGCATGGATTTTCAAAACATTCTGTGCCCAGTGTTATAATGCAGCCCAGAGCTAAATAATAAGAAAACGGTCGAGCACAGAAACCATTCTGTAGTAATGTATCTTGTCTATGACTGGTATTGTTCTCCATGTCATACGCTTGCATGACTCGAATGTTCCTTGTTGCTAAGTGTTGTAGAATGTGATTGAGCAGCTCACAGTTGGAGCTGAGCTGCGCTGAGCCTGGTGGAGTGAGGAGTCCTCATCTTTGCTGGCTCCACACCATGTAGCTACCAAATAAACCTGTGAAACCTCATCCAGGCTGCGGCTTCATCACCACACATTCCTATCTGCAAAACCACCCCCTTTTTGCCTGATGTGCCTGGAGTAAATATATTTCATGTGCCAGGAGAATTCACTTTTGTCATAGATTCCGTGGCATGAGATATAGATGTTGTTGGAACTGGGGTCACCAGTCCCCTAGGGTAGCATGGCACGAGCGGGTAGGCATCAGAAAGCTTATGTGTAAAGCAACCATGCAGCACACGCAACCACTGAGTCAGAAACCTGGGCACGCAATTAGTGACACCACTCCAGTGAGTTTGTGTAAAAACTCAAGTTAACTTTATTAAGATAGATAATCAGGTAGATGGAGCAGGATCAGGGTAGAGAAATTCATTATAACATTAGCTTTTCAGTTTACCTTTACAAATACATATGTTTCATTTCTCTGTAATAAATACTAGATGAATAAATCTTGAATATGCAATAAATATTAAATATTAGATAAATAAATATTTGAAGAACACAGGCCTGACTACCGCCTTGCTTTGAGTCAGCACCTGAAAGAAATACATTAAAGAGACAACCAAATAGCATTGCGTCTCATTGGTTCTGTGGGCATTTTACCCACTCCTCACCAAACAAGGGTGAGCGTTTCACATCTATAAATATGCAGATAACTAACGGTAGGTTTTAAATTCATATAGCACTAAATAGGAGTAAAACATTTCAGCAATCAGGAATATGCATTTCATGCAACACGGATGGCATCCCTTTAAGTAAACACCTCATTATGTAGACATCCCATTAGTTCTAACTAAACATGGCATTAGGCAGGAATGTAGAACACTTCCTAACAGATCAAGCCACATCACATTTATCAGAAAGTCAATAAAGGCACTTTCAAAGTATCAATTTACCACACTAAACAGTATTAGTAGTACATCTCATTAGCTCTGTAGTGCAATTATCATACTTTGCTTACTCAAATGCATCCCTCATCACAACATTACTTTAACTATTGGCAAGCTCAGCCCTTATTTTAGCTCAGGTAACCAGTGTCCTTTGAA
Source organism: Lissotriton vulgaris (assembly GCF_964263255.1). Taxonomy (NCBI): domain Eukaryota; kingdom Metazoa; phylum Chordata; class Amphibia; order Caudata; family Salamandridae; genus Lissotriton; species Lissotriton vulgaris. The sequence continues at coordinate 254,964 of NW_028244239.1, read as the reverse complement.
TGAACAACTTTGCAATTCTTCTACTTATCTTATCAAAGGTGACATTGGTAAATAGCACTTAATTCCGCTTCCCATAAAACCTGGCCAGGGATTCCTCATGGACGCTGTACTCAAGGGGGCCAGCATCTCAATTTATGGCACCAATTTATGGAGTAGAAGTCACTCCCCCATGTCTCTCCCTCCTTACTTGTTACTGGAAGTTGGGATCGTCCTGCTTCAGGCTCACCAGGGGAACAGCCAACGAAGGGGGTCAGGGATTTACCACTGAAGAGGCCCTCAGAGCTCGGGCCGGCTCCTCAGTAGGGCTCCCAAGCGGAGGCCAACCGGGGCAAATTGCTCAATGCTTCACCAGCCCCTCTCGGGCCTCCCAACACTCCCTCCCTGCTCGCGCCAGATCCGCAGTGTGGAGCTCGAGCAGGAGGGAATAGCAGATCACTCGGCGCTCCCTGGAGACCTGTGGCGCCTTTCCTCAGCGTCGGACTTCCAGAACGCTTCCTCTGCGGGCATGCGCAGTAGCGCTAGGCTGGCGCCGCCTCAGTCTGCACTCGTTCGTAGAGCAGACACTCTACTCCTGGGCCTGCTCACTCCTCTGCCCCTCCTTCCGGGGAAAAACAGCCACAACCAGGCATGCGCGAAGGCGCCAATTAGAAGTGTCTCACCGGCTTTCCTCAGACCACCGGTTGTCCCTCGGCCATACACGGAAGCGCGGAAAGCGCCCCGGGGTCCCGCTCACGAGAGGAAGCCTCGCAAGGTTCCTCAGCCTCAGTGGATCCCGGGGTGGACTAGACTAATGCGCGAATGGTGCCCCAGGGGTCCCAGTCACAATCCGGCGCCGATCTCTCCTGGTCACAGCTCACAGCAGATGAGAGGTAACTCTCGACGGGGGTAATTGGGTGAAGGGACAGTCAATAAAAACCAGGGCAGTAATCCTGGGCACAGAAGCGCTTCGCTGATGTAGTGCTGGTACCTAATGTCAGCTACCAGATGTACAGCGCCTCACAACTTCACAGCGCTTCGCAGGGGCATACAAGATAGCGCTTAGAGGCACTAATACGGAGCTTCTCCAGATGAGGGAAACAATACAGTGCTTACTATAGGCAGTCAATAGCGCTTACACTAATAGACTATAGCGCTTTCAGGGCACAGCAGATGACAGCCTTAGCGCTGGGGCCAAATTCAGGCAGTTCTGGAGGCTAGCGCTTCAGCAGTAGCTGTCTTAGCACTTGGGGCACTTCACAGCGCTTTACAGGGGGGGCAACCTCCACAGCCCTGCAGGCAATTCACAGCGCTCCCACAGGACACAGCAATTCTTCACCAGTCAAGCGCTTGGAGGGCAATGTAGCGCTTAGGCAGTTTCTAGGTTGGCGCTTCATCCGTAGTTGCTTAAAAATAGAGGCAGCTCACAGGACAAGCCACACAGCAGTGGCAGGTTAGCGCAGGAACCCCAGGTGGCGTCAGGGGGCACAGGGAGCGACACAGCGCCAATACCTGTTGGGTTCCTCAAAAGTCCTGTGGTGATTTGGTTTTCTTCTTGGCGGGATGTTTCTTGCGCCCTTAGTTTCTTGGTTACTGGTTCCTTAATTTCTTCTTGGCGCAGCTGTTTCTCGCGCCCTTGTAAATAGCAGTTGGTTTCTTGTTTCCTTTGGTTTCTTATTCCTTGAAGGGGGTTAAGTTGGTGGCTGGTGTTAGATCTCCTCAGCCAATCCCTTTAAGTGGTCCCTGGGGGTTCCCTGCCGCGGGGCTAGGTCAGTGGGGGGGGAACAGGATACCTCAACACTTGTAAAGCAGCACACTAGGCCCTGTCATTCCAGCATCATAAGACCCTGCCCTGACCCCTACTGCCTATCCTCCTGCGTAGGTACTTCCCCAGGTCTTCCCCTCAGCTTCTCTCCTCAGGAAAGTTCCCTCCCTTTCCTTTTATAGTGCCAGTTGACAGTTGGTAGTGTCAGTTGGTGTCAGTCGGTGTCACCTCACCTCTCCCAGAAGGTTCCAGAGGCTTCCAGGAGGTTCCACCATTCTACCTGTGGACAGGCTGGCAGGCTAAGATGGATACATTGCCTGAGGGTTCCAGCCAGCCCCTGGCTACTAGAATGCGCCCACTAAACCACGCTGCTGCAGCAGTGGTCTGTGGCGGCCATGTTAGGGGTAGGAAGTACCTGTACTTTAACACTAGTTTTAAACTACACAGGGCATTCTCCACCACCCAAAGCCTATACAGTGTTGTTTCAATAGGGGCATTCTAAATTAACAGGGGATAAAAAGCGAAAAATTTCTGGGGAAAAGGGCCAAGTCTCACAGATGTAATGGCCATCAATGTTAACATGATGGAGAATTCGCACCTCAGAATTAATGTACCAAGACAGAACAAGTATCTGTGTTATTGTTTACAGTGAATAGTATATTGATAGGAGTTTTTGAAAATAGTTTAAGGAAAATATCTATCATATACAAGAGGAATGATTAAAAAAAATACCTAAAAGATTTGCTGTGTCACAAGTTGCTTGCCCATCAGCGAGTGTGTCTCAAAATGTGCATCCACCAGGCTATTCCCCCACAATACTGAGTTTTTAATATTGACAGAATATAGTGACCAAAATATCGACTACCACAATAGTATGAATGTTACTATATAAAGATAAGAGTAGATTTACTATTCTTAGCTCCACATACAAGTACCTTGATGTACAAACATATCGCTTAAAAGTATGTAGATATGGAGTTAGGGCCAGTAAATATATACTGTCGGAAATCTGCCTTTTCTTAGAGGACACCCCATATGTTTTGCCTTTTACTGGACCATATACTTTTGGTGGTTTTAGAAGTCTCTCTAACTTACCCCTGCTAACCAGTAGTTAAGTACCTGTGCTCCCCTTTTAAACATGTTTGAATGGCATCTTCTTCATTGCCATATTTAACTTGCCCATAAGTCCCAAATATTTGTGTACCCAGGTCCTGGAAGTTACTGCAGCATCTTTTGTGCCATCCACTACAGTGACAGTGCAAACATGCCTGCAGGCCTACCCTTGGGAGCCTGACTGTAGCAGTCTAAAAACTGCAATTCTACCTATCAAAGAAACTATTTTGACAGGCTAAAACTTCCCTTTTGAATATTAATGAATCCCCCCTATGTAGGCCTTGTAGCCCAAAAAGCAGAGTGCATGAATTTTAGTAGAGCATAAAGATATTTAGGGGGCCATTATAATGTCAGGCAGACTTGCATTCGCCTGACACCGTCTCGTAAACGGCCTCCGGTCGGTGGTCCTGCCTGCCTCATTAGGACACGACTGAACACTGTTCGGTCATATTCCAACATTTACGACATTTTCCTAAGGGAGCATGCCTTAAGGCCGTAAACCGGTCATAATACATGCTCCCATACGGAAATGAGAGGCGTTGTCCATCCTTGCACCTCACGGCATGCAGTTATCAACAGGAGGGCACCATAGGTGCCCCTAGCCCCCAACTGGAGGCTGCACATACAAGGGGGTCCTGCTGAGGGCCCCCAAACACACGTCCCAACTTGGTTTCCATGTCAAATAGGCCAGAAACTCTGCATCGTAATCCCATGGGTGGAAAGGCCCGCTATTTGGGATTAAAAGCAGTTCCAACTGGCCATTGGGTTCCTTAAGCCCGTCGGAAGTTGATGGAGCAAGGTTTCATACGTAAATAAACTTGCTTGTATTCAATCCTCTCGTAATAACATTTAACTTATTAATCAACATGTTTTGTTATTACTAATCATTGCTTTTCACAACATTTTAGTATCTAGGGGAAGCTTTCCTATGTGCTTTTACTAACAGTAATTCGAGTGTCCTAATATGGCCTTTGAAAACGCGGGAACCTTTCTGCGCATGCGTCTGCTACATCTACGTAGTGTAACATATCTATGACTTTGGTGGGAATTTCTTGCAGCTGCGCATTAGTGCCAAAGATGGGCGCTTCATGCTTCACATACTAATGCACATGCTCCTGCTCGAACGAAACTTTGTATTTATTTTATTTATTTATTTTATTTTGAAGGTTTCATATAGCGCGAACAAGACTCTTGCGAGTATCAGAGCGCTTTACAGGTCATAGTTAGAAGGCACAAAATGTACAAAGAACAGCCCAAAAAAAGAATTTACAGTGAATAGACAGAGTTCAAGTGAATTTAGCCATGAGGATAGCTTTCACTTCTCTTTTGAAGGAGTTGGTGGAAGGGTTCATTCTTGTTGCATTGGGTAAGGCGTTCCATATACTCGGAGCCATCCCCGAAAATGACCGGGTATAAGTTTTTTTCTTGGAAAATCGTTGAAGTTGTAGGAGAAGAGTCTTGGCGCTCCTGGAGGCTCTGTTGCCTGAGGAGAGCACCAATTTCTGAGCTAGGTATTGTGGGGCGTTGTGGTGGAGGGCTTTGTGTGTCATACAGGCGATTTTTAGGTGAATTCTGGCTTGTATGTCCTGCTTAACTACTATTTATTTATTTATTTATTTATTTAAAACTTATAATGCGCAACAGCTACCCGCAGTGTGTTTACCGGCGCAAGGGATAGACTAAAGAAGAAAAAAGGACATTACAACAGCATTATTAACAGCTAAAATGGCAGGAAATCTATTGGAAGAGTAAAGTTTTTAATTTTTTGCGGAAGCAGAACATGTTAGTCTCAGATTTCAGAGCAGTGGGAAGCGCATTCCAAGATTTGGGGCCTAGATGGGAGAAAGATCTTTCCCCCGTCTTCACAAGTTTAAATCTTGGAATGACGAAGTCACAGTTAGCCGAGGATCTTAATGTGCGGCTAGGCCTGTACGGTTGAACAAGGCTCTGAAGATACAGAGGGGCTGAGCCCTGCTTAATTTTAAAAAGGTAGCATAGGGCTTTAAATTTAATGTGGCTCGGGATCCTGAGCCAATGTAAGTCGCGAAGAGCCTGGGTGGCCGAAGATCTCCTCGGGATGTTACATAAAAGTCGGGCCGAAGAGTTCTGTACTACCTGCAGTTTATTTATGGTCGCAGCATCGGCACCAAGGTAGAGGACGTTACCATAGTCCAGACGAGACGTTACTAATGCCTGGACGACGGTTCTCCTAGTGGCATATGGCAACATCCAGAGAATTTTCTGAGACCGGTTGGGGGAGGGGACCCATAGCATCAGGCCTGTGTTGCGGGCCCCAGAGATCTTTATGTTTCCCCAAGATGACAATCTCGGTCTTGTCACCGTTTAGCTTGAGGAAATGCCTCTGCATCCACTCAGCCACTCCTGACAATCCAATTTTCAGACTAGACACGCAGTTGCCTTCAGTGCTGGAGAGGGAGAAAACAATTTGTGTGTCGTCGGCGTATGAAAAAATAGTTAGCCCAGCATCCTCTACGATGGAAGCTAGAGGTTTGATGTAAATATTAAATAATAAAGGGCTAAGAAGGAACCCCTGAGGGATGCCATACGCCGAAGGACAAATATCAGATACGGCTTTCGTGGAGAAGACCTGGAAAGTGCGTTCACTTAAAAAGGAAGCAATCCAGGCCAATGCGGGACCATCTACTCCCAGGGACCGGAGAGAGTTCAATAAGGTGGAATGAGACACGGTATTGAACGCTGCACTCAGATCCAAAAGGATAAAGTTAAAATAAAGTAATGGGGTTAGAGTAGAAACAAGTGGTATACAGTGCATTTATTTACTTTGGTATTCTAACACGTCTCTCTTTGACTTTATTATTAGCACGTATTTGGGCCTCAAGGGTGTCGCAAACTCCATTTTGAAAAGGCTGCGTCTGCGCAGATGGTCATAGAAATCCTTGAAGCACTGTCATTGAACCACAGCCAAAGTCCTGACTTACTCACAATGTTCCTGGGAACCTGAACGTATTACCCCAGGAGAGGAAGTAATATGGACTGTATTTAATACATTGTATATGATTTAAAACAAATATTGCTGGGTGGAATAAAAGCATGGGAAAGTAAATTATGGGCGGGAACATTGACCAACTTTATTGTTTGGAAATTATCTCATACTGGTATGGTGTGATGACCGCTCCTCGCCTCTCTGACCAATCAAATGAAGGGAATACACATATTCACAACATTGGGGGTGGTACATACCCTGGAAAATGGTATAACTAAGGTAGGTTCAGTTAGTTAGATTGTCCGACTTGTCACAGACCTGCCACTGACCCAACGTATGCTGGAGAAGAATCATGGATGCCGTAGACCTCAGAGCGCTGGTCAAGCACTCTGAAAGCAGAATCGGGAAATTGCTGAGGGAGAAGACTCTGTCACCCCGAAGGGAGTTCAAGAGCAGCTGCAGAGAGGGGTGTGACGCTGGCATTGAACTTAGCGGAGGTTGTCTGTCCTGTTCTGCACTTGTCCTGTCCTGTTGGCACCTGTTTGGTGGGGAGCTCTTTCTTATCCCAGCCCGAGGCCAGTGTTGGTCCTCGCACCATTCTAGGTAAATATAATCTGTGTGGTATGTCCTTGTACCGTTTCCCTTTCTCACCTTTCCCAGGTACCAATGTATCAAAGTGTTTTCTAAAAGTCTTGCAAGATTTATGCTTTAATAGTTATTTTCTTACTTGCAAAATCCCTAATCTCACTGTTATGGCACCTGACTCACAGACTATTGCATAGATAAAGTGTTTAAAACTTACTTGAGTCTGTGGTTATTTCCATGGAGGTAAATGTTATTCTCTACCTATTATTTTAACTCCTGTGATCCATTAGATTTAGGACTTAGAGCACAAGTGACAAGGATTTGTTAGTCATGGTGTAAGGGCGAATACATTTCTGATAGGCAGGTAGAAAGTTGGATTACCAGTTCAAAGCATGAATGTTTATGGGCCCAGGTGAGTATGGTAAACTGAGCTGGTAATCCCGCCCCATCAAAGCCAGCTTGAAATACCGTCGGGTTTCAATTCTGACTGGCTGATAATGATCAGCCGGCCAGAAGTGAAACCAACGATGGGGGTTGGAAAGCCTCCAACGACAGGTCGCCTGTTTTCCGACCTCCATCATAATAGGCCCCTTAATGTTAAAATATTGTTCCAGTAATGACCACTGAAAAGCTAGTTTTCACTGTGGACGGCCTAGCTGTCCTATGTAGAAAACCAGAATACAGAATAAAATCCTAATACAGTGCCTCAGACATGGGACTAGCTAGAAAAAATAAACAACTATTTTTAATAGTTGATAAAAATCCAATTCAATGGTGACAGTTACATTTTCTTTACTAGAAATTCCTGGAGGCTGAATTTGCTCACCAACATCTCCCTGCCAGTGATCAGTATTTGAATAAGTGTAAATGAGGTGTGAAATTCCTCCCAGTAGCTACACAATCGGTCACTGTGATTGACTGCTTGGTCTGAATGGGCAGATATAACTTCTCTGAACCTCATAGAATGTACAGGATGGGGTTGTTGGCATCCTTTTTGACATTACAGTGTAAAATCCTGCTGGAGTGTCAAATCCTACTTGACAGGTCTGCTGGGCTTTACGTATAATGCTTGAGAAACACATGAAAGGAAGAAAACAAAATGGCAAGACAATTCTCGTGTCTCCACTGTCTGGTTTCCGGAAAACCCTGCTTTTGTCCTACAAGACTTCTGTCTCTGGGTTTTACATATAACACTTAAACTGCACATTAAAGTAAGGAAATAGGATGTCAAGACAATTCATGTGTATCTAATGTCAGGTTGCTGGAACACACTGCTTTAGTCCTACCAGACCTATGTCTCTCGGTGTATTAGGGGTACAGTGGCTGCCTCAAACTGGATATTTGTGTTAGATGTCAGAGGACACTAGGATCACCATAGTATGCTCCATATACATCCGGCCCTCAGAGCCCGACTTTAGTGTGACTAAAAACTTTCACCATGTTGAAAATGCCCAAAGTGGGTAGGTTTGAATCCAGCAACGTTTATTCTATTGCTTCGGGTATGTCTAGGAGTCATTTCCTCCCAATAGCACATGCCAGGCATATAGGAGGTATCTCAACGCACACTCTAGAACACTGCTGTGCCTGGGGAAGGATAGAAGATGAATGGACCTGGTGTCTCTGACCCGAGAGCAGCCCTGAAGGACTGGATCTGCCCCCTCTTGTACTCAGGACAAAAGAGCGTACACCAAGGGTCATAAGACTGACCTTCTATTCAAGGTGCAGGGCTACACCGAGCTGCAAGAGCCTTTTTCTGTTACTGATCAGCTGACCATTGGCAAATGGACCTCAACTGGACCCTGCAATTGGCCTCTACCTAAAACCCTGTAAGTTTCTTAGTGCCTCCCCTGAGGTCCTGAGGGCTTTAGAAGTGTACACCTGTAGCGGAGGTTGATCATGACATAAAGGTTTAAGTCAGAAGGTAAAATATTTGATCAGGACGAACCAGGTTGGTGCATTGGCCCTCACACCAGTGCAGTCAGCCTCAAATTGTGCTTTGGTCCCGGTCTACTATGACTATTGACTATCATTGGTGCATTGTGCCTTTTGGCGCTATTTCTACTTAAACTTTCAAAAATCATATTTATGGTTTCCTTTATTAGATTGTTGCCATTTTGTTTATTACACTTTACTCTATATTTCTAATTCAGGTTAGTATTTGTATTGTTTTACATTTTGATTTTATTACTGTCCTAAAATTCTCATTGGTCTAAATTAAGTCCGCCTGCTCTGTACCATAGCTAACAGTGAGCTAAATGTAGGTTAATCTATTGATTTTGAGACTTCACCTTAACAAAGTTTGAGATTATTCCTTGAGTTTGTCAGTCTCCCACCCCAATTTATAATCTAATTTCTTATAATACACTTACCTTTTTGAATTTATCTTAATAATTTTCTGGCAGAACACTATTTTGTCACTCAATACTGTGACATACACTTTTCAGTCAGTTACTCTCTACAGCAGTGATCCTCAAAGTACGGCCCAGGGACCACATGTGGCCCTCTTGACCTCAACATGTGGCCCCCTGTTCAAGAGCAACACTGGGATAATGCTTACGTGACTCAGCACTAACATAAAAAATATATTAAGTAAAATGGCAAGCATTTATTAAAAGGTTAATTCAAATTAAACAAAGAAAGTAACTAGGGTTCCCTAAACAACTTAATTTTAGGAACACTAGCATTTATAAAAACATCTTGTAGTAAAATTATGATAAAGTCTGTAAATACCTCATTAACATGCAGAACTGTTTCACGTTAGTACATCAGATTATCAGTGCATGGAAAAGTATATATTTTTTTAAAGTGATAGTTTTCAAACATGAATCGAGAAACATTAATTCTTCCCTACACCATGATAACAATGCCAATTTGTGTGCAAAGAGGCAAGTCAGTTATTACGTGCACCTTTCAGGGGTTGGGGTTTCTATTATACATGAACAACATTTTGTTTATTAAATCAAACACTAGAGATGGCTTTGTACAGCAGACATCCTGAAGACATATATTTCGAGGTCCTTATGTGCTAATTAGGAAAAAGGATAATGACCTAGGATCACACAGTTTGATTAAGTCGAGAACCTGGGATTAATCCCACGTTTTTGGTTTCACATTCAGACACTAGCTGTATACACCTAGCTTTCCTTAAACCCACCATTCCACAAACCCCTTCCCAAAGCCTGCGTGCCGCCCTCGGTCACATCAAGATTCTGTGCTCAGTGGCTGCACAGATGACACTTCTGACAGTAGCAGTCAGTGGTGGTAGTGCTGTGGGGCGGTGGGGCGGGGCAGGGGTGGAGCAGGATTGGGGGGTAGTAAACTATGGAATGAGGCCGAACAGAGGTAAGTAAACAAATACATAAATAAAACAAATTTCATTGCGCGTGCTGCATTGCCAAATGTGATGCAGCGAGTGCAACAAAATGTGTTTGATTTATTTATTTGTTTACTTACCTCCGTTGGGCCATATTCCACTCAGTAGTTCTTCCTTTAAGACATTTTCTACAGGCAAAATCTTCAAATCTGATAGTAAATGTTCCACAAGGTTAAAATGATTGGCTACAGGCTGGTCAAGTTTCTTATTGATTATTGCAGATTGCAAAAGGTCTTTCCAAAATCGCCAGTCATTGCTTGCCGCAGAGTCCCCAATTTATGATCTCTTGTTGTGAGATCTGAACTCAGGCAAGCTGTAACAAATGCAGGGGGGCATTGCTGTGACTCTAAACGGTGCATCACATGTGAATACCTTTTACAAACATCATCAGTAACTAGTTCTGTTACAAGAAGGACCTATGGAATACAACAGCATCTTACATGTCCATCAACATGCATTATTTATGTGATTCAATGCCAATACCAAAGCTGTAAAAACAATATCTAAGCCAAACAGTAAATGACATCTGTACACCATTCAGGAACCACAAATTGGCAATAATTAATAAGAAACTTGACCAGCCTGTAGCCAATCATTTTAACCTTCTTGAACATTTACTATCAGATTTGAAGATTTTCCCTGTAGAAAATGTCTTAAAGGAAGAACTACTGAGAAAACTTCTGGCTGCACTGTTTAGAATCATTGCATTTAGATGGACTTAATATTTATGACAATATCACCTGATTATTGCATATCTCAAGAGATCCCAGGGCTGCATTGATTCCACATTCCAAATGGAATCTTTACTCATGATGCTTTTTGAAAAGTCAGCAGTGCTATCTGTGTAGCCACTGAGCAAACCAGCTTGTACTACCTGAGGAATATATTTTGGTTCTTTGGAGAGTCCATCTGTTTGAGTCACTTCTTTCTTGGATATTTATTTCTTTGTGACTTATTGTATCCTTTGGGATCCAGATTTGTGCCCTGGATGGCTGTTTTTTTCTTGTGATTCTTCATCTTCTAGTGCATTTTTTTTAAATGTAATCTTTTTATTGAAGGTTTCAAACACAAAAACAAAGACACACACACCTTAACTCTGTAGAGCAGCCAGTCAATTGCACGTTCCCCATCATATGCACATCAATAAGTTACCGTCCCGTACAGGCGGTAACCATTCCTTCCACCCTCCTTAATACATAGTAACCCACAGATCCTATGTACCCAAGACACATTCTGCAGGGTGGCCCATGGCTGCTATATCCATTCCCAGTTTTTTGTTTAGCAGTTTAGCATTCTCTGCTCTCACGAAATGGATTTCCATTGTTTTAGGTCTGGCAGATATGAGGAGCCCCATTGTTGGACCACATTTCTTCTAGCAACCATCAGGTCCACCCTGTAAAAGATTTTACATATCATTGTAGGGTTACATCTCCCCAGATAGCAAGTACAATCATCTTTGCTGAAAGGGGTCCCCTTATACCAGTAAGACAGTATCGTACCCCTGACCAAACTCCTTCAACTCTGGGCAGTCTGACAGCGTATGTAACAAAGTCCCCCTCTAGCCATAACTGCATAGACAACGATCTTTAAGAGCACAGTCGATCCTGACCAGGATCTTTTATTTGACCAATTTAAAATCAGAATCTCTGGACACCTCCGTTGGTGCAGTAATCACTTCCACCCACTCCCCCTTCTTAAAGAGACCTATGTCTTCCTCCCGCTTCATCTTAAGATCCACCAGTGGGTCTGGGGTATTGTTTATAACATACTGATATATTTTTTTTATTTTAGATCTTAGAAATGTATTAGGAGTGTGTTGTATGCTTTATTAGGGCATTAAGTGGGACGTTTTTAAAATAATTATTCTTTAAAAAATATTTTTCTTTACTTTAAATTATGTAATGTAGTGAATATTTTAATGTATTAATTATTTAGGCTTTTTATTTTTGGGATAGTATTTATGTTTATATTTCTTTGAGGTTTTTGTTTTTAATGGTTGCTTATATATTGCTTTTGCTTTGGTATTATTTGCTATTGTAATACATTTTTTGAATTTTATTTTTGAATAAGTAAAATAATACTTAGGTTAATGGTTTTTTTTACATTTACATTATTATTTTTAATTTGTGTTAGTATTTTTAATTATATTTTTTAAGTAACAATTTTTGTAAACTGTATAATATAATTAAATGTTTATGTTGATGTGTTTCTGTAAATCAATCAATCAATCAGGCATTTATAGAGTATGACAACTCACCTGTGAGGGTTTCAAGGCACTGAAGGAGCTAACTGCTTCATGGTGATTTGTTCATTCGAACAGCCAGGTCTTGCGTCTTTTCCTGAATTCCCGGAGTGATGTGGCTGTCCTGAGGAGCAGGGAAGGTCATTCCAAGCTTTGATCACCAGGTGTGAGAAGGAGCATCCTCTGCTTTTGCTTTCGTGGATCCAGGGGGTGTCTGCGAGGAAGAGGGAGGCAGAGCATAGGTGTTAGGTCGGTTGGTGGAAGGTCATGCATTTGTTGATGTATGCTGGTCCTTAGTTGTGCAGGGCATTGTATATATGGGTCAACATCTTGAACTGGCATCTACTCTGGATAGGGAGCCAGTGTAGTTCTTGAGGTGTGGTGTGATGTGGGTCCATCTGGGGAGGTCGAGGATGAGTCTTGCTGCTGATTTTTGTATTGTCTGTATTCTGTTCAGTAGGTGTCTGGTGATTCCCACATAGAGTGTGTTCCCATAGTACAGCCTCCTGGTGATGAGGACCTGCGTGACAGTCCTTCTGGTATTGACTGGGAGCCACCTGAAGATCTTGCGGTGTGAAAGCAGGAGACTACATTTACCTGTGTCTTGTTAGAGAGCTGTCCAAGAAGATGCCCAGGGCTGGTCTGCTGGGGAGTGAGATGGGCTGAGTTCAGGCCGCCATGCGTTGGTCCATGGCAAGGAGTTGTTCCCAAATATGAGGACTTACGTCTTGTCCGTGTTAAGCTTGAGACAGTTCCCGTTGATCCAATCAATGATGCTCAGAACACACTTGTGGAAGTTGGCTCTTGTAGTGGAGGGGTCTTCTGACAGTGAGAGGATGAGCTGGGTGTTGTTGGCATGCGAGATTATGTTGCATCCATGACATCTGACGATGTTGGCCTAGGGGGTCATGTATGTGTTGAAGAAGGTGGGGCTGAGGGATGATCCTTGGGGGCACTCCAGATGATCTTCTTGGGTTCCAAAGTGAACGTTGGGAGATGCATTCTCTGGGGGTCTTCCGATACGTAGGTAAATATTTAATTTATTTTTATCTAATATAATGATTTTTTAAGTAAATTTAATTTGTTTTAAATATTTGAATTTGTATGACTGAATGGTGTTCACAAATACTTTTCTATTTAATTTCTTATTGTAATGTTAAAGTATTGTGCTGTTTTTATTGTTTTGGTTATGGTATTTTTATAGTATAGTGTTTTAATAAATATGTGTCATATGGAATGGGAGTTATTTTATTTATGTTTTCTAAAGTTTAGGTATTTTATGTACGTCGATTACATTGCAGTAGAAGATGTGAATTTTACCTCCCCAAAATCAATACGCTTTGCCCAATTATTTTTACTTCGGATTGGGAATATTATATGTAAACATAGCCTCTTCAGGGAACAACGTTTCCCAAATATGGCTTGATTTGCAGTGTGAATAGTGAATCTACCCCCTCAAAGCTGAAAGCTTTCCCCAGTTCAGCTTGGACTGGAATGGAAATAATAAATACACCCCATCAAAAAGTGCAACACTTTCTCCAATGTGGCTCAGATTGGAGTGGGAATAGTAAAGTGCACCCTTTAAAGTTTAAAATGTTGTATAATACTTTTAATTTGTAGTTGGAAACTTTATTTTACAGTCTTGTAAATTGAACACTAGGTTTAGTATCTTTAACTTTAGTTATAAAGAAATATGGCTTTTGCGTGTATTGTTATTTTTTTGTACTTTTATAGGTGAAAGTAGTGTGTATATAATTTTTAAATACGATGTTTTGATTTACAATTAAGCTTTTTATCTGAAAATTGTACGTTGAACGATGCACACTGTCTTTTAAATGCAAGTTTAATTTATTAAATGTAGTCCTTTTAGTAAAATATAAAATTGTACATGTCTTACATTTCAACATACCTTGTGAATTACATTTTAATATAATTTAATTTTCACATGTTTTCACCCATATAATATATATTTATTCATGCATATAATTTGTTGTATACATTGAATATTCTGACATATTTTCCATATATTAAAAAGAGATTTGTTATTTAAGTTTTTTAGAGTTCTTTTAATAAATTGCTAAATTTTTCGTACATTTACATAACTTAGCATTTCTAAAACCTTTACAATATTTTAATACATTTTAATACAAAAATGAGAAATCATATATTTTTATTTAGCATTGTTTTCCGCAAGGGGTTGAGTCTTTTATTTTGTGCATTTATTTAGTGGCCATTGTTTTACCACTTTATTAATTTTGCAGTCTATCTTTGTTATTTTGTGGTGTTGCTAGTTCCCTTTGGTTGAGGTTCCCTGTGCCTGTTCTTTGGGGAAGGTAAGAATAATGTTTGTATTAATTTTGTGTTTTTAATGTTAGTGGTTGGTTATTCGATTACTTTAGTTATGTTTATGATTTTAAATATTCAATTTGGTTAGTGTTAGAATTGTATTGTGGTTGTGGTTATCCAGTGTGGTAGGGCTCATTATTTTGTAGTTAAAGGTTTGTTCTATTTCGTAGTTGTGTATTAATTATATGTGTTTTTTTTTATTGTATATTGTATTATAATATTTATGTGGTCTATGAGTTGTGTAAATGTTTTGTATTTCTTTCACAGATTTCACATTTGGGTTGTCACAGCAGCTTTTTAGGGCTCGCCCCTCGTGATGCACTGCGCAGCAGTGCCCGCGCAGGCGAGCCGTTTTGTAGGGGGGTTTAGAAACGGATCCTGGAATTGCACACGCTTGTGTGTGTGCTTTTCCTTTTGGGTTCCGTGATTGGGCTTTACATGCGTGTTTTTTAAAACAGAGCACGCAATAGGCCAAAGGCGGGCGCATTGCTCTCCCTATGGCCTATTGGTGTCTGTTACGTGCACCAAAGCCCATGTGGTTTCAATTATCGTGCTCAGACACGGGCGCGATAGTTGAAAACACATATGGCTCACTGTGGCGCGCGTCCACGCACCACTCGTGGCTGCGTTTTTTTTTTCTTTCAGTGCTGCTTATTTCAACCCTGCACCTTCCTTACGCCCAATATGTCCGAAGCACTTAGAAAGGGTGCCTGGGGTTTAATGCCGAGCCTGCGACTCCTGTTTTAAGTATGCTTTTAGTCAACTGCACAGGGGCTCCCAAACTCAGCTGCTGCCTGCTCTGGCCACATCCATGTAAACATCTGCAGAAAGGCCCTCGTCTTACAGGTAACACATAACTGGAGGGCAGTGGACACTCCAATGAGGCGGTACCTGCTTGTTTTCAACCCGGAGGGACTGTTCTGGGGATTAAAATATGCCCGTCCTCATTTAGTGAAGCAAGTAAATGCCCTTGCATTGGGGTCTGCTGGTAAAATCTTTCTGGCTGAAAGTACTATAACTGTAATTGTATTTGTATAGCGCTTACTACCCCTGATGAGGCATTAAAGCGCTTTACGCCAGACATCACCGACTAAAAGCACTTTTCGCGGCACTCTGTTAAAGCATGTAGCATCTCTAGCGACTAAAAGCCCTTCTCGGGGCACTCTCAGGCCCCTGTCTTCCCCCAGCATCCTCTAGCGACTAAAAGCCCTTTTTGTGTAACACTCGGGCCCCTGGCATCCCCCAGTATCCTCTAGGGACTAAAAGCCCTTCTCGGGGTGCTCTCAGGCCCCTGGCTTCCCCTCAGCTAACATGCACACGCCGGTGCTGTCAGGTGAAGACGTGTAGGGGTCGATCGGTGCAACACTAGTATTGTGTTTTTTCAGCCAGCATCAAGGCTTTCCAAGTTTCAAGGAATGCCTGCTCCGTCATTAAAAAAAAAAACACAAATACAGGTTTTGGCAGGTAGCAGTTGTTTGCTCGGTTCCCCGAGCACAGTTTACGAGTCCCCATTATGAGAAAATCGAGGTTGTGTTGCTGGTGCACACCACATGTACACTGTCACAGATTTCAACATTTGGTGTCAAAAGTCAAATGCAGGCACAAAACACGAAATATTGCAGCCACGTGCAAGTGTTGTCATAAACCCAAAGCAGGCGTCCTCTTGGGGCCGATTACAGTGCTTTTAAGAGGCCGCTGTGCTCCATGAACATCATGCGTGTGCTCCGAAAACAGGCTCCGAGGCACAAAACACTGCCGGGGGTTGGACTTAGCAGGCAAAGAGTAAGCGGCCCTGGACAGACTCACCCCGATGAAAGAATCCTATGAGTCCAGCCGGGGTGGACACCGTGGTCTTCAAACGTTTTAATGCTGCAGCCCCCCCACCACTAACGTGAAGGTGAGGGGGGTGCAGGCGTACCATATTTGCCATACCGCTCTGGCATGGGTGCCATGAGGCACAATGCAAGCAAGGACTTTGCCCCCCCTTATCCCTGAGTTGGTGATAAAAAGCTACCAACTAGGGTACATAGAAAAACAATGGTCCCAACCAAATAATTACTTTCAGAGAAAAAAATCTATGTTGAGTTAATTACTTAAATGAGCTTCTTAAATCAAACCGCTCTGTTGAGTCAATCAATATTAGCAAAAAAGAGACAATTTTCAACACATTAATTTTTTGTCGAAAAACCTGACACAAACCAAAAAATTATTTGAAAAGGTTAGGAGTTTAATGATTTACTCCATTGAAACTCGATAATTATATATATACATTTTTACAATTATATACAATTTTGGACTAACGGTAAAAAAGAGAGCAGTCAGCTTCTAAAGAAGTGCAGGAAAAAAGAGAGAGAAAGGTGATTGTGATAAGAAGGGTGTAAGCCTCAAAAGAAAAATAGTGACAAGTGAATAAGAGTTCGGATCTGTTTTAGCTGTACTGAAAATCCAGCTACTTTTGCAAAAGGCCACAGTTAGTTGTTATTATTTTACTCATTTATACAGTCACAGGTGACATGTATAATGGTTTCCAGAGTGGTCCTGTTTGTATATCTTAAAGAAAGGCGTCGACGTTTCGACCCGTCTTTCGGTGCGTGGGCAAGTTGGAGCCTCGACCTGCGGGTCTTCCTCAGGACGGATGATGCACATACGTTTTTACCGTAGACTTCACACACAAGTAACCTAATATAAAAAATTATTAAAATGGTGGTCAGGATTTTAATGTAACGTATATGGATATAAGCTTTCCATAACGCATGTAGTTCTTACCCACGGATTATTTATGGGCTGCCTCCATCATCCTATTCAAAGATGGACGAATGGTGTGATTTGATCGTAGAGACCCACCTGTAATTAATAAGGCATGGGCGGTCTATTACTAAACTTGTATACAGATCAATTTGTTGTTACATATTTTACCTATTTTACCTAATGCCGCCTAGTATAAAACTAAGTATGCTTTCAAACAATGAGCTTACCCTGAGCTAGGTGGTGCGGCGTCTATGATGATTATCCAGACCTTGATAGTTAAAATTCGAGCAGAACGTCCCTGGACACTGCATGGGAGACAGCAAATGAGGGGTATATTGAGTTTCTAAGCTTCCCACTTCAAAAATCGTGCGAACACTATACGCTAGTGGATTGGTGCATACCTTCCGTGTCAGGCGTTAAGCATATCAAGTTTCAACCAGTTGGAGTCAACAAGTGTTCAGGTTCAGTCCCCGATTTGTTTAAATACCAGGCGCTGAAAAAAAGATCATACGCAATAGTTCAGTGGGATAAAGAGGACGGCTGAATCGTGTGCGGTAAGGGATAACAAGTTTTTTGGATCAGCCTACCTCTCTAACTCGCGTCTGTTACCGCTGAAAGCCGAACTGCCGTGTCAAGTCCAGGCGCGACGTAATGGCGTCACACATGCGTTTTAAAGCCTTTCAATGGAAAGGGACAAAAGACTACCCAACAGTGATACTCGGCAATTCATGGTTTAATGAATGAATGAATTTAACAGATTCATGTGGTAAAAGAGGGGATCAGCCATTATTCAGGATGGACACTTGTTTGTTGATCTCCTCATACTCATTGAGTCCCCGCTTGATTGTGTCGAAAAGATGTATAAAGCGACACTCCCGAATACTCAGAATTTGGCTAAAGTCTCCCCCCCTAGGGTTCGGTGACACTTTTTCCAGAATACACCATGTCAGGCTGTCTGGGGCATGGTCAAATCTCGTAAAGTGTTCAACTAGAGGTGCTCCTTGGGTTTTGCATTTTATCCGGCTAATGTGTTGTAATATCCGACATTTGGCTTTTTGGATAGTTTGCCCGATATACACAAAACCACATGGGCACGTGATGGCGTAAATGACGCCAGAGGAATTGCAGTTGCTATGATCACGCATCACATGTGTGTGGTTATTGTGTTTGAACTCTTTGATTTCTTGAGTAAGCGGGCATACCTTACAACTGCCGCATTTTACATGTCCTCTTATTGGTGGAATTCCCCATAATACTGTTTGGCTTGGTTGACTTGCTGTAGGTAGGAAAGTCCTCACCACATAATCCTTTATGTTTTTAGCCTTTTTAAAGGCATGCAAGGGCGGAGGGGCATTCCCTATTTCGTCTGCAATCATGTGCCAGTGCTGGTTTATTATCTTTTTTTATTTTGTTACTCTTGGTTGAGTACGTGGTTACGCACACCATTTTATCATCATTAACCTTTTTCTTTGAGGTACCTAAGAGGTGCTCTCTGTGGTTATGCCACGCTCGTTTTCGTGCCTGCTTAAGGAGCCTGATAGGGTATCCTCTGTCGTGGAGTCTTTCTAGAAGGCATGACGATTCATTGAAAAAATCTTCTTTCTTAGAGCAGTTCCTCCGCAACCTTAGGAATTGACCAAATGGGAGGTTATCCCTAAGGTTGCGGGGATGGTGGCTCATATAGCGGAGTAAGGTGTTTCTCTCACTGCTTTTGCGATAAAGACCAGTGTATAGTGTTCCTGATTCTGCATTGATTGTTATATCCAAAAAACTGATTTTATGTTTATCGAATTCTAAAGTGAATTTAATGTCTTCAGAGACTGTGTTGAGCCACTGATGGAAAAAAGTTAGTTGCTCTGTGTTGCCATTCCAGATGATCAAGACGTCATCTATATATCGACGCCATAGCCCTATATGGTTGTAATAGGGGTTACTTGCGTTGAGGATGTGTTTATGTTTGAAGGCATCCATAAAAATTATGGCTAGATTGGGGGCAAAACTAGCCCCCATCGCCACCCCCTTCGTCTGGACATAAAATTTGCCCAGGAAGGAGAAATAGTTCCTTGTCATGGCCAAAGTAAGAAGTTCAATGATGAACTCAGTTGGTACGAAAGAGGGTGCAGGACGTGAGTTCAGCACTGTTTCAATTACAGTCAGAGCTAAATTTTGCGGGATGTTCGTGTACAATGATTGGATATCCATTGTAGCCAGAAGATTTTCACTGGGGTCATGGGCACGGCCATCCAATAATTGTATCGTTTGTAGTGTGTCCTTTAAGTACGTCGCAGTATTTTCAGCCAAAAGTTTTAAAAAAGTGTCGATATATTTACACAAAGGCTCGAGCAGAGAGCCACATCCAGAGATTATTGGCCTACCTGGCGGGTTCTGCATTCTTTTATGGACTTTTGGGAGGGTATATATGGTAGGTATTCTAGGGTTGCGGTTATTCAGATATTCAAACTCATGCTTTTTTAAAAAACCTAACTCCAGCCCTCTTGTTGTTATTGAAATGATTCTCTTAGAGAGTTCCTTAGTAGGATCACTCCTCAATTTTTCATAGTTCCCTTCCACATTCAATTGGTCCAATATCTCTTTTGTATAGTCGTCATAGTTCTGTACTACGATCGCCCCACCCTTGTCCGCTGGTTTTATAACAATATTTCTATTTTCTTTTAGGGTAGTAAGAGCCTGTCGTTCTGCCTTTGTGACATTATATTTCACATATTGTCTTTCAGATAGTGTTTTTTCTACATCTCGTAGGACCACTTGTTCGTACGCCAGAATTTTTGATGGCATTTGATGAGCAGGGGGGTTGAATTTGGATGGTGGCCTCAAGCCACTGCCCGTGAGGATGGGATTGTGTGGAACCTTTAGAAAGAAATGCTTGAGTCTAATCTTTCTAAAAAATTGATGTAGCTCAACTTTAAGATTAAAGGAGTTTGGCATAGCTGTAGGGACAAAGGAAAGACCCTTTTCCAGGACACTTTGTACGTCCAAATCTAGTTGGTAGGTGGAGAGGTTGATTACAGGGTTTTCAGGTCTATTGCTCACCACCTGTAGTGCTGTCTCCTGGTTTGTATCTCTCCATGGGACGTCTGCTGGAATTGTGTCGGTCGTTTGCTTTTTCCTCTCCCTCTGTTCCAAGACTGTGTTCGTGACTTTTATAATGGTTACCAACTAGGGTACAGCGGGCACCTATAAACCTGTGTCCCGCGGTGTCACTGCACCACCTGCAGCCGTGATAGCACTCAGCTGAGTTGCAGGGACAGCCTCTTTCCATCTATCTCTCCTAGTAAAAGGCAGAAAGTATAGCACTGGTTCTGGCTTTCAAGGGGGTCGACCGGCCACAGCGAGGCATGCGTTTCTGTGTTTAATGCAGATCCGGCAGTCCTCATCTGACAATACAATAAGTTCACTACCAGAGATTTAGTTAACAATTTAGTTAACACAATTGTTCATTCAATTCTAGTTACTGCAACAATAGCTGTATTTTCTATGTGGGTGAAAAATGTCCCTCAAGTCATTCAGGGGCGGCCTTAGGCATGTGCAAGCTGTGCACCTGCCCAGGGCCACCAAACCCCAGGGGCCACCACGCCAATATATATCCTTGATATAATAATCTTCTGAGGATGGATACATATTTGCGTGGCGGCTCCTGGCAGGGATTCGGCGACCTCTGGCACTGTTCCACTTCCAAACACCCTGACTACGCACTCTTCACTGGCCTCCGGGCTCCCCCCGCCCCGGACACTCTCTTCCGAGCCCCCTACCTACTCTCCCTGCCCAGGGCCGCCATCCACTTACTGCACATGGGGGACTATGTGCGCAACACATACATCTGCAGTGGTGTATCGTGGCTAGTTTTAGCTTCTTTTTGAAAAAACTAGGATTTGTGCCCTTCATCCTGACTGGTGAAAGGTGTGGATTTATTATGTGTGTTGCATTTGTAGTGAATTTACACTGCGGCTACCAGGTGCTTTCAATAGTGGGTTACCGCAGGTTTTAGGAGGTAGCAGAAGGTTGGATAGGGCTGGTAGATTGAGCTGGCCGTAAAGCTGCGCTCAGGTTGGCAGGACAAGGAGATCTGGCACTCTTGTTACTCTTACCATGTTAATTTATATAACAAGCGTTTGCCGTGCAATAGGTCTCGCAGTTACACCAGTTAAAGCTATTGGCATTGTAAATGACAATGCCTTAAATATTACGTTTTTAAAAGGAATACAAATATAAAAGCATTGTTATTTGCAATGCCAATAGCTCTAACTCGCGTAAAAGCGGGACTATTGCATTGCAAATGCTTGTTTATGGATACTTTATTAAAAATGTGGTTACTTTTTACTTTTTAATTCTATTTTATTTTTAATTTCCTTGATGTTTCAGGTTTCTTGGAGTGTTTTGTGATATTTTAATTGTTTGGGTTTTGAATTGTCTCAATATATTGTTATGACTCATTTGAAATGTAATTTTTGTCTGATATTTTAGCTTTTTTAGGGAGGATATTTTTTAATTTATGGATTATATTTGCTTTTGGATTGTCATGGAGTTTCATCCCTTCAGACACAAACTGTAAGTTGTGTTTTAAAAACGTTATTTATTTGTTAATGATGTTTTTATGCTATGTATATTCTATACTGCATTTTGAATTGCTTTGGAGTGCTGGTATTTGTATTATTTATGCATTTTTATTTCAGTATTTTTTACTATTCATTCTTTTTGAATATTTTGTATGATTGTTTCTGAATAAAAAATGAAAAGTAAAATATTAAAAAATATTAATCAATAAAAAAAGATTTAGCTGTTGATAGGTTTCTTCAGGGTTGTTTTTGTATGGTTTGTTAGGATTGGTTAGTTTAGAGTAAGGTTCTTGCTACTGAGTCTATGTATGGTATGTGTTGATTGTTGGCAAATAGTTGGACTTTGCTTTTCAGCATGTTGTGCTTTTCTTGGATTTGTTTTGAGACTATGGGGGTCATTAGGGTGGCGGGCAGATTGCCCCCGCTGCCGGATCCGCCGCTTTTCCGCCCCGATCGCAAGGCGACCGGGGCAGAAAAGGTTTAATATCGTGGCGGTGTCTATCAGACACCGCCATCCATATTAACATGGGCTTCTGTAGATGCCTTTCCGTGGCAGCGATGCCGCCACGGGAAGGCATGTGGTCTTCACGTTCGGGGCCCACTGTGTGCCCCCAGAGTGAAGGAGAGGTGGGGGTGCACACTGGGGTACCTGTGGAACCCCCCTGCATTTTTAGCATTGTGGAGGGCGGTGCTGAGAGCACCGCCCGCCACAATGCTAAAAATGCAGGATGCGCCCGCCACAGTGGTGGACATATCCTAATGCCCACCACGAGACCCCCGCCCTTATGGCGGGCGGTCCCAATCACTGATGGGATGGCGGGCGGACCAAGTCATCATTAGGAGGGTGTGATGCTAAGCCTCACTTGCAAAACAGTTCTTGCAAGGCTATTGTTAGAGCTGGGGGTATCTAGTTGGTGGTGGTATACATCCTGTCCGAGTAGGGACCTTTCCTTCTAGTCAGGATGAGTAAAGTACACACCTGAGTTTACCTGTGCTCACCTTCTGGTAGCTTGCTACAGAGCAGTCAAGCTAAACTACAGAGGCAATGTGTAAAGCATTTGCATATAACCCACAGTAACAGTCAAAACACCACAAATGGACACCACAGTAGTTCAGAAAAATAAAGGATCTTTATCCAAACCAAACAAGCTCAAAACAAAAAAAGTTCAACATACAGATATCAAAATAACACATGTAAAAGGGTTCTTGCAAAAACATATCTCTCGGTCGATAATAGCTCCAATTGGGGCTATCTCGATATTGTGACAGGTACAAATCCAAAGTACGGCACCAACTGCAAGGTATGCAGGCTAGCCACTGAGTCACAGAGATCCCCAGAGAGACAGTACCTTTTGTGATGATCCAAACAACGTTATTGTACGGTGTCGGGGGGAGATGAGGTTCCTGTGCTGGGCAGCATTGGTTCCTTACTGCCACAGGGGAGGTGAGGCGTATGTTCCTTACTGCTATGCAGGGGAGGTGAGGATTCAGTTCATTACTATGCAGGAGAGGTGATGCTGTCTCAGTGGTGGTGCATCAGTTCCTTATGACAGTGCAGCTTTGGGCAGTCACCACCATCAGTTATAGACTCTGCAATGATGTGCGGGAGGTGCTGCCATTGGTTGGCGTCAGATGGTGCTTATTTATTTATTTGCGTGTTTAGTGCAAACTACGGGCAGTGCCCTTGGCCCAGGTGCAGGCAGTGGCCTTGGTGATGGCGTAGGAGTTGATGAGGAGATGGCGTCAGGCCTGCAGTATTGGCAAGGTCGGTACTGTGTTCACCCAGCGAGCAGTGACCATGGTGTTGGTGAAGGCAGAAGCATTAGAGACGGCGTCAGGCATCCTTTTCCTGAGGTTTGCAACCCAAGCAAACACCTCCAGGGACCCAGAATTGGGATTGGCACCACAAGGCAGGTTAGAACTCCCAGCAGTGCAGTTCAGGGAGGCTGCAAGGGCAGTCTTTGTGTCTCTGAGACTTCTTAACATAAAGCAAGCCCTTTGAGATCTTCTCAAGCAGGATTCACAGCAAAGTTCAGTCTTTGTCCTCTTTCTGGTAGAAGCAGGCAACCGCAGGCCAACCCAGCAAAGCAACACACAGCAAAGGGGCAGTACTCCTCCTCACAGCTCTTCAGCCCTTCTCCTTGGCCAAGGGTCCTCTTGCTCCAGAAGTAACCTAAAGTTCTGGGGATATAGATCTGATACTTATACCCCATTTTTCTCTTTGAAGTCTTTGTTCAGAAAGTCTCTCTTGCTCAGTAAAAACAGTTCTGTCCTCCTTGGTCAAGCCACACTACAGGGGATGGAGAAGGCATTGTGCAGGGTAGCCATAGCCTATTCAGGTGCTAGTGAAAAAACTCCTCCCATCACTCTAGCCCAGGATGTCTCATCAGGATATGCAGCTCCTTTTGTGTGAGTGTCTGTAGTAAATTCACAAACAAGCCCCTGTCACTCTAAAACCAGACATTGATTCCACAGGCAGGCAGAGGTACAGTATTGTTAAGCCATGAAATACCCACTTACTAAAAGTGGTCTTTTCAAACACCCAATTTAAAACCACTTTACTAAAAGATGTGCTATTAAATTCTGAGCCCAGGGAACCTAAATTCAATTTCTCTATATTTCCCCAATTGGAAGTTACACTTGTAAAATGTTACAAAGCAGCTCCAATGATCACCTATGTGAAAGACAGCTTTTCACTAGTGAAAAATGAAATGCAAACTGTTTTACTATCAGGACATGTAAAACACACCACTACATGTCCTACCTTTCACATACACTGCACCCTGCCCCTGGGGCTACCTAGGGCCTACCTTAGGGGTGACTTACATGTAAGAAAAAGGAAGATTAGGGCCTGGCAAGTAGGTGCTCTTGCCAGGTCGATATGGCAGTTAAAACATGCGCGTGCTGACATTGCAGTGGCAGGTCTGAGGCACATTAGAAAGGCTACTTGAGTGGGTGGCGCAATCAGTGCTGCAGGCCCACTAGTAGCATTTGATTTACAGGCTCTTGGCCAACACAGTGCACTTTACTGGCAACTTATCGGTAAATCAAATACACCAATCATGGATAACAAATCATAATCACAAATTGCACAAGGAGCATTTGCACTTTGGCACTGATCAGCTGGGACAAAATGCCCAGAGTATCTAAACCAGCAAAAACGAAATCCAGCACACAGTCAAAAGTACAGGAAGTTGAAGCGAAAAGTCAGGGGATACCACGCCAAGGATACCAGGTCTAAAATGTGTCCCCTTCAGCTGAAAAGTGGTGAGAACTACCCACCCTCCTGGGAGTTCTCATCACTAAGGCGGAAGAATTTGGACAGACCATTAGCATTGACGTGCTCTGTACCAGGGCGGTATTCCACTCTAAATGCTACATGCTGTAGGGAAATGGATCAGCTCAACAGTTTTTGGTACTCATCTCTCATTTGCATCAACTATCTGAGGGGCCTGTGGTCTGTCTTGACACGGATGTGAGTCCCAAACAAGTATGATCTTAGTTTCTTGAGCGCCCAGATCCCAGCAAAAGCTTCTTGGTCAATTGCACACCACCTCTGTTCCCTGGAAAGTAACATCCTGCTGTTGAAGGCTATCGGTTGGTCCAGGCCATCATCATGCACTTGTGAGAGTACTGCTTCCATACCATGCTCGGAAGCATCTGTCCGCACAACAAATTCTAGAGAGAAGTCAGCGCCATGCACATGGTAGATTTCAGGGCATCAAAGTGGTCTGACAGGCATCCGTCCAGATCCCTTTCCTTGGCTGCTTCCTGGAAGTCAGCTCAGTGAGAGTGGCAAGAATAGAGCCTGTAAAATCCGGTGATACCTAAAAAGGCTGTCACCTAAATCTGGGTGTTAGGTGGCTTCTGAGCCAGAATGGTGTGAACCTTAGGTTCAAGGGGCGCCACCTGGCTGCTTCTAACCTGGTGCCCTAAATACACCACAGACCCCAATCTGGCCAGATCTGGCCTTGATCTTGAGGCCTGCCTTCTGCAGAGACTTGAACCCTTCCATATGGTGTTGCAAGTGATCTTCCCAGCTGAAACTGAACACTGCAATGTCATCCTAATAGGTGGCACTGAAATCCTCCAATTTAGCCGACACCTGACTGACCAACCTCTGAAAGCCCAAAGGGGCGTTCTTCAACCCAAAGGGCAAAGGGAACTGGTAGTGCCCCTCTGGTATTGAGAACGCAGGCCTCTCTCTGACTCCATCAGCCAGGACAATCTACTATTAATCAGATGTTAAATTAAATGGACTGAGTAACTTGGCAGCTCCTAGACAATCTATGATCTCATTAGCTCTGGGGATGGGGTGTGCGTCAGTCCTGGTGATGACATTGAGCCCACAGTAGTCCACACCAAACCTAAGTTGAGGTTTGGCACCAGGTGCAGCAGCCTTTGGGACCAAGACCACTGGGCTGGCCCAAGGACTGTTGGAGGGCTCTATCACTCCAACACCAGCATCTTAGAACTTTCTTCTTTGATTCTGGCCTTGACTCTGTCAGTCAACCAGTACATTTTGGGTTTTACAGGAAGGCTGTCTCCAGTGTCCACATCATGGGTACACCAGTGGGTGACACCTGGGGTCAGGACAAACAGTGGGGCAACCTGTCCCAACAGCTGGTAAAAGTCACTCTGCTGTTCAGGGGTCAGTGATAATGAGAGGTTCACACCTTCCACTGACCCATTTTGCTCTTTGGCAGACAAGAGGTCAGGAAGAGGTTCCATCCCCTCTTCCACTCCATCATCTGTAGCCAAGAGCATGCTCACTTCAGACCTCTCAGAGTGGGCTTTGAGACGGTTAACATGAAGTACCCTCAAAGGGTTCTTTGGAGTTTGCAAATTTGTCAGATCGCTGACATCACTCTTGCACTCCACCACCTACCTCAAAAGGCTCTGTCCACTTGTCCTGAGGAGCGCAAGGCTCTACTGGGGACATGACCTACACTTTCTGGCTAGGTTGAAACTCAACCAGAGTGGCATTCTGGTAATATCTGAGCTTCCTCCTTTCTTGGCTTGCATCCAGGTTCTCCTGAGCAAGCTTCCTGAAGCAAGCAGTCTGGTTTCTGGATACAAGCATGTAGCTAAATACCATCATACCATCATGGATAACCAATCATAACCACAATTTACACAGGAAGCCCTTGCACTTTGGCACTAGACCGCAGTGGCAAAGTGCCCAGAGTAGCTAATCCCGCAAAAAAGTCCAGCACACAGTAAAACAAAAGACAGGATGTAGAGGCAAAAAGTCAAGGGAAACCTTGCCAAGGATACCAAGGATACCATGTCTAACAGCTGACGGTTCTTGATCTGGGTAAGATAAGAATTGGAAAAGAGTTGGATCTGGTTGAACTGGAAAAGAACTGGAGCTGAAGGAAAGGAGCAGCAACAAAGAATACAACAGCAGGAGCAAGTCAGGTGATTTGTGGTGGACAGGTACTCTGTTGAGAGACCTTTTTAGTGGTAAAACAGGTAGTGTCTCTAAGAAAGGAACCCGTTTCAGAATGGGTATGACAGGATGGTGTTGGACACAGGATGGGAATCACTTGAAAAGACAATGCTTGTCTCAGAAATGGACATATTAAATTGGAGGTCATGTTTTGACACCATCTTAGAATGAAGTCTGCAATTGATGGCCATCTTGGAAAGGAGTCTGGTTTAGGTGGCCATCTTGTAAAGCCGTGTAACTAAAGAGGAGTTGAAGTAGTGATGCCTGCTTGTAAGTGTGTCTGTTGCTGACCAGAACTATATCAAACTCTACAGATCCCCATATAAGGGAGCTAGTGTTGTTGGTAGAAGAATGACCATGCTTTTTAACCAAGGAAGCCATAGCACCCAATGATATGGGGCTGACTGGACTAGAAATCCTAAATCCCCCAGACCCTCAAAGAAGTGTTCTCCCCCCCAAAGAAAGACGAACATCTGCATCAGAACATCTAAAGTGGTTCCCTGTAAAGGCTTGAAAAGGGAGAGGGATTAAAGAATATGAAGCAGCAATGGATAATGCCAGGATGGAATTAACATCTTGCAAAGAGTATTGAACAGTATCAAAGGAACCAAAGCTTAAATGTCAGAAAAAGATGTCCAAAATGTTTCTTAGGAGTCCACCATCCCCTTTCATCAGCTGGTAATACCCACGTCCATTACAGGCATTTCGTTTTTATTTTCTGAATTTATAAAGCACATGGCTGCCCCAGAGGTGTATGCCCATGGCCACAGCCTACATCAAAAAAATGGTCACAGTCGGTATCAAGAATTCCAAAGAAAGATTACAACAAGCACATTAAGCCAGCAAACCAGTTTCCTGCAAGGGGAGAGAATGGTGTGTTATTCCGCGGAGTTGTTTATCGTTGGCACTATAAGAATTTTGAAATCTGTATAATTTCTTAACACACTTTCCAAAATTACGCTTGGCATACATGTGACTATCATTATATGTGCTCCTCAGAGAGGCCAACAATAGGATGAGCATGTAGTATGAACACCTTTACGACACAGTGACTGTTAATGTCACAAACTTGCGCTGTTTTCAGCTTAAACTCCACATCTCTCAGTCGTACAATCATGAACATCCATCCACTTCCTGAACTCACCACGCCACTGAACAGCAACTCAATTCACAATATTCACTATTTAGGATTCATATGTTACATGAAAAATAAAAATTCAGAAACACTTCTGAATGTGAAATGAAGAAGTCTCCGTAATAAGGGACATTTTACACCATGGAACATGAACTAAAACACCTGAAATGTAACAGTGGATGATTCACAAACTTGGATGACCATAAATGTTTTTGCACATTTTGTCAAGAAAGAAATCATTGTTTTTGCTTGTAAAGTTAAGGGCTTAAAAGACAATGCAGAATCTGTTTTACTTTTGTCTGAGCACCCACCCAGTATAAAGCATTGACTCACATTGTGCTCACATAGGCCCCCTCTTTTTGAGCTCTACCCTTCCAGACAGCACAGCTGTCTGGTTTGCTAACGCCTTCATGGGGACATGCAGAAATTTGACCTAGAAATGCATTCTGCCAATTGCTAACTATTGGCTTTGCGTTTTGTAACTCACATTTTCTTGCATTCTATTTGCTGGCTTTATTTGGTTAAGGCCATCCACCTTGAGTTGGTACCTTCCCTTGCCCAAAATGTATTTACAGTATCCTTCCAAATGCTCTTTTTCTGTACACAGGCCTACAGATCATCTTTTTACCTCATCACATTTTCTGTGCATTCAAAGACTGAGGTCAACTGGCAGGCGCTGTCTTCTGAGGCTTGTTTACCTTTCTTTCTCTGACTTCATAGTGAGAGGATTTATGTGAAAATCTTGCTGGATGCTGGGGGTAGGAAAGATCTTTTTTCTAGCACACAACAACATTTAAATGAACTGTGTAAGTATTTCAGAAAATATATCAATTAGGAACACTAATGAAGAAAATGTTCAGTTATTTGTGATGTGTGTTGAAAACAAATACATGAATAAGATCAAAACTAATCATCACACTAGGTGATGTAATTTCCATACATTTTTATCTGTTCACTGTATAGTTTTATTAGTAAAACTGTATGTCTATGCAAATGTAAAATTGGTTGTCTGTAGTAGCAATACGATACCAGACCATGAATACTCCACTCAGTCAGTCAAAATACTTTATTTGATTAATACAAAATCACAGATAAAAACTCTAAAAAACATTTTACAAACAATCAATTCATATCAGCAAATGTGCAAATTCCTAATTCTCAAAGACAAACATAAAAAGGAGGCAACACTATAACAGGTTAGAGGGTCTACCGGCAACATTCATAAAAAGGATAAGGCCGGGTTACATTGTCTAAAGTTGTGCTTGCGTAAAAAGTGTTATTAAGAAGCTTTTTTGATGATTAGAATAACATTTATGAAAAAAGTCGTTTGACGTGAGAAATCATCACATGGGCTACAAGGGAGATCATAGTAGAATAGATACAAGCAGGGTGGCCGAGCATACACAAAATGTAATTAAGGCAATACCTTAAAAGGATAAATCTGTGGCGAGGGATTATTACAAACCCCTAAATATGAAGATATCCCCTCACCCTGCAGTGGGCCCTCAAGGTATTCCCTTATAGTAGATTTACTATACTGTGCATTCATTCTTGCATCATTAGCAATTGATAATATAGCACCCGAGATCTAGAGTATGTAGAGTGTTTTCCACATACTTTAACCACTGGATATTCTGTGTGTGTTCTAGGGATAAGCAATCCATTATAATTTGTTGGGTAAGGGTCACAGTATCTCTACGCCATATTGAATGTCAAAGGAGAATAGGTGCTATGTTTATTTGATAAGTTATATAGGGGATATTCAGTTCTTGAAGTAATTTAAAGTTGGAACAACTAGTAGGGAGGTTCATCATTGATTTCCAAAAGCAATCCTCTATTATTTGTATCCCCTTTACATTAACGTGGCCCCCACTCCGGCACCATATGCAGCTACTGCACTAGACTTGGCCCTGTAAACCTTTCTTAAAATATCTGAATTTCTTGTACCTAACTTTTTTGAAAACAAACAAATGGTATTTGTACTCTTTTCACATATGATCCCACAATTCGCCACCATATTCAACCAGGATGCTCTATAGTCAAAGGTCACCCCTAGAAAGAAAATAACTCTGCCTGCGCCACTTTAAGATTTCTCTACAAGCAGACTCAGGTTCAGACACTGGTCTTGAGTGCCTCTACCTTTTCTAAAGCCGCATTGTGCCGGGATCAGGATGTTATTTGTCTGTGCCCATGTCTACAATGTATTTAATAGCACTATGCCCATGAGTTTTGCCGTGCTATCAAGGAGGGAAATTGGCCTATAGTTTCTGGGGTCTAGTTTGTCTCCTGTTTTGTAAATTGGTATTAAAACTGCTTTATACCAAGAAGCAGGAGGACCCTCTTTAGCTATGGTATTAAATATGGTAGTAAGCAAGGGTCCACAAAGATCAGGGCAATCTGTAAAAAAATCTATTCGGGTGCCATCTATACCTGGCACCTTATTACAAGAGCATTGTGCCAAAGTAACACTTATCTCCACATTATTAAAAGTAAGAGCGACATTAGATGAGGAAACAGGCTCTTCATCCGTCGCCCCGGCGCCCTCTCGCATTCTATTAACAATTTTACTAAAATGCTCCACCAAAGAATCCTCAACCACATGGGTGTCCAAATTAGGATCATAATTCGGTTTTAGAAATGGAGCATTAATAATTGGCCAGAAGTCCCTCGCATTGTCTGTAATCAATGATTTAAGTAATTTTTCCCAAGATTTTTCTTTCAATATCTTAAATCTATTCTTCCTGCCCATAGAATAACTTAGGCGGGCCTGTTTCAAAAGGGTGGGATTTTTTGTCACACACTTAAGAGATTGATGTAGATGGAAAAGTGCTTTAGTGCAGTTGTTATCAAACCATTTCAGACCCTTGTTTTTATGTGACCCACCATTCTTTAAAAGATTAATTTTCACCTCTAACAAACTCCACTCTATGCTACCCTACTCTACCCAGCACCACTCCACACCACTGCACTCTACTTTGCACCACTCCACTTTACTCCAAGCCACCGCACTCTGCACTACCCCTCTGCACTATACACCACTATATTCTACTCCTCTTTACTCTACCCTGTATAACTCTACTCTATGTAAATGCACTCTCTGCCACTCCTAACTACACCATTGCACTCTTTGCCACTGCATTCTACACTATCCCAGTCTAGACCATCCCAATCTATCCTGCAAAATTCCACTCTACACCACTGTATTCTATGTCACTCTGCAACACAGCATTCTACACCACTGCTCTGTATGCCAATACACTCTACACCAATGCACTTTACTCTGTAACACTCATCTCTATGCGCCTGCACTCTGCCAATCAACTGCACGCCACTCTAATCTACTCTTTGCCACTGCACTCTACATCACTTTACTCTACGCCATTGCACTCTATGCAACTGCACTCTTCCCTGCACCACTGCACTCTACACCATTTCACTCTACTCTGAATCAATCTACTCTATCCCACTGCACTCTATGCCACTCTACTACACTCTGCACCACTCCAGTCTATGTAACTGCACTCTACGCCACTCTCCTCTTTACCACTGCAGTCTATGCAAATGACCTCCATATCACTGCACTCTGTGTCACCACACTCTATGCCATTCCACTCTAGCCTGAATCACTGTACTCTACATCACTGCACTCTGACACTCTACTCTGCAACACTGCACTCTAAGCCAATCTACTCTGCACTACTCCACTCTACGCTACACACCTCTATGCCACTGCACTGTATGCCACTGCACTCTACAGCATTATTTTCTGCTCTGCACCACTCCATGCCACTGCACTTTGTGCCACTCCACTTTACTCTGTACTCCACGCCACTGTACTAAATGCTACACAATTCTAATCTGCGTCTCTGCCTTCTGCACCTTTCTATGCCACTCTACTCTATGCCACTGCACTGTACACCACTGCACTCTACACCTTTGTACTCTATACCACTCGACTCTACTCTGAGACACTCCACTCTGCGCCACTCCACTCTGCGGCACTCCACTCTGCTCAAGTGCACTCTGAACCACTGCACTCTGCACCACTGCACTCCACTATTCCCCACTCCAATCTAAGCCATCGCATTTTACGACTCTGCATTGTACACCACAGAATTCAATGCCACTGCTCTCAATGCCACTGAACTCTATGATACTCTACTCTGCAACTGTCTACGCCAATGCACTCTACACCGGTCCACTTTACTCTATGGCACTCCAGTGTATGCCACTCTATGCATCTCCACACTATGCCACTCCAGGTCACAACTTTCTCTGCTACTCCACTCTACAACACTCTACTCACTATTCTCCATTCCACTGTATGACACTCCACCCCACTCTTCTCTATGCCACTAACTTTTAGCCACGCTAAACAGCAGCCACGCTGATGTATAACATGGCTAAAAGGGCTTTGGCAAAGCCAAAGCTCTTGCATGAGTGAGAGCTATTGGCTTTGCCTCTCTCGTGCTCTCACTCCCCCCTCCTTTCTTCCCTCTCTTCTTGCTCTGTTACGCTGCAATGCCAGGCAGCTGAGCAGCACCCATCTCGCACTGTTTACAGAACACTAATGGACTTTTGAAAAGCAGTGGTAGCAATCAAAAGAGTCCCGGCCCCTTGAAATGAACCACTGCATATCATCCAGACCACCAGAGGGCGCGAGTATATGCTAATAGAAGCATAGCACTGGACAGACCCCATAACCTTGAACATAGCCACTGCCACCCCCTTGTTAAACTCCTACAACAAAAATCCAACCCCTGGAGAGTAGGACACACCAGAGTCTGTGGCCCTCAGGAACGATTCCTCACCCTCCAGGATAGGTGTCTAGGGGATCTAAAAGGGGAGGGCTTCCAGGCAGATGAAATACTTGGTAAAACTATGGCAAGGGCTTTATAGATCTGGCAGGAGGATGAAACCGTTATGAATGATAACTGACCTGGGAATGATCTGGATAATGAATTCAGTTGGTATTATTATTTAAATGGTTGCTTTCTCCTTGTTTTCTCTACTGAACATCTCTAGTCCAAAATATAAAAATACGTATGCAGCGCCTAGAACCAGGGGAAACGAATTGTAACTGATGGCATTTGCCCAGATACCTGGGCAGACTGAGTTAAAGGACAAATAACACTTCGAACATTTGGCACTGGATTAAAGCAAATGCTCCTTCTAGGTCTAGTATGACAATGCAGCTGATGTCAGAATTTGTGAGGAACAGAAAAACAGCTTTTAAGAAGTACTACAGAGGGAGGGGTTTTTGCTCCACCCACGTGTCGGCTGCAATGTGCATAGCATTTAATTGGACAGAGGTTGTGGGCTTCCACTGAAAACGCTTGATTTGCATTTTTCTGTCCTGTGGAAAACATATGCTCAACACAGCAGGATTCAGTTGGTTATGGTGAGAAACCAATGATCAAGGATCTGATCTGTTTCTTAGGAAAAGTTATGATAAAGACAATACACCTGACATATTTCTCGTGAAATGCATACATTTGAAGCCAGTCAGGTGGATTGTTATTACACTCTGTTAAAGCCTGTAAATCGGTATTCTGTTAGTTGGACTCGGATCATTGTAGTAAGCAAGGTTTTGGTGTTTGACACCTGCTCTGACAAACCATGGGGGTAGAAGATATGCACTTTGACAATCCTTGTTAACCACTCTCAGATGAGGTTGTATATTGCTTTGTCAACTCCGGTTTTATCCATATTTGCAATTTTATGATTACATTTCCGATGATTGCCTTGTAAAAAAACTTAAGTCCACAGCTGTAGACCTGAGTTGGTTATGGTGACAAGCCAATGGTAAAGGCTATATCACTGTTGGCTCATTGAGAAAAGTAACGTCATATTCCAAAGGTCTCATATTTTTATTATGAAAAAATACATTAAAAAAGGCAGAAGGGCTGAAGTTTTGGAGTTGGTTACCTCCTCTGAAAAACATAAGTGATAGTAGATTTGAATGATTTGCACTTTGACAATCTTTATTAAGCCCTTTTAGATGATTTTGGCTATTGCGTTGCCAACATGAATGTTGTACGTATTTGCAATTATAAGACTATATGTGTTATTGTTGCATTATGGTAAAGCTAAATGCAATTCAGTAGGCCTGTCTTGGTTATGGTGATATGCCAATGATAAAAGCTATTTTGTAGGCCTGCTTGGGTTCACTGGGAAATCTTATGTCGGATCCATAGGCCTAACCTGTTTATTATGGAAAGTTATGGAAACAACAGTTGGCCTATTTATTGTGAAATGAAGTACTGATAGGCATTTAAGGGTGAGTTGGCATTGTATTGTATTATAAAGTCAATAGGCAGGTATTTTGTTTCATAGCATCCCATAATGTATATTAGTAGGCAAGGTGGCTCTATTGGATACCCTATGACAAGCTCTAGCGCCATGATCATTCTTGCTCGGTCCTCATATGTACGGCTGACTGATTAAGTAGTCTGTTAGGCTCTTTAACCACATGGCTGCTGGGCGTTTCCCCCCCCCCCGCCCCCCCTGTGCTGGAAAATGCCATTTTAGTGGCACCATGACGAGCTCAGCTCGTCATCAGCACACGACACCCGTGGGTGATGACGGGCTGAGCTCGTCATCAGCATCGAAAGGGTTAAGAAAAAGGTCATCCAAATACATACATATATATATATACACCCATGCATTCACAGGCATACTTAGAGAGGCTTTGTGGCAGCTTTCTACCAGTGGTCTGTTCAAGTGTCATTCACATATGCTTCTGCCCATGACATCATAAAGCATGGGTTAAAGGGCCACTTCGGTCGTTGGCACTACTGGCTGTATGGCGACATTTTGCCTAATCCCATGTCCACCTCCACTGAAAATGAGTGTACCTTAGTAGCAAAAGTGGTGGGCTAGACTTTCAGTTTTCCATTTCCCCTTTATTCATTTTTATTTTGTAGACCATTTTGCAGCTCCCCTTACAGTGTAACCAGGCTGCTTGCTTAACTCTTCAACTACAATGCCTCGTAATGTGTGTCTCCACTGCTTATAAACTGGCCAGCCACCTTGGAAGGCTTTGTCCACATTATGTCAATATTTTACCCATAAAAAAATGTTCACCATATTTAGCAGCACTATGCCAGCCAATTTGGATACGTAAACAATAATACACCATGCACAAAACTATTCCAAAATGGCTGCTCAGTGATTGATTATCTTGTATTGATACTGTGCATAGTGTATCATTGTTTTGCTTCTCCAAGATGGCTTATATGTTGTTTTTAAATTTGTAGCCTTTTTGGAATCATAGGTTTTGTACAACACTGTTGCAAGATAACCGCCCTGCAATATATAATGTTATTTCCTATTGCAAGCATGTGCCCGCCGTGTTTAGATGTCGTACAAAAGGGGTGATGATGGACCACCCCGTTTTGTACCGCTTTGTTCGCCATAAGTTGGCAGGGTATGCTCACTTTGCCACTGGATTCAAGCAAGCCTGGCTGAAGACGGCTGTAATGCCAGAAACCGGTCCTAGGAAGCTTGAATCCGGTCCAGGGAAGGCATGGCTTGGCAGTTCGGGCTGGACTGTTCCCATGAGGCACAGAGTCAGACTGATTTGCATATGGCTGTGTCTGAACTGGGGTGGCAGAGTGGGCTAAAGAACGGTGATGGATTAAACCCAGATCTGTTGACTGGGTGTGAGTGTTTGATTGGTTCAGATGCTCCGTCCATCACCACCCCCTTTTGTACGCCCTTTTGTGCGTCTTTAGATGTCAGCATGTTTTTTGTGCTACTTTTAATCGTTAAATTTATCTTGTGCATGGTTTCTGAGGTTGTGTGTTTTATTGGGGACGGATAAGTGGGTGAATGCAAGAATTAGTAATTAGGTGGTTGTATGAGTGCAAGAATGAATAACAGAGCACATGTGTGATATTGACTTACTGGCTACCTAAACTGAAGAGTCATACATTGTCATTAATGAGCTAGGCCTATTGGCATTACCAGTGCTTGTTTTATTTCTTACAGCAGATGCAGTACGTCATTTTCTCCATAATTACATGCATGAGTGTCGATAATCAGATCGTGTTGTTCCTCATTTGCTAAGTCAGAGAACTGTAAACTGCGCTGGCTCCTTTTTTTGCACAATTCATATTTTCGAGAATCTCTCAGACAAAGATGTTGCACGCTGAACCTAATTCAAACAAACTTTCGGATCGCAAAACAGCGCTTCCCGAGCGCAGACTAATTAACTGGCAAGAGATGTGCGCCCAGATGTCGGCAGGGAACGAGCAAACCGCGTTCACATGCATTCCCTTCTGGGAAGCATCATTATCCGTCCCGGATTTAGAATCGATTTGAAGGGAACTTTGCCAAGAACAGACGTGGCACAGGGCAGGCGCAAGGTTTTAACTTTGTTGCATTATGTTCCCATACACCTGCAATCTCTTATCGCTTGCTTTGCATTTACTGAACAGTGATGGAGCAATCAGGGAAGTGTTTCTCGCTGCTGCCATCTGCTGGACGTCTGAAAAAGGTTCTACTCATCCTCAGCACGCAGCAGATGCATAAAAACATGTCATGCTATATGAAGTTAGAAGACGTTGCCGAAACATTTACAGCATTTATGCTGCCAAAGATGCACAAACTCCCTGTTCAGATCTGCTCCATTGCTGTTGTTGTATTTAAAGCAACCACTGACAGATGGTGTTGGTGAACAACAACCTAATTTGGTGCAGGGTGGCAGCAGAGGCGCAACTAGAGGCACATTTGGGGGGGGGGGGATGAGGGGGGGTGAGCTAAGGAAAAATTTCGGGGGGGGGGCTAAAACTTTAAGCAAAAGGCAGAGTGAAGCTGCAGGGGCTCTTGGAAGGGGTGACACAACATCAAAGCTCTTTTAAAGACCTGTGAAGTGCTCGGGTGCGGCTGTGTGTGTGCCCGGGAGCCGTCTGAGCCCGGGTTGCCACACACGAGGATGAAGCCCTTTGATTCCAATGGGTGTTGCGCACCTGGGTGACAGAATAGAGCAAAAACTGTGGATCTTTGGAAACTTGCACATAGTGAATTCCCGCCTGCGGTGACGCAGCCGCCTTTGCCATCTGGACCACCTCTGCCGAAAGAAATCCCAATCTATGGTAGTTGCTCCTCTGCTACTCAGCTGAGTTAACTCCCTGCCATCAGGGCTGGTTCTAGGATTTTTGGGGCCCTGTGCCAAAAGGGAATGAGCGAGGCCCTGCTAATTTGCATACGTCAAACATTCAAAGCTCCAGAAGCTGCTTTGTTCAGACTTCTCCTGGTCCACAGCTCCTCCTCTCAGCCTCCTACAAGTACCTCTTTTACAGCCCATTTCGGGCTGAATGTGTGAGAATTGCTCGTGGGCTGAGACTTAAACCTGTGAGGCGCTAAAGTGCTGAGGATGGGCGTCCCACTGTGTCTCTGAACAGGCAGCCAGGGAGGAGGCCTAATTGCAGGACAAACCTGCAAAATGCGTCTCCTTGCAACTGGGACAACATCCCTAAGAGGCCCAGGGAGGGGCCCAATTGCAAAGAGACACCTTTCTTTCAATTGAATCGGCACGAGTACAAGAGGGCTGGTGGTGTGTTGAACTTGTGCGGGGCCCATGCTTGTGAGCTGAGTGCGAGGCCCTGGGCAGCTGCACACACTGCCCATGCCTACCAACGGCCCCTGCCTGCCATGGCAAAAAACACACACACACGTGCACACACACAAACACACACGTACGTACAAATAGGGGTTTGGGGGGTACCCTGTAAAACATATATTCCAAAATTACATCATCTAAAATTCAAAAAAAGGGAGTCGGCAAAATAAAGATCCAATTTCAAAAATACTTCGAGCAGTTATTGCCACCAGGAAGTCCATCGTCATGGTTAAAAACCTCATATCCAGAGAATACAGGGGCTCAGAATAGGAACCCTAAAGAGATCTCACAACTAGAGGGAAGTCTCAATGAGGCAGCAATAGACAACTTACAAGGTCATTATTTACTAAAGGTTGAGTGGGCACTGGTGAGGTGCAGCACAATGATTTTTTTTACGTATACCAACCCGATGCTTTGTGACCATTACAATCTGATGGGGTGACCCAATAAACCTCAGGACCTAGATAGCAATTAGTACGTTCAATGAACAGGTCATCTGGTAAAAGAGACAATTCTGGAGAACCTATATTTCGTTAGGTAAACCAATGCGAAAAAGAAAAAAGAAGATAACACATAGCCCGGAAGGAAACTACTGCACATTGCAAGTATTATGAGAAACATACATGAAATAATCTATGTCAACAAATGTTACTCCAATATGTGCGAAAGTGTGACGTAAGTGCTCGAGCAGAGTGGCGTGAATGATAAGGTGACTCAAGATAAAAATACAAATAAAATGGTTGGAATTCACTGTGTTCAAGCCGCCTGCCGGCTCTCTGGCAAGTCAAGTGCAACCCAAATCACAGAGGGCCGCTAGAAGGATTTCTT
This sequence comes from Lissotriton vulgaris, assembly GCF_964263255.1. Classification (NCBI taxonomy): domain Eukaryota; kingdom Metazoa; phylum Chordata; class Amphibia; order Caudata; family Salamandridae; genus Lissotriton; species Lissotriton vulgaris. Next base: position 216,237 of record NW_028244239.1, on the reverse strand, counting down.
AGGAGGCCAATGAGGGATTTAGAGTTTAAATCCAGACACACGAAGAGTGTTGACGTTTCGACTTAATATAACGGGGTTACTTAGGAACTTAAGAGTGGGTCTTCATCAGGACGTGGGGGGGTGCAGAGCATCCTCGAGTTGCATGAAACAACAACTTCCAAATAGGGTTGTATTGGAAGAAAAGGGAAGGCAAACCTGCTCATCGCATCAGTGTCTATGTCCACCCAACTCCAGTTGCTCAATTAGTGGTAGGAACCCTTCAGAAGAATGAGCCAGTAGTAATTACAATTCTTGCTTAATAACGATAGAACCCAAAGCTTTACTTTGTGGTACTTTGCGTCATGATAGCCCTTTCCTTTTACTAGCCATTGTCCATCTTGAAAGCCCTTGAAGAATGACCTTACCTTGTTTGTTTTAAACCAGGTCTTCATTAGTTACATGCCAGTTTCAAGCCACGATTAAACTCTTGCCATAATCATGTCAGTACTGGCTGTCTTATTTCACTTTCTCTTCATTTTGTAGTTAACATAATTCGCACAGTAATATTGCACTGTTTCCTCATTACCCATGTTTAGGTCCTGCCTTAGAGACAGCTGTTTCACCAGACTATTGCTTTTCAAAAAAGTGACATCTAATATATGCATTTTTGAGGGGCTTCGTGTCGACGGGCTTCACCCATTAGTCTGTTAAATTGTCACCCTTATTTTGCTTGCAACCACCACAGGATAAATCATGAGAGTAGACTGCAAATAAAACACCCCCTTTGAACCATGTCCAAAATAATAATGAGTGAGCATGTGAGGTACCTGAGTCCAGTAGTCGTTTAGGGGATTGCTCTCCCCAAGGGAATTCAGAAATGTATTTTCTTTCCTCTAGCTTTCCTTCAGTCATTGTTCCTTCTTTCATTCCTTCTTTCATTCCTTCCTTCTCTCGATCATTATTTCTCTCCTGCCATATCCCTTTCCTTTCCATCTATCTATCGACACCCTTTTTTCTTTGTTCTTTTGTTCTATCTGTCCCCCCACACCCAGTGTTTAAAATGGAAAAATAAAAGTGCAGGCTCCTTGTTTCTGAGCAGTGCCGGTACTCTCCAATTAAAAAGTATGACATCTCGCTTGAGAAGTGCAGGTACTCTCCATCTCAAAATAAAGAAGTGCTGACACTTAGCACTGAACAGTACCGGCCCATTCAAAGCACTGCCCACGCCACAGCACTACCATACTATCTTCTTGCAGTGGTATTTATGAGCGTCTGATTGGAGACCAGCAGTCTTTGATCAATGCCAAAAGAGCTAAAACAAAAATGCAAACTTTTATATTAATCAGAACAGCTAAGTGGCAACCATCGCCCACTCAAACTGTTAAAGTGGGGATTCCTGGCACCTCTGGCATACAGCAGGGGACAGCCCACTTTTCCCATTCACTCCCTTCACTTTGAGTGACTCCACATAGCATAGAAGCAGTGCACATTGTTTGCATCTGCTGAAAAATAGTTCCTTTCCCAGTGACAAAATTGTTCAAAATGTGCTTTCATATTTTATTTTTATATTAACTTGAAATACCAGCTACTGATTTTTCCTGCAGTCTGGGTGCCCAGTTAGATGTTGCTATATTTTCTGTCTCTTTTTTTTAAATTGTTGTTATAAAGGGTCTTTCTCAGAGTTTGGCAGATGGGTTACTTCATCACAAACGTCCGGATCTCTCAACCACCTTATTACAAATGCATGATATCCTCTGACACTTTCAATAAGAGGAACCTGATACCCTCTACCTTTGTGATGGAGTATCCAGTCCAGTAAGCTCTAAATGAGGTCTAAAGTGGCATTGTAGCATTGTAGCTGCCTGCGATTTTAATTCTTGGTTAGGTAGTGATATATTCCTGTCTCCTTCCCATATAATATTAATGACACGCATGGCCCTACTGAAAGGCTTGCTATTTACAAAACATCACTAGTAAAACAACCACTTTAATGATTGTGTTTTGTTAATCTAAAATTTTATTTGAAAACATATGGCAGCCACACTTACTAGGAGGCGTGTTTTCTTTTTTTATATATTTGTGGTACATCCTTTTTGTGTTAAAATCATTGGAATCACAGATTTCAAGGGGAACAAAACAAAATACAATTAGCAACAAGCATTTGCAATGCAATCGGTGACATTATATGTATTTAGCTATGCAGCACATTACCCTGGGTGTTGAAACATCTACTGTTCTTTCACATGCATCTCCAATCACCTCCTGCTCCTAATAGCCATTCTTCCAAGTAGGGTTCAACAGTCCGCCTTATTAATGCACACAGTCCTTCTCGAAGGTCTTGAGATCCTTCCTGTATTGGGTCAGTGACTCGGATTGCCTGAGGTGGAGGGGTGGAGTGTTCCAGGTCCTAGCTGCAAGGGGGGCGAATGTCCTTCCTCCGGTTCTGGTCTTGTTGAACCTGGGAATGGAGGTCAATGCAAGTTGGGAGGATCAGAGTTGTCTTGGGGGTACGTAGAATGTGATGCGGTGGTTCAGGTTTGCTGGTCCTTCATCATGTGGAGCTTTGGAGGCATGAGGGAAGAGCTTGAGAGTGATTCTCTGGGTTCTTGGGAGCCAGTGGAGTTGTCAGAGGTGTTGCATGATGTGGCTGCGGGGGGATATTGAGGACCAGTCTGCTGTGGCTTTTTGGACATTCTGAAGTTTCTTGAGCTGTTTCTGGATGACGCTGGTGTAGAGTGCGTTGTTATAGTCGAGTTTGCTAGTGATGAGTGTCTGGGTGACCATCTTTCTGGATTCTGTAGGGATCCACCTGAACATCAGCATTTGGTGCAACACTCTTCGTCACTTCACTCTATGTAATGCCTCTCTACTTTACTTTGCACCTCTCTACTCTATACCAGGGTACCCTACCCCACTCTACCATACACCACTGCATGCTTCGCCACTGCACTATACATCAGTCCAGTCTCGACCATTCCACTCACTCTATGCCATTCTACTCTGCAGCACTGCAATGTACGCCACTGCACTCTATGCCAACTACTCTTCACCACTGCACTCCACGCCACTATACTCTATTCTGCTTCACTCAACACCACTGCATGCTATGCCACTCTATTCTACTCTGCACCACTCTACTCTGTTCCACTCTACTCTGCACCACTCTACTCTGTACCCCTCTCTATGCACCATTCTACACCTCTCCACTCTAGGCCACTCTACCCTACACCACTGTACTCTATGCCCCTCTACTCTTCTCCACTTCTACTCTACAGACTGCACACTATACCACTGTGTGCCATACCATTGCAAGCAACATAACTCTACACCATTGTGCACTATGTCACTCTACACTGCACACCTCTACTCTGCACCACTGCACTCTACTCCACTGCATGCTATGCCACTCTACACCATTGCGCTCTATGTCACTGCACTTTGTGCCACTCTATTCTGCACTGCACCACTGTACTCTGCACCACTGTTCTATGAACCTCTCCACTCTGCACCACTCTACTCTGTACCACTTTACTCTGCACCACTCTACTTTATGCCACTGCACTCTATGCCATTGCGCTCTACTCTGCACCACTCAACTCTATTGCTTGTTTTTACATCTTTCTGTTTCTACTAACGCATTAGTGCAGCACTCATTATCTAGACCAAACACATAGCTCACTCTGCACGGTGTAGGAACAACATGTCCTGCATCCCGTTGCAGGCTTAAAAATTCTATTTGACTATATTGGAACATTCCACGCTCTCTGGGTGGCCAGTGTCAGATTTGAGCACAGGGTTGTATTGTGATTGCATTTGTGTAGCACCTACTACACCTGATGAGGCTTTGAAGCACTTTACACTGGGTGGCATGCTGCACCGGAACCAAGGTTAGTGGTTGGTCCAGTGGTATTGAATATTGGGATTAGTTTTGTGTGCTCAAACATTCCATTCCATGCAGTCACTCCAGTACCTTTGTAGGAGATTACAGTAATAGGTTGCAACTTGGAAGTGTGATCATTATTGGGGAAAGGGAGATATGTGGGTTCATGCAGACGAATGGTGGGGTTAATAGACAAGCTAAAAGAGACTGGCTAGTGTTAGATTTCAGGGGGACCACTTTCCAAATGAGGAGAGGTTGTGATCTTTGAAATGATTGTGCGCAGAACTACATTAATACAAATGAACACAAAGATGCATAGGATATAGAGAAGGTTGTGCTCAGGTAGCGCATAGCTATTTGAGCGGAAACAGGAGACTATAAAGGACATTTTTTGAGATGCCACACAATTTGAGGATGAAAAACTGTAGAAAGAAACAACATTATTTGCATGTGAAGATAAAGCTATATTGAATACTTTGATGGATGGTGGGTAAGTCAGTCCACTGCTAAGTTGCCACTAGATCAGTGTTTCATCACGGAGAGCTGCTCAGGGGTTGGAAGTGTTCGGTAATGGCTGGATGCAAATACTGAAAGAGGATTCTGTAAATGCTGGAAAGGATGTGTACTGATGTTATCACGAGGTCTGGCTTACAGTAATAATTATAAAGCGTGGTGTGTCCTTTTCGAACACCTCTGGTTTGACATGACAGAAGGTGGAGGACCAGGACAGCTTACCCAGACAGTGAAAGTGTATTGCCTGCATTACTCTGGATGGAGATTCAGACACTAGGCTCCCTTAAAAAAGTTCCATGAAGCTTTGTTTGTTGGGGCTGCTGATTAGACGTCCTGAGGTATTGCTCTTTGTTGAGTGGTAGTGGTGAAGGATTGAACTACACAGAGTGTTTGTTCAAGGTGAAGGGAAGTAAGTATGGGTGAAATTTGTGAATTCGCGTTCCGCGAATTCAGTCGAAAGCGAACTCGTAATTCGCAAAATCCACGAATTTGTGCGAATTTGCGAATTTGGTTTTTTTGCGTGTTCGCAAGGGTTTTTGCCAGTTCGCAAGGGTTTTTTACAAGTTCGGGAACGCGAACTAACTTGTGTGGTCGCAACGGTCGCGACCATGTTGTTTCTACGTGTCCAGCCTGTTTGCGACCCTGTGGTTCATCGCGGCCACCCTACGGTTCATCACTGCCACCCTCTGGTTCACCACTGCCACCCTCTGGTTCATCACTATCACCCTCTGGTTCACTACTGCCACTCTCTGGTTCACCACTGTCACTCTCTGGTTCACCACTGCCACCCTCTGGTTCATCACAGCACCCTCTGGTTCACTACTGCCACTCTCTGGTTCACCACTGTCACTCTCTGGTTCACCACTGTCACCCTCTGGTTCACCACTACCACCCTCTGGTTCACCACTGCTACCCTCTGGTTCATCACAGCACCCTCTGGTTCACCACTGCCACCCTCAGGTTCAAGACTGCCACCCTCTGGTTCATCACTGCTATCCTCTGGTTCATCACCCTTGGGTTCACCACTGCCACCCTCTCGTTCATCACTGCTATCCTCTGGTTCATTGCTGCCACCCTCTGGTTCGTCACTGCCACCCAATGGATCATCACTGCCACCCTCTGGTTTGCCACTGCCACCCTCTGGATCATCACTGTCTCCCTCTGGTTCATCACAGCACCCTCTGGTTCACCAGTGCCACCCTCTGGTTCATCACTGCCACCCTCTGGTTCATCACTGCCACCCTCTAGTTCATCCCTGCCACCCTCTGGTTCACCACTGCCACCCTCTGGTTCATCACAGCACCCTCTGGTTCACCACTGCCACCCTCTGGTTCATCACAGCACCCTCTGGTTCACCACTGCCACTCTCTGGTTCACCACTGTCACTCTCTGGTTCACCACTGTCACCATCTGGTTCACCACTACCACCCTCTGGTTCACCACTGCTACCCTCTGGTTCATCACAGCACCCTCTGGTTCACCACTGCCACCCTCTGGTACAAGACTGCCCCCCTCTGGTTCATCACTGCTACCCTCTGGTTCATCACCCTCTGGTTCACCACTGCCACCCTCTGGTTCATCACTGCCACCCTCTGGTTCAAGACTGCCACCCTCTGGTTGATCACTGCAATCCTCTGTTTCATCACAGCACCCTCTGGTTCACCACTGCCACCCTCTGGTTCATCCCTGCCACCCTCTGGTTCATCCCTGCCACCCTCTGGTTCATCACTGCTACCCTCTGGTTCAGCACTGCCACCATCTGGTTCATCACAGCACCCTCTGGTTCACTACTGTAGATTATGGCGGGAAAGCACACCTGCCCAGCTTCAACTGAGATGAATTAATTTGGGGCTGGTTAATGTGTCACTGAATTTGAGCTTCAAGTCTGGCACCTGCTTCCTTAGCTGTAAGTGCTTCCTGTTGCAGTTTACAGGATCATTGTGCCATACTTGTAACTATTCTCTGACAATGCTTTGAGGGTCAGAGCAGGGTCAGAGAATAGTTGCAAGTAGGCAACTGAACTCTGGAGGGGCCCCTCAGGAAGCACTATAGGGAATGGTTACAAATTAGCTTGAACTTTTGCACCTGCTAAGTGCTTTCAGTTTTGCAAAATTCGTTTTTCTGCAATTTGGCGAGATTTGCGGGGCGCGAATTCGCAAGAAATCGAACTCGCAATCCGCATATCATTCTTTGCCAATCATCATTACTTTGCTATTGCAAGCTTCGGCGATCTTCGATCGGAGTTGCCTCTTCTTTTGGTTCCCTGGCTCCTTTCCAGTTCCGAGCTCCGCGACTCGGCAGACTTCCGGTCCCTCGCTTCCTTTGGTTCCCCGCATTAGAGTTCCTGCTAGCAACAAACAAGTAAGACTATTTAGAGCATTAGGAACACCGGGGTAAGAAAAAACAAGCCTTGTTAAAAACAATAGCATCAAACTGCTTTTTTGAAAGAAGACTAAAGCAAATCTTGTCAAAACAATTGTTACAAATTGCTTTCTTGAGTATCTTGAAGGAAAACTCTCTTTTAGTTTAAACCTATTGATGTTTTGGTGTCCTATGGTACATTTAAAAGAGTAGCAGTGACTTCAACTGCAGTTCTAGCTGGACAGTGTAATTGGTATTTTCAATAACTCATTGTATAGATTTGGGTTATTGGGGGTCTGTGTTCTCTTTTGTTTTAAACCCACAGAGCCCAGTTACCGACCCCCGCAAATTAGTGCAAGCTAAGGCGGATTTAATGCATGCTGAAAGTTTGGTTGTGTGTGATACTAACCAGTTGGAAGTTCAAAGTCAAACCTGAGAAAGCAAGATTATTTACAGAATTTCCTTATTGTTTAAGGTGGTATAGCAAATGCAATTAAGAAATGACTTAGAACTTGCACCTTGAAGTAAAGATTGGGCTTACCTCATTATTGGTATGTATGTTTAGAAATGTAAAGGATTTACTCAAAGTGAGTAAGAGAACAGTTGTTAATAATTGTCAACCCTCTGTGTATCATTTAGCTTTAACAGTGATTACGTAACTGTTCAGAGAAGCCCGGAATACTTCAGGAGAAACTGACAGATAACTCAAGAAGAGATCCTGTGTTGTGTTTCTCTCTCTCTCTCACTTTCCCATCCCCATCCACCATCCCTTTCCGTCCCCTCTTCCCTTTCCCTTTTGGGGCCAACTGGTTGTGTCAAGTGTTGAATTCCTTGCCACACTAGTTGGTTCTCGGAGGTATTGGGATAAGTCATCTTCAAGACGGAAACACCTGGACTCTTGCAGTGGCACTCCTGACAGAAAGCGAAGCCAAAAACAAACTGTCCAAGTTTCCACTTGTAGTTGACTAATCCCATGGATCCAGTTGACAGGGATGTCACTCAGTTAGTTGAGTTAGTGCGCAAAATGAATGATGAAATTCAAGATCTGCGTTTGGAAAATCAATCTCTCAGACAAGAGCTAGATCATACCAGGGAGGAACTAGAAAATACTAGAGATGGTTTTACAGCTTGGAGGGACAAAGGGGAAACAAAAAGACCCATTCTATCACCACCTAAGTTTGGGGTTCCTTTTCAAGCTCAGAATCAAACATCAGGTTTAGGTCAAAGTCAGCCAGCCCAGATTACAGTTGTGTCTCCGCAACCAGTACCTTTAGCTAATCCAGAACGCTTTACTGGGGATAGTTCACACTACAAAACCTTTATGAGTCAATGTCAGTTGCATTTTTTATGCAAACCTCATATTTTTACTTCTGACACTACTAAAGTAGCCTTCATTATCTCTTATTTAGGAGGTGTGGCGGCTAATTGGGCCATGCCCTTGGTAGATAAAAATGACCCATTGTTGCATAACCTGACACACTTTAAAAATGCAATGTCTAGTCTATTTGCTAAGCATGTTTTCTTACAAGCTTCAGACAATGAGCTATTAAATTTGCGTCAAGGTTCCCGAGACCTAATTCCTTATGTAACCACTTTTAATCGCTTGTTAGCTGAGACACAGTGGCCAGAAGATAAAAGAATATCTTTATTCTATCGAGGTCTTAGAGAAGAGTTGAAAGACTCCCTAGCACATATTGTGAATTTACCAGATGATTTTACCGCGTTCCAAGAGCTTGTGGTCAAGCTGGATCATAGGTTAGGTGAAAGAAGGTCAGAAAGGCCCAAAACAGATTTCAGAACCTTACACTTCAAGGTAGAAAAGAAAAACAATGAAGATAAAAATGCTCAGGTAGAACCCATGCAGATAGGAGGCATCAATGGACCCTTATCACAGGATGAAAAAGATAGAAGGAGAAAAGCCAATCTATGTCTATATGGTGGGAAGGCGGGTCATTTTGCCAAGGAGTGTCCTTCCAGACCTGCTAAAAAGAAACTTATGGCCACAATTCAAGATACACCTCTGGAATCGGAAAACTAGGTTTCTCGAGGGAAGGAGAGATCGTTCCCTCGGGAGAAATTAAAATCAAGATCTCGCAGTATCTAACCAACATTATCAATCACATACCACGACACTTAACCATTAGAGTAGTCTTAATTCTGGCTAATCAACAGAAGCACAGTATTCCAGTACTGATTGACTCAGGAGCTACTGGGAACTTTTTTGACTTAGAATTCGCTAGAAAGTTAAACCTTACTAAAGTCCCCAAGAAGGAACCAGAACCCGTACGGGCAGTTGATGGATCAGCACTTTCGTCTGGTCTCATTAGATTTCATACCCAGCCTCTGCTTTTACTATCTGAAAATGGTCATACAGAATTGACCGTGTTTGACCTTATCGACACACCGGCCTTTGGGGTCATTCTGGGTATTCCTTGGTTAGAGCTTCACAACCCAAAAATCGACTGGAAGAAACACACAGTAACTCTAGACTCACCATTTTGTAAAACACATTGCTATCAGAAGCATAGAGATCCTAAACAACCTCTCTTTTGTGCAGTCTCCCAATCGGTTCCGATAGCATTACCACCCGAATTTCAGGATTTTTCGGATGTTTTCGACCCTGTAAAAGCCACCACGTTACCTCCCCACAGGGTTTATGACTGCAGGATTGATTTAATTCCGGGAGCGGTTCTACCCTGCAGTCGTATATATGCTTTAACCGAGCCTGAAAATCAATACCTACGAACATACCTGGACGAACTTTTGGAGTTAGGTTTTATTCGCCATTCCACCTCTCCAGTCTCTTCTCCATTATTTTTTGTAGCAAAAAAGACAGGAGATTTGAGAGCCTGCATCGACTATCGTGCAGTAAATAAGGCCACAATTAAAAATCGATATCCACTGCCTCTAATACCAGTGCTTTTAAACCAAGTAAAGGAGTCAACCATCTACACCAAACTTGATCTCTGCGGGGCATATCACTTAATTCGTGTGAAGGAAGGTGACGAATGGAAGACCGCCTTCCGCACGAAATTTGGGCTATTTGAATATACAGTGATGCCTTTCGGCCTTTGCAATGCTCCAGCAGCATTCCAATATTTTATCAATGAAGTTTTGCATGATCTATTGGACATCTGCGTCATTGTATATATTGATGACATTTTAATCTTTTCCAAAACTCCTGAGGATCATGTGAAACATGTTAGATCGGTCCTACAAAAACTGCGAGATAACTCATTATTTGTCAAATTGGAGAAGTGTGTGTTCAACACATCCAAGGTAGAATTCTTAGGTTACTGGTTATCCCCTGAAGGAATCGTTATGGATCCTAAAAAGGTAAAGGCAATTTTGGACTGGCCAACTCCTACCTCTATTAAAGAAGTACAAAGAATCTTAGGGTTTGGCAATTTTTATAGGAGATTTATCTCTAAATTCTCAGAAATTGTTGTACCAATCACCAGCTTGTTACAGAAAGGAAAGAAGTTTCAGCGGAACACTGAAGCAGAAGGCGCCTTTGACGTTCTAAAAAAGGCTTTCACCTCTGCTCCCATTTTGAAACACGCAGACCCTGATAGGCCGTTCTTTGTTGAAGCTGATGCTTCACAGACTGCAATTGGAGGAGTTCTGTTGCAAAAAGATGTGAACTCGGGTAACTTCCACCCAATAGCCTTTTACTCTAGGAAGTTATTACCAGCAGAACAGAACTACACAATTGCTGAACGTGAACTTCTGGCTATCAAGGCAGTCTTCCAAGAGTGGAGGCATCACCTCTTGGGAGCCAAACATACAATAACAATCTTTTCCGATCACAAAAATTTACAGTTTTACTCCACAGTGAAAGCCTTCACACCCCGACAGATGAGATGGTTACAATTCTTTAGTGAGTTTGATTTTATAATCACTTATCATCCAGGAGCCAAGCAATTACTATCAGATACCCTTTCACGCCTGGTTTGTGACAAACACAAGGGGTTGGATAAGGGGGAACAGAGTATCATTCCGGAGGAAAAGATTTGCGCAGAAATTTCCCAGGATGATTTCTTATCCAAACTCAAGGAACAGACAAGAGAATTATATCAAAAAGAGTGGCTTGAACAAAAACAAACCACTGTTTCAGAAGGGCTGTTTTATCTAAAAGGCAAACTGTTTATTCCTACAAAAGATTTGAGGGAACAAGTGATAAAATGGAGTCACGATTTAGCTATCACGGCCCATCCAGGTGTTAACAAAACAGTAGAATTGTGTCAAAGACATTTTTGGTGGAAGGGTATGAAAGCAGACATCCAGCAATACATCCTAGCTTGTCCAGTATGTGCTCGACAAAAGAGTTCTCATTCCTTCCCTAAGGGTTTACTGCGACCTCTGGAAATTCCTCCAATACCCTGGCATACTATCAGCCTGGATTTCGTAACAGATCTGCCAAAATCATCAGGTATGACCACAATTCTAGTAGTGGTAGATCTGTTGTCAAAGATGGGACACTTCATCCCTTTACCAAAACTCCCTTCAGCTGTTGAATTCAGTAATGTGTTTTTGGCCAACATAGTCAAGTTACATGGTTTACCACAAAAGATCATATCAGACAGAAGTCCACAATTCCTATCAAAATTCTGGAAACAGCTGAGTGGTCTGTTGGGTATAGATTCGGCACTTTCATCGGCCTTTCATCCCCAAACTGACGGTCAAACTGAAAAGGTTAATCAATACCGGGAGCAAAGTTTGCGCTGTTTAACCACAACGTTATCCTCAGAATGGACAGAAGCCTTGCCTTTAGCTAAATTCACATATAATAACACAGTACACTGAGCTCTAGGTTGTTCCCCGTTTTATTTCCTCACTGGTCTACATCCCAGAACTCTGCCGGTAATCTTCCCAGAAAACAGATCAGATATGCCAGCAGTATCTGAAAGGTTAGCTAGTTTACGAAAATTCCAAGAAAATGTCAAACAGACACTGATTAAACAAAAAGCTAGAATGAAAAGTTACGCGGATCAACGTAGGAAACCAGCACCAGATTATAAACCAGGAGGTCAAATATGGCTATCAACCAAGCACATACAATTAGAGGGACCTAGGAAATTAAAGCCTCGCTTCATTGGCCCATTCTCTATTGAGAAAATAATAAATCCAGTTTCTGTAAAATTGAGTCTACCCCAGGAGTATAAAATCCATCCAGTATTCCACGTATCCTTGCTCAAACCTGTACATCCAGACACTCGTCCTGATACACCACCTCCCCCATTCATAGTAGGTGACCATGTAGAATATGAAGTCAAGAAAATTCTAGATTCTAAAAGAATCAGGGGACGTTTGTATTATCTAATTGATTGGAAGGGGTATGATAGTTCAGAAAGATCTTGGGAACCAGAGACCAGTGTACATGCTCCTCGTTTGATTCGTTCATTTCATGCCTTGTATCCAGATAAACCACGACCCCTGAGAAGGCCTTTGGGGGGGGGAACTGTCATGAAAACTTGACCATTGACTGACTCTGAGCCTAGACTAATGATTCTGTAAAATATATAACTTGCAATGCACGTTAAAGAATTATTGATTTAGGAAATGCTTGTTGGGTTTGCTTCACAATTGGTTGGGACAATGCTTGTTTCTGCCAAAAGTACTGTTGCTTCGTTATGCATATTCATAGGGAACACGTTGGGCAGGTGCGCTGAACTGTCATTGCTCCACACGTGCACCAAAGCCTATAAAAGACTCACCGGCTGGAGGCTCGACGCTTCGCTTCTTGGGCAGACAAAGCGTCACGTCAAGAGCTCCAGCCTTCACCCGCTCCCAGCCCCGCCCGCCGGCTTCGATCCTCACGCTTCCCGCCTATGGTTCAACAAGCCTGCTCCTCTCACCTGATTGCCTTCCACGGACCCTGCAAGCTCCGGCGGTCTTCGATCGGAGTTGCCTCTTCTTTTGGTTCCCTGGCTCCTTTCCAGTTCCAAGCTCCGCGACTCGGCAGACTTCCGGTTCCGCTGTCGGAGCGGATTTCAGTCGGACCAGTCGGTCCCTCGCTTCCTTTGGTTCCCCGCATTAGAGTTCCTGCTAGCAACAAACTAGTAAGACTATTTAGAGCATTAGGAACACCGGGGTAAGAAAAAACAAGCCTTGTTAAAAACAATAGAAACGAACTGCTTTTTTGAAAGAAGACTAAAGCAAATCTTGTCAAAACAATTGTTACAAATTGCTTTCTTGAGTATCTTGAAGGAAAACTCTCTTTTAGTTTAAACCTATTGATGTTTTGGTGTCCTATGGTACATTTAAAAGAGTAGCAGTGACTTCAACTGCAGTTCTAGCTGGACAGTGTAATTGGTATTTTCAATAACTCATTGTATAGATTTGGGTTATTGGGGGTCTGTGTTCTCTTTTGTTTTAAACCCGCAGGGCCCAGTTACCGACCCCCGCAAATTAGTGCAAGGTAAGGTGGATTTAATGCATGCTGAAAGTTTGGTTGTGTGTGATACTAACCAGTTGGAAGTTCAAAGTCAAACCTGAGAAAGTAAGATTATTTACAGAATTTCCTTATTGTTTAAGGTGGTATAGCAAATGCAATTAAGAAATGACTTAGAACTTGCACCTTGAAGTAAAGATTGGGCTTACCTCATTATTGGTATGTATGTTTAGAAATGTAAAGGATTTACTCAAAGTGAGTAAGCGAACAGTTGTTAATAATTGTCAACCCTCTGTGTATCATTTAGCTTTAACAGTGATTACGTAACTGTTCAGAGAAGCCCGGAATACTTCAGGAGAAACTGACAGATATCTCAAGAAGAGATCCTGTGTTGTGTTTCTCTCTCTCTCTCTCACTTTCCCATCCCCATCCACCACCCCTTTCCGTCCCCTCTTCCCTTTCCCTTTTGGGGCCAACTGGTTGTGTCAAGTGTTGAATTCCTTGCCACACTAGTTGGTTCTTGGAGGTATTGGGATTAGTCATCTTCAAGACGGAAACACCTGGACTCTTGCAGTGGCACTCCTGACAAGCAAGGGCCAAAAATCTGTTTTACTCAAGAATTTGCGATTTTTCGGAACTTTCGCGAGATCTGCGAAATACCGAAAAACAGCAAATTTTGCAAACATAAAGGATGTTTGGCCCAAGCTTGAGGCAGTGCCATGCAGAGGGTCAAGGCAGGCACCACTGAGTGAAGCAACCTGATGTAGCATACCTAGGCTCTTTGTCAGACAGACAAAGCATATCTAATTGTATACAGCAAGCCACATAGCCCCAATTTTACATGAACTGCTGTCTGGAGTGGACTCTGCCTGGCATAACAATAACAGTACACTGCTTCACCCTAGACCAATACATACCACGACAAGACAGACATGTAGTCCTACTGTAGTAGTTGTTGTAGACTGGTTTACCTGTTTGCCACTCACGAATTGGCCATAGTTCTTCCGTAAACCGACGCTGATGATCCATCCATCCCAGTGAGTGACTGTAAAGAAACAAGCATTTGCAATGCAATAGGTCTCGTATTAGGAAAGTTTGAGCTATTGGTCTTGTAAATGACAATTTTATTATTTATGTGTTGGTTTTGAAAATAGCTAAATTAATAGCTTTGTCATTTACAATGCCAAAAGTTATAACTTTAGCAAATGTGACACCTATAGCATTTGTAATGCAATATGTTTTGTATTTACGTGACTTAGATGTATTGATATTACAAATTACAATGGCTTTTAATTTTTTAAAATAATGAATACTTAAATAAAAGTGATTGTAATTTATAATGGCAATAGCTTAAACTTTTGTAAATAACTTTTGTGAAGATTATGTTCAGTGTATTTTATTTTGACGAAAATTCAAGAACAGAAGTGAAATATTAACATCTTTTTGTGACATTTGTAATAAATCTTGAAACATTGAGAGAACATATTTTAACCAGTTGTTGTTGAATGGTTGTGCAGATTGATGCTGGGGTGGCACTGAGTGATGCTGTAGTGGTGCAGAGTGGTGCTATGGTGATGCTGAGTGGTGCTGTGTGATGCTGGGGTGGTGCTGAGTGATGCTGGGGTGGTGCTGAGTGATGCTGGGGTGGTGCTGAGTGATGCTGGGGTGGTGCTGAGTGATCGATCAAGAAAGAGTGAGGTAGTGAGATAGAGAGAGAGAGTGAGGTAGTGAGATAGAGAGAGAGTGAGGTAGTGAGATAGAGAGAGAGTGAAGTAGTGAGATCGAGAGAGAGAGTGAGGTAGTGAGAGAGCGTGAGGTAGTGAGATAGAGAGAGTGTGAGGTAGTGAGATAGAGAGAGTGTGAGGTAGTGAGATAGAGAGAGTGAGGTAGTGAGGTAATGAGGTAGTGAGATAGAGAGAGAGTGTGGTAGTGAGGTTGTGAGGTAGTGAGATAGAGAGAGAGAGTGAGGTAGTGATGTAGTGAGGTAGTGAGATCGAGAGAGAGTGAGGTAGTGAGATAGAGAGAGTGAGGTAGGCCGAACGAGATAGAGAGAGAGTGAGGTAGTGAGAGAGAGAGAGAGAGAGAGAGAGAGGTAGTGAGGGAGAGTGAGACTGTGGGGTAGTGAGAGAGAGAGTTAGTGAGGTAGATAGAGAGAGTGAGGTAGTGAGGTAGTGCGATGGCAGTTAATGCCCATTGCTCGTAGGACCTCAGCTTTACGCGGATACGGTGAGTTACTTAGACATGGAGAACCGCACTGGATAATTAATGTTTCTGCTGACAGAAGGCAAAGTGTTGTCGAATATATTCTGTTTCTTCTTTGGATTGTTTCTTGTATCTGTAGCTATCAATTGGAAAAGCTTTATGATGAGTCCTGTGTTAACAGTGAAAGAAGGAGAAGTGATGCCACTGCATCTTTGTTATATTCATAAGATCAGTTCTAAAAAGATTCATTGTTTTTCTCTGTATGTAACAAACCTGCGCATGGATGTCATTTTTCAGGACCTGGTCTTACTCGTTGTCTGCAGCAATATTCACGCATATGATTGAAGTAAACTGTTTAGGCTCCTTCTCCCAGAGTACCTGTTTGCTGCTCAGAAGAGACAGTACACTCCCATTAAAAGCATCGAAGCAGTGCTAAAAAGTGCCGGTACTATTCCTTCCAAATTAAAAAAGTGCAGGTACTGGGTAACTGATAGTGCCTGTCCATTTAAAGCACTGACTGAGAAGCGCATAGAAGCAGTTGCAGGGTCTGCGATGAGGCTGATTGTGCATTTCATGGCTCAAACACCAAGAAAGAAAAGAAAGTCACCGATAAAGGTAGCATTGCTTAGTAATTTCCTCTCCCGCCGAGAACAGCGGAAAGTAAACACAGGCTCCACGGGAGCTTGCAGACCGACAGTCTTTGTCCTAAATGCTTCAAGATGTGCCTCCACGGGGAACATTGACCACAGAGGTGACTCATTAATGAGGAGAAACCAGGAAGTGGAGAGTACATTCCGAACAGATAAGTGAGAGGATGAAGCGAATAAATACAGAACACAGACGAAAGGATCGCTTTCCCTTCAGAGAAGGGCATTGTGAAGTATGCTATAGCACTCGGGAGACAGACAGCAGTTTCAAGTTCTTGGCAGGCATCAATGACGAAATTCACTCTTAAGTGCCAAATAAGGGTAAGCCTCCAATATGTGCACTACCTAAAACCTTATCTCACAAGAAGAAGTGAGAGAAATAAAAAAAAAGCAGTTCAAAATGGAAGGAATTGGACAA
Source organism: Lissotriton vulgaris (assembly GCF_964263255.1). Taxonomy (NCBI): domain Eukaryota; kingdom Metazoa; phylum Chordata; class Amphibia; order Caudata; family Salamandridae; genus Lissotriton; species Lissotriton vulgaris. Next base: position 199,843 of record NW_028244239.1, on the reverse strand, counting down.
TACATAGGATCAGAATGAATTATTGTGAGGGGGCAGAAATAACATACTTGGAGCAGACGTGGTCTCATTGTAGATCCGCCATGTCTGTGTAAAAAGCAAAATAAATAACTTATTGTGCCTTCATAAAGTTATTGAAATTGTAACCTAGATTTTTCGATATCAGCACCCTGAAGCACTCTGCACGCAACATGTGGCGCTTTGGAGATCAATCACAAATAGACGGTTCCACCCAGAGTAGTGACTAAAAATCGTCTGGGGTGGTAACGTTTGTTCAGAAAGCTCCTGTTTTTTTTAAAGATATGCACTGGTGATACATATTTCAGGACTATTCAAATGGTGTAAGTGGTAATGTAGGTGGAGCTCAATTCCTATTTTAAACAAGAATTGTAAATGCAGCTTTGTGAGAGGTGGTAGCACCAACAACCGTGTTAGGCGACAGGCAGAGGCCACGCGAGGCGGACATCAAAGGAAGGGTGGGAGGGGAAAAAAACTGATTAGCGAGCGAGAAAAGCCAGAAACACCAGGGGGGCGGGGAAGCAGATTGCCTTCAAGCAAGCCCCTTTAAATCTCTCACGTTTGACGTGGCCAGCGCGTGGGGGGAGGAAAGGGAGTGAGGGGAGCAGAAGCCTTTGAGCACTGGATAATTAATGTTTCTGCTGACGAAAGGCAAAGTGTTGTCAAATATATTCAGTTTCTTGTTTGGATTGTTGCTTAAATCTGCAGCTATAAACTGGAAAAGCTTTATGAAGAGTCCTGTGTTAACAGTGGAAGAAGGAGAAGTGAGGCCACTGCATCTTTGTTATATTCATAAGATCAGTTCTAAAAAGATTCATTGTTTTTCTCTGTATGTAACAAACCTGCGCATGGATGTCATTTTACAGGACCTGGTCTTACTCGTTGTCTACAGGATTATTCACGCATATTTTTGAAGTAAACTGGAAATAAAAGCGGCCCAATAAACGACTTCATTTGGAGCAAGTACGCAGATAGGCCTAAATTCGCACCTTTGTTAACAAGTAACAAACGGGCCAGTGAGGCGATGCGAGAGAGAAGGCAGGCGCTGGAGAGGGAGGGGGCGGCTGCCCATATGGAGAGGGAGGGGTGAGGGCTGCCTGCTGGGCTGGGCTGCCTCTGATGATCTAATGCGAGTCACGGAAGGCAGGCGCTGGAGAGGGAGGGGGTGGGCAACTCGACCGACCATATGGCTGGGAGAAGCTGTGTGAGGGAGGCTGGTCTGGCTGGGCTGCCTTTGATGATGGAATGCGAGCTCGTTCACAAGAGGCTTGTGGTCACGTGATTCTCGTGAACTGTTGAGAATCCGCATCATAAAAAAGTGGATGGATAGGAAAAGGTCTCTCTATGAGACCTAAAAAGATATATTATTTAATCAATCATCATGGTATATTGGCAAGTGAGTCCGCTCCAAGGACATTTTGCATATTTTGTGAAATGCAATATAGTGGCCCCTGAATTTGAAGTACAATTTTAAATAAACAAGGTCAAAAAACAGAGTTGTTGACATGAGTTACAATCACTGTGTGAAAGATTAAATAATAACTAAGACAAGACATATGAATCATCATTTCATGCACAAAAAACAAACCGCAATTGGTTTTATCAGAGCCAGACAGCCATTGCTGTCCACTGCATGCCATCTTCTCAATTATTCATTACCTGTTCTACTTTTTGTCCGCATCTTCTTCGGAAAGTGAGGGCCCACAGGACAGCCTCTCCTGTCAATATCAGAAGTAACTCTGTCAACAATCAGCAACCATGTAGTCAGTCAGTAATTTCAGTCCCACTTGAGGGGCCTCGTCGTAATCCATCCATCTGCCTTGAGGGAAATGGATAGGGGAAGTCTGGAGGAGGAGTATTAAGGAGCATAATTGAGATGTGAACTTGTGAACCTCAGAAATTCAGACTACAGCACCTTCAAATCAATAAGGAATATAAGGTGAAGACAGTGCTGCTGATCGACTTGTTGTGATTAGGTGATTAGAGTTTTGTTGTGGTAAAAGTTGCAAAACAAAGAAAGACACACAGGAATAAAAGTGAATAAGGACAAAAAAAAGGAAGTCATTTTCAGGGCTCGGTGTCAGGGAAGTAGAACTCGTCCTCAAACTCCATGAATTGAGACAGGAGTAGGTCAGGTAACAGAGAAGAACTTCCATTACCTAAGTCGGTGTCCTCTTCTTCCTGCGTGCATTCACGTACTTTGTAATCTGGTGGTATCAAGTGCTGATTCATCTTGATCATTGTTAACCTCTCCACATTTTTGGCCGAGAGGCGGGTCCTTTTTGAAATTACAATGGCACCAGCAGCACTGAAAACACTTTCAGAAGACACGCTTGCGAGTGGGCAAGACAAATAATTTATAGCCAGGTTGGTGATCAGTGGCCATAGAGCCTTTTTTCCTGTACCAATACAGCAATGGGTTCGTATTAACAAAGATCTGTGTTGGGTCATCCAAATAGGACTGCACCATCAACTCAAGGTTCTCCACGGTTGCTCCACTTTGCGTACCATCTGTGGCCTTCTCAGCACTGGAACGAGCAAACCCTTGATGAGCTAGCCAATCCGCTTCCGACAATATTATGGCTGGGCCTGGTGCAGGTGAGGATGATAATACGGTTGCTGCTGGTGTCGTTAACGGCTGTGAGGGAAAGTGACTCCCTTCGCCCACAGATTCAGAAGTGGAACTTGGCGCTGGATGGCCTGCTGGGACTTCTGATGGCTCCTTGAATTTTCTGCCGATCTTTTTCGAACCGACTGGCTGACAAAGCTAGCCAATGTTTGTACTTTGAAACTTCTGCTTCATCAAAAGGAATGAAAGCTTTGCTGGCCACTGTCTTTTTGTACCGTGGATCCAGAATAGTGGCACAAATGTAATGTTGTTCTGTATGTATGTTTTTAAGCCTTTCATTGGCAACTAGGCGGCTTAATAACCTCTCCGCCAACAGATATGCATCTTGCTTTCCAACATCATCTCTGAATGTTGAAGACACCGCCTTCAGTTGGTGCTCTAGCATGACCAACAATGGGATAGCTTTGCTCAAAAAACAGTCCTCCCTGCTGACTTCACGCGTGAAGACCTCAAAAGGACGAATTATGTCTGTCAGGCTTTTAACTAGCTGCCATTCCTCCAACTCTAGCCTCATGTCTTTCATAGTAGAACTTAGTTGAAAGACATAGTCATTGATTACCATGCACTGCTCAAACAGACGCTCAAGCATGTAAAAGGTTGAATTCCAACGTGTTGCCACCTCCTGGATGAGTCCTTTGACTGGCACTTTACGTTCATGTTGAATGCTCCTCAGCTCCTTCCGGGCCTTAAACGAATCGCTGAAATGTGTGCAGATTCTTCGGCAGGTGGTCAGTAACTTCTTGACTGTAATTTCATTTTTCAAGAAATCTTGAACAACCAGGTTTATACAGTGCGCCAAACACGGCACTCTGAAATATTCACCTTCCTGCATGGCCTTAACTATATTACTTAAGCAATACGGGGGTGTATGGAATGCACACCTGTTTGACTTTTTAAATGTTAGTTTATCATGCGTACTCCTTGCTGCATGCTACTTAGTTACAGTGTCATGCCCATTAGACACTGATGGTTAACAACATGAAAATGGGCCGTAAAACAGTTGGTGGGCCGGGAGAAGCTTAAAAACGCAAGGGATGATGGGAGGGATAAGATTGTTTGTGAATGAAGAGGAGAACAAGTGGTTTTTAAACGATACTCGGCAGGTACGTGCATAGACATAAGAATGGAGAAAGGATTAAATATAATGAAACATTACTTATTTGTTAAAATACGAAGCACGGGTGAGCCGAGGAACACAGTGAATATCTAAAGAGGAACATCGAGTTTTATCGTTATGACTGATCGTAGGCTGTTGAATTAAGAGAGGGAGGGCAAGCTATTATTTGAAGGAAAAGCATGCAATAACAATGAGGAGTGGGAGAGGAGGGAACCGTTTAAGGAAATATAAAAATGCTGAATAAATAAATGTTAGTGTTGGTTAAAACTTGGAGATGTAAGATAATGCACAGATGGGATGGTATTATATCATATTTTTTTGTTTATCTACAGTGACCCCCGAAGAAGGGCAATCTTAGCCTGAAATGTATTGGGTATTAATTAAACACTGCTTTTTACGAAACCCTGCACTAGTCATGTTCTTTCAAGAGGCCCCGAGTGGCACAGGCAGAACATCAGAAACGTGGAAAAAAGCATATGAAGTCTTAAGGGGATGATAATGAAAAATTGCAATAAACAGAAGTGAACAAGGATAAAGAAAAAGTTAAAATGGATTAAAAAAGCAAGAAAGCAGCGCCAAAGGTGGCACATTGTGGAGAAGTGTGGCTCAATGGTTAGAGCGGCAGACCCTGATGCAGAGGTCTAGCCCGGGACCAGGGTTCAATTCCCCACCTCGGCGGGTCTTGGGCTCAAAAATTCCACAGACCTGATAATTCTCGCCTCGGTGCCTATTCCAATCATGGAGTCCCACTCTGCAACTCTGGGCAATAGCTTGCTTAATCTCCACAACGGCCCCCACAATGCTAAGGATGCCTGGCCTCCACCTTGGGGGTGCCCAGGAGTGGACGCCTCACAGGGAAAGCCAGGATGGGTTCCACAGCGGTATTCATACAAGCGCCTTGAGACCCTTGCAGGTGAGTAGTGCGCTATACAAGTATCAATTTACATTTACATTTTGCAGTCCATTTGGTTTGGGTCAAAGTCACGGCCCATTTTCATGTTCTTAACTATATTACTGCCATTATCCGTGGAAATATAACCAACCATGCGATCTCTTGGTTGCAGCCATTCAGAGACCTTACTGTTAAACTCCTCCAAAATGTTTTTTGCAGTATGAGTTTTCTCCATGGCAAACATGGCTCATGTTGCATGTTTCCGAGTAGCTTGAAAAACTGTGTCCAGGTCAACAACTGCACTTGACTTGTCTCTAACCCCTGCAAAAGACCCTGCAAAAGAGACCCAGTGTGCAGTGATGCATATGTAATCAAGGGCTTGGCAACTGGACCACATGTCTGTTGTCAAGTGGATAGTGTGAACAGCACTCTTCTGCAAAGCTGCCCCAATCACCTCCAGCACATCTTGATGTAGTGCTGGAACCGCAACTCTGGCAAAATAGAACCGGCTAGGAACCTTCCATTTAGGGCAGACTGTTGCCACTAATTCTAGAAACCCCACACCTTCCACGAAAGAAAACGGGAGAAGGTCCAGCGCTAGCATTTTAGCCAGCTGTGCGTTATACAGACGTACCGTTGGGTGGTTGCGTTCAAATGGCGCCTCCGACCACAACATTCCGCGAATGGTGGGCTGGATCTTTTTAGGTGATGATGATGATGATGACGCCTTCAAACCAGTTAAGCCCAGTGACGTAGTTTTTCACATTGTTGTCTTTCCCACACTCTTAGTGTGCCTCATAGATGTTGCAGGGGTTGAGGGTGTGGGCGATACCACTGCAGTGCTGCTGCCAGCAGAACTGGGTGTACCAGAAAAAATGTCTGTCGCTTCTTCACTTCCCCCCTGCACTATCAGCCTCTCATCATCATCAGATGCAATATCAAGGGATACATTTGGATTTGTTTTTCTTTTGCCTTCCTCGATCTTCCTCATGTGTGCTTTCCAAATGATAGTGTGGTGTTGCTTGAGATGACCTCTCTGGCCTCTGGTACCATAATTGGTACCGAACTTACCCCAACTAACGGATACTTTACAAATCGAACAAACGACCATGTTTCCCGCCTTTGCGCTAAAAGTAAAGAAGTCCCAAACTGGGGACTGGTGATGTCTGCTGAAGGTTGAGGTGCTACTTTGACTTTCAAGGCCAGATGAAGTGGAGGATGGGCGTGGCTGAATTTGTTTCTGTTGTTCACTTACAGCACCACTACTTGAGGTCGAGCTGGATGTAGGTCCATGCCGGCCCTTCTGACTAAAAAAGATGGAAGCTGTAGGTCGTGTTGGTGTTGTAGTTAACGGTGGTGGTACCAGTGCCACACCGCCCATATCCCGCTCAGCAGCCATTCGGGATAGGGTAAAAATGTGTGTCTGCTGCATGCCCGCTGGGGCTGGAGTGACGACTGTGATGACTGGGTCGTCATCAGACTGTACATCAGCAGCAGAAGACACCACTTCTTGTTCGTCGTCATCACCCATAAGTCGAAGCTTTGCGGGAGCCTTCCTTTTAGGTTTAGCTACCTTTGTCGGCTTATGGCGTGACTCACTCTCAGACTGCATGGCTGGGTTCCAATCACGATCAAGGTCATCAGAATGAAGGGGGCTTGAAGAAGAACTTGTAGTAGTAGTAGTATCCCTCATTGACCTTTTTCTTGCTGGGGATCTGGAAGACAATGGATAATCATCATCAGGAGGAGTGGCTTCCTCGGATGATACCTCCTCTTGAATATCAATTTCCTGATGTGCCCCTACTTCTGGAGGAACAAGCGCTGTAGGCAGTTGTGCCAGGCCCCAGATTAGTGCTGTCATGTCATCCTGCTTCTTCCATCTACGCAGGATACGTAAAATCAGTAGATTCCTCAACAGAAACGCACTTATCCTTGTCATCATGGCTCTTGTTATGTCTAGAATTGACTATGCCAACACTCTGTACGTAGGAATTCCTGCATACCATCTCCAAAGTTTGCAGCTGGTGCAAAATCAGGCAGCACGCTTGGTCTACCACCAGCCTAAGCACCAGCACGTTTCGCCGCTGTTGCAGAGCCTTCACTGGCTCCCGGTGGCTAAACGTTGCACCTTCAAACTTGGCTGTACGATATTCAAAGCTCTGTCTGATCAAGCTCCTGTCTTCATCTCTTCTAGTTTGAAGCGATACGTGCCTACGAGAGATCTCCGCTCCACTTCACACAACCTTTTAATCACCCCAAAAATCAAACGCAAAAAACACGGTGGTCTTTGTTTTTCTGTTTTTTCTGTTTTGGCCCCTAAAATCTGGAATTTCCTTCCGCCTTCTTTCCAACAATGCCCTACCTATGACTGCTTCCGTAGGACGCTAAAAAGCGTTCTTTTTACAGTCAGTATTCGAGTAACTCCTGTTCCTGCCCCCCGCATTTGTTATGAGCGCCATGAAACCATCCGGTGACCGAGCGCGGTGTAAATAATTTTAACAGTTGTGCCGCTCCATGAACCTCTAGTTGCACGTTGCACCTCTCCATGCACCTGTCCATGCGCCTCTCCTTGCGGCTCTACTTGCACCTCTCCTTGCAGCTCTACTTGCGCCTCTCCTTGGGGCTCTACTTGCGCCTCTCCTTGCGGCTCTACTTGCGCCTCTCCTTGCCCATGTACTTGCGCTTGTACTAGTTGCACCTGTGTTTGTGGCTGTGGTTGTTGAACACTCGTCAGCTGAGTTACACCCGGCGTTGATTGGATGGTACTTTCTTGTGATGAGCCAAGATCACTGGTCAATGGTGATTGAACAACCAAAGTGGCTGCCGCAGCAGCACTCATGGTGGTCTTGGACCTAACTTAGCGTGGTGGCACTGAGCCCAATGAAGCGAAAGTGCTGCTTCCAGCTTGGTCCCCGGCGGACACCGCTGCTGCTGCAGGCGTAGGTTTTTTTTCCCCAAAAAAGGTGTCGGTGGGCACACCAGTCTCCTTGGTAGGTGGTGCCACTTGCTTCTTCTGCTTCTTCTTACTGGCAGTGGCACTGGCAACTTTTTACGCTGAGGTGCTACGGACAACTTTCTTTGGGGCCATCTTCTTGAGATGGCAGAACAGCAGGTCGCAGTTGCACGAGTTGCAGAGTTGTCTTGTCTGTGGCCACACGTGACGTCACGTGACGTTGTGCTGCACACATAGATGCAGGACTTCTTCCTGGCACTGGTGGTTCTCTTGTGTAAAAGCAATGGAAGCCAGAGGAACATCAGGTAAACACCCCAAAAGTCGAAAAACACTCAAAAAGCACCACAATCCCATGCCATTTATGCCCTCAATGATGTTTAAATTCAAGACACCCCACAGAAAGACTAGGCCCATGCACCACAGAGTACCCCTAGGCATAATGGTTGAAAGCAAGGCAAACTGGGTGCAGGCCTGAGCACATTGCCTGACTTCAAAATGGCCCCTTGACCCCCACCACATGGCCAGGCCCTGCATGTACCAGGCCTCAAAATGGCCCCCACCCACATGGCCAGACCCCAACAACACCCCAAAAAGTCGAAAAACTCACAAATATCACCACAATCCCATGCCATCCATTCCCTCAATGAAGTTTAAATTCAAGACACCCCACAGAAAGACTAGGCCCAAACACCACTGAGTACCCCTGGGCATAATGGTTGAAACCAAGGCAAACTGGGTGCAGGCCTGAGCACACTGCCTGGCTTCAAAATGGCCCCTTGACCCCCACCACATGGCCAGGCCCTGCATGTACCAGGCCTCAAAATGGCCCCCACCCACATGGCCAGGCCCCAACACCAACCCAAAAAGTCAAAAAACACTCAAAAATCACCACAATCCCATGCCATCCATGCCCTCAATGATGTTGAAATTCAAGACACCCCACAGAAAGACTAGGCCCTAACACCACTGAGTACCCCTGGGCATAATGGTTGAAACCAAGGCAAACTGGGTGCAGGCCTGAGCACACTGCCTGGCTTCAAAATGGCCCCTTGACCCCCACCACATGGCCAGGCCCTGCCTGCACCAGGCCTCAAAATGACCCCCACCCACATGGCCAGGCCCCAACACCAACCCAGAAAGTCAAAAAACACTCACAAATCACCACAATCCCATTCCATCCATGCCCTCAATGATGTTTAAATTAAAGACACCCCACAGAAAGTCTAGGCCCATGCACTACTGAGTACCCCAGGGCATTATGGTTGAAAGCAAGGCAAACTGGGTGCAGGCCTGAGCACACTGCCTGGCTTCAAAATGGCCCCTTGACCCCCACCACATGGCCAGGCCCTGCCTGTACCAGTCCGCAAAATGGCCCCCACCCACATGGGCAGGCCCCAACACCAACCCAAAAAGTCGAAAAACACTCATAAATCACCACAATCCCATGCCATTCATGCCCTCAATGATGTTTAAATTCAAGACACCCCACAGAAAGACTAGGCCCATGCACCACTGAGTACCCCTGGGCATAATGGTTGAAAGCAAGGCAAACTGGGTGCAGGCCTGAGCACACTGCCTGGCTTCAAAATGGCCCCTTGAGCCCCACCACATGGCCAGGCCCTGCCCGTACCAGGCCTCAAAATGACCCCACCCACATGGCCAGGCCCCAACACCCACCCAAAAAGTCGAAAAACACTCAAAAATCACCACACTCCCATGCCATCCATGCCCTCAATGATGTTTAAATTCAAGACACCCCACAGAAAGACTAGGCCCATGCACTACTGAGTACCCCTGGGCATAATGGTTGAAAGCAAGGTAAACTGGGTGCAGGCCTGAGCACACTGCCTGGCTTCAAAATGGCCCCTTGACCCCCACCACGTGGCCAGGCCCTGTCTGTACCAGGCCTCAAAATGGCCCCCACCCACATGGCCAGGCCCCAACAACACCCCAAAAAGTCGAAAAACACACAAAAAGCACCACAATCCAATGCCATCCATGCCCTCAATGATGTTTAAATTCAAGACACCCCATAGAAAGACTAGGTCCATGCACCACTCACTACACCTGGGCCTACTGGCTAGTGAGGCTTTACAGGCACCCTACATTTTTTTACAAAATCAACATATAACAGTGAGCTAAAATTCCATGACATAAATGAGAATTAAGTTTAAAAAAACCACAGAAACAGTTGTATCAATCACCCATGACTAACCCTGGGCCTACAGGATACTGTGGCTACCAACCACAATATCTATTTTGTTAAAGTTGTGAAAAAAGTTTTAGAACTGTAGTTGCTTCAACTGCAATGCCCCAAACAAACAACACCAACTTACTTGTAAAATCTCAAGTCCAAAAGTGAACCAAACTCCAAAGTCCAAAAAGTCCTCAAATACAAATATCCAGCAGCAGTCACAAAAAGTAATCCTTCCAGCTCCACAGCCAAATGAAAAGTGACCAGGACATGGACAAAGCACTGGGAGGAGCCTGCTGGACAGGAACAGGAAGTTGGAGACTATGGGGCACTACCTTCCTCCCACCCGACCCCAAAAAATGGACTCCTGCACCAAAAAGAGCAGCCAAATGTCAATCGGAGGAGTTATTCTGATCAAAATCATCATTTTCACAAGGTTTATGCTTCCTGCGGTGGATTTCTTGTGCAGAATTGCAATTTTTGCTATTTCGGGAACGCAAGCTGTTCAAATCTCCCGCCGGAAGTCAGCTGTGCGCTGCATCTACGTGTTCGGCATTGTTTACTCCCGCAATGCGTGATCGCGGGCCTTTATGACGTTCTCGCGTTGTCAAACTCTCGCTGTGCAAGATGGCAAGCTGCGATAACGTAATCGCGTTCGAAAAACTCTCGCGCAATCACGCAGCAAGATCGAAAATGGCGCAGCACAGGCAAAACCGGGAGAACAGTTGGTCAGGTTAAGCCTCTTTGTGCCTCTGTAATGGGTGCTCCCATATGGAGACTATCCTTCTGTGAGGGGTGTCACTCTACACCATGGGTACTCACAAACATTTTCCCAGAAGCCAAAAAGTTTGGTCTTTTGTGTGACCGAGGGCCGCATCTAAGGGGCTGAATTAATCAATGTGAAAACAGGAAGCCTGGGATCAATCCTGGCTTACCGACTTGACCAAATTGTGTGATCCTAGGCAGTGGATTTATTTCACTTTCCCTCGTATTCTTACTTCATGACATATCAGAGTTCCTTGCAAAACATGACTTCAGGATTTGCACTGTATAAAGTCTTCTCCTGTGTTTGATTTAACAAACTATAATGTTGTTCATGTATAATAGCAACCTCAGCCAACCAAAAAGTGCACAAAACAGCTGACTTACCTTTTAGCAGGGGCGGCTCCGCTAGGGTGGAGGAGCGTTGCCCCATTGCTCTCAGAGCAGTGGAAAAGGGAAAGGGAACTATAAAATGATAAAACTGTGTTACCATTTTATTTTTCATTGCTGCTGTGCTGAGTTAGGGCGGGCCGGGCTGGTGGCACAGGGGGAGGAGTGGTTCATGTACACTAAGTGCGCATGACTGCTTGGCTGGCCATCTCAGACCGACCAAACAGTCATGCGCACTTAGCATGTTCTCTAGTGGGCTGTAATACACAGCCTGGGTAGAGAACATGCACAGACGCCCTGTCCCCATATGAGTGCCAAACCACAGTGCTCAGACCAATCAAAACGCTGCATTGCAGCGCTGTGATTGGCTTAGGGGAGCCTGTGTGCTTCCAGGACTCGTCAGCAATGACGGAGGAGAGACAGAGTGGGCAGCAAGAAGGTAAGTGTTTTTCTTTTTTCATAATTTGCCCCCCTCACCCTCAGCTCCGTTCCCCGCCAGCCGTCACTGCCTCTTAGTTCACTATTGGCATTGTCGTCGGGAGGGGCATACATTTTTTAATTCATGTTTTAAAACTATCACTTTAAAAAAATACTGATATAATCTGATGTACTAAGGTGAAAGGGTTCCGAAACGTTTTGAATTTTGAAGAGACTTCAACATACTTTTACACTTTTGCTGCAAGATATTTTTAAAAATTAAAGTACTTCTAAAGTTAAGCGGGGCAGGTCTCCCTGGTTACTTTCTTTCCTTAACTTAAACTAACCTTTAAATAAATGCTTGCCTGCTTGCATAACATCTTTTTAACGTTAGTTATGAGTGGAGTAAACAGCAGCCCAGTGTTGCTGTGAACTAGGGGGCTGCATGTAGGGGTCAGGAGGGCCGCATGCGTTCGCTGCCATACTTTGAGTATCACTGCTGTATTTGGAGAGAAGCCTGTCAAAGACATTTGAAAGGAGAACACCTCAAACCTTTTCTGCAGCACATACCTTTTTTAATATGTGAATTTTGACTGGATATCACCCTTACTGATCTTAAAATCTGCGACCTGGCCTTCCCACCCTCTTTGATCCTGTATCTGACCCTCCCCAGAGTGGGGAGTACCTTCACATTTCATACTCAGTGTCGGGACCAGAAAATGTCAACCGCATTGGCCAGAGCACAGTAGTGAGGCCTTCCACACAGCGTGTACTGAAAGAGTCCTGTAGGAGGATGGAAGAGGCAGTCTAAAGTGGGGAGTGTTTTATGAATTAAGTACAGTAAAAGAGATCCCTTCAGGTGCACTGTAGAACACCTGCAACCAGAGCTTAATTTGAGCCAGTGGTTTATGATGCTCGGCACAGGCACTTAATTTTTAACACCTACATTTGTGACAGTCTACCACAAGGCGGCACTGTCTGGTTAATTTAGAGATGACCACAACAAGAGTTAATTAATAATTCAATATACATAAAAAATGATAATAACCTGACGCCCAAGCCATTCTCATAGCTTGGGGGTCTAAAATAGTCTGAAGTGTCCCACTTGTAGGAGTCTGATGGGTGGTAGTTGTGTTGTTACTGTCATTGGCAGCACTGGCAGGGGCAAAGGATGATGTAGACTGCTGTGGGCTTCTGAAGAAGGCCCTGGCACTAACTTTGTTTACGAATCAAGCACAGCCTGCAACCCTCAAACTCGGTTCACGGGCCATTTGAAATAAACAACTTTCACAATGTTTTTACAAGCATTTAAGCAGTCTCTGGTTATTAAGAAAATGCTTTTCTTGTTTTTAACTTATTCACACAGAAAGGAGCCACTCGAGGGGTAGAAGGCTATCCTTGCCATGCATATTCATGGCACACTTGCAAATGGTGAACTACTTCATTCTTTCCTGCCAAGTACTAGCACGTAGAGGAAACTAGAAGAAAAATTGACTCAATGCGCTATATGATAAACATCCAATAAGAATTAGTGCGCATCTCACAGGGGACTAGCACTAAGGGAGGGGACTTTCGCCTTCTGCTTGCTAGCAGCCCGGGAGTCTGTGAACGCTTACCCCTGCCGAGTCCTACCCGATACCCTGGTGTCCATACCTTTCCGCTCACACACCTCTTTGATCATCCGTCAGGAGGGTGGCAGATTCCTACTGCCGATTTCAGTGCATGGGGGTCACAGTTTGGAACAGTAGCTCAAACGGTTGTGGACTGACAGCTAAATCACAGTGTTTGAAAACAGCCTACGTGGCATTCTAATCCTGGCTTCTCCACATTGAGTTACTGCGTGATCCTGGGCAATGTCACAATATCATCCCAAATACAAGTTCCCCTAATCTCTCCAAGACTGGTAGGGCCTGGTTCAGTTTGGAGTGTGCACTATACAATAAGAGTAATGTATCCACACAGGAAATTATTTTCTTATCTTTTTATTGACTCTCCCTCTGGGTGTTTCCAGAGGTAGGCCCTTGGCGTAATACAGGAGGCTTTGATGTTTGTCACATTCCCCTCCCACTTTGTTGCTTTCCCTGTCTCTTCTGCCCCCTCCCATGTTGTTGCTTGCCCCGTCGCTCCTGTATCCCTGCCACATTCTTGCTTGCCCTGTCCCTCCCACGCTGGGGCTTGGCCTGTCCCTCACCTCACTCCTACATTCTTGCTTACCCTGTCCCTCCTGCGCTGGGGCTTGGCCTGTCCCTCACTCCTACATTCTTAATTGCCCTGTCTCTCCCTTGCTGGGGCTAGGCCGATCCCTCACTCCTACATTGTTGCTTGCCCTGTCCCTCCTACGCTGGGGCTTGCCCTGACCCTCCCCTGCTGGGTCTTGGCCTGTCCCTCACCTCACTCCTACATTGTTGCTTGCCCTGCCCCCCTATGCTGGGGCTTGCCCTGTTCCTCCAGTGCTGGGGCTTGGCCTGTCCCTCAACTCACTCCTACATTGTTGCTTGCCCTGTACCTCCTACTCTGGGGCTTGGCCGGTCCCTCACTCCTACGTTGTTGCTTTCCCTGTCCCTCCTGCACTGGGGCTTGGCTGGTCCCTCACACATACATACTTACTTGCTCTGTCCTTCCTACGTTGGGGCTTGCCCTGACCCCTCCTGTCCTGGGGCTTGGCCTGTCCCTCACCTCACTCCTACATTGTTGTTTGCCCTGTCCCTCGTATGCTGGGGCTTGCCCTATCCCTCCCGCGCTGGGGCTTGGTCGGTCCCTCACTCCTACATTGTTGCTTGCCCTGTCCCTCCCATGCTGGGGCTTGGCCTGTCTCTCACCTCACTCCTACATTGTTGCTTGCCCTGAACCACCTATGCTGGGGCTTGGCTGGTCCCTCTCTCCTACATTGTTGCTTGCCCTGTTCTCCCGCACTGGGACTTAGCTTGTCCCTCACTCGTACTTTGTTGCTTGCCCTGTTCCTTTTATGCTGGGGCTTACCCTGGCCCTCCCGCGCTGGGACTTGGCTGGTCCCTCACCTCACTCCTACATTGTTGCTTGCCCTGTCCCTCCCATGGTGGGGTTTGGCCGGTCCCTCACTTGTACATTGTTGCTTGCCCTGTCCCTCCTACGCTGGGGCTTGGCTGGCCCCTCACTCCTACATTGTTGCTTGCCCTGTCCCTTCCACGCTGTGGCTTGGCCAGTCCCTCACCTCACTACTACATTGTTGCTTGCCCTGTCCCTCCTACGCTGGGGGTTGGCCGGTCCCTCATCCTAAATTGTTGCTTGCCCTGTCTTTCCTATGCTGGCGGTTGGCCGGTCCCTCACTCCTGCAATGTTGCTCGCCAGAAAAGAAAAAAAAAACCATTGCACTTTTTCTCCTAATCTTTAATACTGTTGCACATCAGCGAGGAGCTCAGAGCAGGCTGCACACTGCAGCTGCTTTGAGCAAGAGACATACAGATCTCTACAGATGGGCTGAGGGGCCCCCCTTCATGTACTGAAGACTGGGGGCTGCGGGGGTGTTTGTTATGCCCCTGTTTCGAGCGCCTGCCACTCTCACACAGTACTGGCTAGGGACAGTTGCCCAAAACCAGGGAGTGGCCCGACCCACCCCCACACACGACAACCCAAACACAGGATGCCTCGAGGTAAATTAGAGTTCATATTTTTCATTGCCAGACCACATCCCACGATCCACAGCCACCGTCCATCTGCAGGGTGATCAACAAACACAAAAGCTGCGATTTCTGGCATTAATGGTAAGCGAGGTGGATAATCTTGTTGTGCAGTTCCCCTAGCGCTCTGTCCGTTGATGAACTCTGCAGGGAGGGAAACTTCCCCACTACCTGCCAGTCTTACATTAAATACCATGGGGCATATTCTCAAGGATTTATCACTGAGTTATTGGTACTTTAACCCAGCCAAAGTGGTGATAAATTTATCGCCCAAATCACATGCTGGTGCTAACAGCTGATAACTCCAGTTTACATGCGATAGCAGCCACAAAAAACATTGCCACAGATGACCCCAGCAACTATCGCTAATGAGATGCAGAGTAGGCGTTCCAGTGCAAAAAGCCGCAACAACACCACACCGCAGCATTCTCAACGACCAGCCAGATTGGTGATAAGTCCACAAAACAGGCGATAATGTGTGTTAGCAGCAGGAAATTAACACCTGCTCTGACCTGGTGTAAAGTCTGACACCAAACTGCACCAGAAAAGGGAGAAAAGCCCAGAGCCACACCTGAAGATCAACAGATGCCATGGAGCTACTGATCAGGCTGCTCGGAGCCCCAACTGGGCCACAACACCCACCGCCAGCACCCCCAGGCCCGCTACCCCCGACCCCTCCCGGACCACCCTAGAGGCAGCGCACACAACAACAGCAAACCTTTAGGAAATGCACCAGCCTCACAGACTTAACACCAGAGACTGTCATTGCCCACTACAGGCTCAAAAGGACAACCATCCTCTGCATCCTGAACATCATTGCCCACAGGCTGACAGTTCCAACACAGCGGACAACCAACATCCCACCTCAGACAAAGCTGCTGGCTGTGCAGCACCTGTTGTCCTCTGGTACCTTCCAACCAACATTCGCCAGAGTCGTAGGAGTCTCACAGCCAACCCTATCAAAGTTCCTCACATCTGTCCTGGATGCCATCATCAGCTTGGTACCCCAGTACCTATGCTTCCGCCACACTGCGTAGGAACAGCTGGAGACTAACAAGGCTTCTACACCATAGCTGGCTTCCCGTAAGTGTTGGGCACAATTGACTGCACACATGTCCTACTTGTGCCCCCCTGCCGACACTGCACACAATTACAGCAACAGAAAGCACCTGCATTCCATCAATGTGCAGGCAATAGTGGACTACAGGGGGTTCTTCACCAATGTCGTTGCCAACTACCCAGGCAGCGTGCATGATTCCTTTATCTTCCGACAGTCCATCATCAACCAGCGTTTTGAGTCTGGCGCCTATGGAAATGCATTGCTCATTGGTAAGTACCAAATGAACACACCACACACCTCAACTCCACAATCATACAACTCACAACTCTGGGAATGCACACGTTACAATCTCACATACAACATGCCCACCCACCATACACGACAGCACAACGTACTGCGGTAACCTGGGCTAGCCATATACATTAGCCATCAATGGCATGGCACCTCATTCACACAATTGCAGATTGTTGGGAGAGGTGGGAACCAGGCATGAGCAAAGGAGGCAAATGACCATGAATGAGAATGCACAAAATGCAAAGTGTGGTGCGGATGTGTTGGACAGACTGCAGTATGCAAGCACAGACATATCCATGTCGACATATACTGCTGGTGGTGGTAGTGTTGTGGACAGTGGACGCAACCATGTCACCCTAGCCAGTGGGGAAGATCACGGAAATGTAGCTTGTCATGTCCCCCTTGTAAGCGTGTGCAGAGTGGGCTGGCCTGGCGTATGCCAGATAGCTTAGGGATAAATGAGGGAGCGCAAGCCTGCTTGGGGTCAGGGATCATACATGCCAACTGTTGTGTTTGTCGCTATTACCACATCATAAGCCAAAGGTCTACCCTCAACCGCATGGTGAGTTTAGCCAGCTGTGAACTCTACATATGTGTCGGCCATGTCCTTACCATAGGCCTACACACACGTGGCCGCCCACCTTCAGGCACAACGTTTCTATGTCACTGTCAGGCTTGTGAACATGCGTAGACAGGCATGACAATGGTGTGCCGTAGGGGTGCAATTGATGCAACCGCGCTGCGCACACTAGTGAATAGGCTCGGGGGAGGGAGGGGTAGCAGTGAGGCTACGTAATACACATTGATGCCACTCATTTGCAACAAGCAGTACATGTCATACAGGAATCACAAAGTCAGACATATCACACACCAATGAACCAGTGAGCCTGACAACACATCAGGCAGAACCAACTATTGACTCATGTCTATCCACACTGTCACAGGTGATCAAGGATATGCACTCTGCACTTGGGTGATGACACCCCTCTGAGCCCAGAACACACTGGCCCAGAGGCAGTACAATTTGGCCCACAAACGCACCAGGGTCATTGTGGAACACACATTTGGCATTTTGAAGTCACGTTGCAGGAACCTGGACATCACAGGTGGAAGGCTCCTGTACAGCCCAGACATCGTGTGCAAGATGATTGTTGCATGTTGTGTATTGCACAACATATGTGTACACAGCAATGACCCATGGATACAAGTGCCAGATGCACCGGACAAGGATGAGGATGATGAGGCAGGTGGACCATACCCCACTGCATGGCTGCAGGAATAGCCCATAGGAACACCATCATTGACAATTTCTTCACATGAGCACGTCACATTGTGACAGTCCTTAGCAATCATGGCACTGTACAAAACGATCACAGCATGTGCAAATAAATGCATTCCAAGACACATTCCCTGAGTGACATGTAGTGCTAACAATTTTATAATTTGTTAATATCGGATGGTGGGTGTTTCACCTCTGTGCAGAGAGGCTATTTAGGGTGTCATGTATTCGAACTGCCAGTTCTGTGTGTCACAGTTAGTGAGGACTCCCACATTTCAGCGTTTCACATGTGTCCCAAATCATTCCAATTTGGCTGTCATTTGTGACCTACAAGTGACAACAGGGCTCCTTTTGGGGTCAGATATGTACCACCATGATGCAGGAATGTACCCTGTGACTACAGTCCCACAACATGTACGAAAGTGTGAGTCACTGCCCCTAAATTCGTCCATGCTTTCATCATTCATTGCTCATGGACATGACACGTCTGTGTGCAGGAGGTGTTGCTTGTCCCTCTGCAATGTGAAGGGGAGATGCAGTTTCACAGTGTGTACCATGTATGTGTCTTTAATGGCGCAGTTTACATGCATACTGCATGTCAATGTACATTATGACTGTTTGTGAGGAGATGCCTATTTGATGCAGGACAATGGTCATTTGTTCTATGTCACGGATGTGGGGATGTGCTCGTGCATTGTCATCTTACTGGTTTTTACACTGCTTTTATGGTGCATTTTCCCGCATGACACGTGGGAATTGCAGGCCTGTCGCTGGTTATCACTGATTTTTGTATCGCGATTGGCCTCATCGCTACTATTTTTACGTTTGTGTTTCACCTTTTTTTGGTGTTGTGTTAATTTAAACGCGGTCATTTGACGAGTTATCGTGAGACTATCACATGGTTCCGCCGTGTTGAGAATACGACGTTAACACTGCAGTGTTTTCCCGCGATAGTCTGAGATGTGAAGACTTGCGTTAAGCTAATTTTGCAGTAATTATCACACGTTCTTGAGAATATCCCCCCATGTATGCCCCTAAAACCTTCTACCAGATTTTAAAATCTTTTACTAATCCTAAGGCATGCAACAATGAAGAAGCTCCAGCCCAAGCCTTATGTGACAATCTAGCAAATTATTTCACTCAGAAAATTGAATTGATCTATAATAAAATCGTCTCAGCTGGTAGCACCCTGAAAGACACTATGACAGACTATCTAATACCCTCATTGTATGCTCAGACATTAAATAACTTTACTGCACTTAAGTCCAAAGATGTAGAGTCGCTGCTAAATATAGTGAAATCAGGATCTGACCTAGACATTATTCCCGCTAAGACCACCTCCCTGCTCTCCAAACAACATGCCCCCCATGAATGGAAGGCGGCGCAATTAATTCCCATCCCAAAAAATCTTAAGACCCCCATGGAGGATTTATCTAACTATCGTCCCATCTCTCTGCTTCCTCTCCTGAGCAAGATCTTAAAAAAATATATCAATAAACATTTGTCTGAATTTGTTGAAGCTTCAAACTCCCTCGATCCATCTCAGTTGGTATTTTAACCCAGACACAACATGGAGTCAGCTTTGGTTACAGTCCTATCTGATAACATCAGAATGTCATTGGACATGGTCAAGCAGTGCTTCTTGTGCTGCTTGATTTATATGCAGCCTTCAACACAATTTCCCACCAGACTCTGCTCAGGAGACTAAGGGAAATTGGCCTCCAAGGGAATACTCTAAAATGGATGTCGAGCTTTCTGTCTGACAGAACTCAGGCCATAAATTTAGGCCCTTTCCGCTCTAAGAATACAAGACTGACTAAGGGAGTACCTCAGGGCTCCTGTTTAAGCCCCACCTTATTTGACATATATGTTACTCCCTTGGCGGGATTACTGAGGAATTTAGGATTCATTCCAATCTCTTATGCTGATGATACTCAGCTCCTAATTTCCTTTGATAAAAACAATTCCAATGTCCAGTCTACTTTTGCGGCGGGCATGACGACCATCACTGGCTGGATGAGGGATAACTTCTTTCAGCTTAATGCGAGGAAAACTGAGATCATGTTGTTCGGTGATGGATCAGTGAAGTGGTCCCCAAGATGGTGGCCAGAGGAACTGGGCTCCACGCCAACTCCCAAACAGGTGGTTAAAAACCTGGGAGTCCGTATGACTCAGAAACTAGCAATGAAGGGGCACGCCACAACTACCGTTGGCGCATGCTTCCATGTGCTAAGTCTTCTCCGAGAAGTATTCACTTTCTTACCTTTAAACACCCGAAAAACTCTTATCCAGGCACTAGTGCTAAGCTGCCTGGACTACTGCAACGCTTTGCTGATCTCCGCCAACAAAGCCTCCTTAAATATATTGCAAGTAGTCCAGAATACTGCTGCTCAGTTGGTTTCCAACCCTCCTCTCCGAACGGCCACCGTCCCTCTTCTGCAACAATTTTGTTGGCTTCCGCTGCAGAAGTGGATCAGGTTCATGATCTGCTGCATTGTCCATAAATCTATAAATGGCCTAGGTCTCAGTTACCTATTAGATACATTTACCAAATATCTGTCACTTGGTCGCTACGATCATGGTCCAAATCTTTACTTTTCACTCCGCGCTATAAGACAATCTCTCCTGGGTGGTAAAGCTTTGTTCCACCTACCCCCTCCTTATTGGATTCAACTCCCCATTCTTCTGCGACAAGGCCCAGATCATCTGAATTTCAGAAGGCTGCTAAAAACCTCACTGTTTTGAGTTGCTCTTCTTCTATGACTGGCTATAGTAACCCTATATCGCAGAGATACCTCTGAAGGGGTGATTTGGGCGCTTTATAAATTAATAAATATAAAATAGGTCTCCAGACACCCCCCTCCCTTTGAGGCTTGGACAATGAAATGACAGAACATGGCAAGGGCCTACAGGTGCCCTCATTCCTTCCATGCGCTTTAACAAAACACGTGTGGAACGTAGATCTCGGGGATTACAACGTAAAAAATATTTGCAATGCTATAGGTCTTGCATTTAAATGCGAGACCTATGGCATTGCAAACAATTTGTCTCAGCTGCTTCATAAATGGAAGCGGACATGGTACGCTGAATGTAAGCGAAGCAAGTTGTTGAGCCTAATTTAGGAGAAGTTCAATAAAGAAAAAAGTACACGTACACTGTAACAATCAAGTGAAGGGGCCAGTAGCCATGGGAGGAAACAGATGATGACATGACCGTACTAAAGAGGCACTAACAAGCCTATTAAGGAATCAAATGCCAGCATTCACAAAGGACAAAGACACAAGCCAATTAAAAATATGGGCGACGCTTTTCCGTACTCTACCTAAAACGCGCGCTGGCTCAGGCTCAGACTCAACCTAAAAATACAGGAGAATCTTACAGCTGCTAAATATGATACATGTGAATCTGACAAAAAAAAGGGGGAGAGGAGGACATAACCAGTGCAACAAAGAAACAGATCGAGATGGGGTAGAGGTGTAGAAGGGAAGGGTGGAGGGAGAAAGATAGAAGAAGGGGGCAAGACAGACGATGGCAGGGAGGACGGCTAAGGATCTCAGTATTTCCCTAGAAATGGGGACCAAAAGAGGAGGAACTCGTCAGCCCTATCCATCAGGTCATAAATCACCTTCTCGTAAGAGGCAGTCTTGAACAAGGCAGCAAGCCATTACTTGTGAGTTGGGACCTGCGAAGCACGCCAATGATGTAGGATACAGAGTTTGGAAGTAGGCAGCTAGCATGGTGTGTTAACTGGGGGAGGTCTGTCAGGTCGTGCAGGAGAAGAAACCGACTCAATACCGGGTGGCCATATCCATGGTCTCCCCCAACATGGACCTCGCTGTGGTCTAGAAAGTACGGACCGCATGACTATCCGCTAAGAGGTGAACCATGTAATCGCATCTCCGACAGGAGGAGTGGAGCAGCAGGGCCGCAGTCTGAAGCCACACCGCCATCCGGCCCCATTCCTACAGATTCGTAAAAAGGCTGTATTTCATATGGGCCTTTCAGGTCCACGTCCCCAGGGTCTCCAATAGCTCCACCAGTCTGCTTCCTCGTATTTCACCTGGAGACGGGCCTGCCAAACCGCTCTGAGGCGCTCAACATGTGGCTGTGAGTAAAGATGGCGAATCAGAAGGTTGTACAGCCCAGACATCATACCCTAAACTGGCCCCCAGTATTAAAGTATGTGAGCACAGGGGATGGGGGGCACAGACCAGGGTTGAGGGCCTAGTCTGCTTTTTAGGTAGTGGCACAATTGCATGTAGCACCAGTGCTGACTTTGTGGCATGCTGAATTCTTCCCGCAACACTGCCAAGGACTTGAGCACACCCCGAGAAAGCAGATGTGTCAAGGTATGGATAACAACCGCGTGCCAGGGAGTCCAGTCCAGCATGTCCCTGCTCATGCAAATGCCATGGTTGCGCCAGATTGCTACTCTGTCATGAAGGTATGCATCCACCGAAAGGAGCTTGTGTTCAGAGCTCCAGCGTCAGCGGACACGGGCAGATAGAGGGGGAGCAACACCGGGGAGCCACTGACAAGCCAGTTTTCAATCCTCACCCATAACTAAAGATCCCGAATCTGGGTATGCATAAATGCATCTGTGCCAGGTGGAGACCCATGCAATAGTGCTCTATGAATAGGTGGCCCGGTACCCCCACGGACCTTTGGGTGATCAGTTTCCTAATGGCTAAGCAGGGCCTTTCTGACCCCCTAACAAAGGCTGTGATGTCCTTATCCACTTGTAAGAGTTTTGACAGGGGTGTCAGCAGAGGGAGCATGCACAGCACGTAGGTGAACGTGGAAGGGTCACCATTTTCAAAGAGTTTAGCGTGTACAAATTCACAATTTCAGGAAAAAACACAAATTCCCACCTAGTAGTCTGATTTAGAATGTTGTGGGCGGATGGCTTGGGCGCATGCCCGGGCAGCCTTGCCCATTTAGATAACATTCTTAAAGCTCGAGGTAGGGATTCAAAGGCATCGTCCCAGTGCAATAGTAGGATTGCCTCTGTGGTGCCTCTCCTGTGTTAGTGTGGATCCTGAATATTGAGTAGGGCATATTGTTACACCTTATTATCCTAGCACAATGTATAGGTTTTCTATACCTAAGTCCAAATATATGTACCGTGACGAAATATATATCTTAAAAATAGTAAAGATGCACTTCCCTATATGCACTTGCTTTCTGCATTTTAGTCCTCAATATTTTGACTACTCTATTATGGTACAGTGATATTCTTATGCGTAATATTCCCGGATACTACCTTTTATCAATGCTCTGAGGAAAGAAGGAGGTGGGAGTGGGTACAATAGTGGCTGTGTCTCCGACTACTTCTCATCACCAGAAGATTTCCCAGCTGATCCAGCTACTGCCAGACAGCATTATCGATGAAGGATAAATGCAGGGATTAGGACAATATGAATTCTGCTCTGAAGCTCCTGTCTGCTGGATACCAAGTAATGTTTGTCATTTGCAAAATGCCAAAGGATTCATTATGCATGGATGGAAAAGAAGCATTAGTACCCAGCGTAGAATAAAAATACACTGATGTGACCTTTACAAGAGAAATCTTGTGCTTTTCCAGTGAGATAATTTACTTGGCTTCCCTGAATATGCTCACAAAACTGCATTGAAATGACACTTGATACGTCCCTGCCAAAATCGGACCACTCCTCATCTACACAAAACAGAATAGATCGTATAACCCATAGGGCTAACTAACATAGTATTTAACACACGTTACTTATCCTCTTTTTTCGCTAACAAAGGATTTTTGCCAGTGTGTAATTATTATTGGTGCAGCAGGTGCAGTGGTACTGGGCTCAGAACTCTGTTTCATTTTTATCCCCAATAAATGCTGTATTTTCCTAGCCAAATGGGAGGCATGGGGCATTATGGATTCCATTAGGGCTACTGGCATCCTTGCTATACTACTGAATTGGATTCAATAAGGAGAGGGCATAGGCAGGGCACCATCCTCATCCTCAATTTTTCTCTTTATTTAAATGATTTACTAGAAAACAATAGGAGTGGAAATGTTAAAGCTGGCCCTTTTAAAGTCGAACATTTTCCTTCCCTACTGTTGCTCAGATTGGAGTGGGAAAAGTAAATTTAAACTCTCTAAATTTAAAAATATAGTCAAATGTATTTTTTTATTGTTTACTTTTTCCAGTAATATTTATTTAAAATTTAATGTTATTATTTTTATGGTAATACCTTTTAATAATTTATAATTACTTTATGTTATTTTTCAATATTACTATTTTAATAGCAGTTATTCAGTCAAAAAGCTTTTATTATCGGTTAAAAACCATAAAAAGACATATATACACAATTACAGATAAAAATGGGGATATTCAAAGAATAATACATTGCAATCCTAAAACATAATATGTTCATAAAATGGTTAAAAAATCCAAAAGATATTTAGATTTGTTAAAATAGCTCTCACAATAGACAATTCCTAGACATAATATTTATAGGAAACCTCATTTGTTACACTGTTTGTGCCACAACAGGAGCGATAGTTTGTGTGCTTTCAATTTTTAGTTTTGCACACCTTGAGTACCACATAGACAGAAGGAATCTAGCAGTTACATACACTGTCAGGGGGGTGGTATCATATTTGAGGATTCTATATACCTCCCTATAATCCCTAAGGCCCCTGGACTTACAAAGTTGAATGATCCATTTGGCTCTTGCCTTAGAGTAGAAGGGGCAGAAGAGCAGAACGTGCAGATCTGTCTCTCTGCTACTCGCACACTCTGGGCAAGAGCTCGCAATATGTGGGGCATTTGACCACTTGTATGTTACAGCCCTAAGAGGCAATGAACCATGTCTAAACTGGATAAATAGTTTCTTAGCCAGAGGAGGCTGGATATCATCCAGAAATTTCTCAAAGTAAGGTCGGACCTTAATATCCAGAAAAGTGTTGGTCAGCCTACCCATGGAAGAGTTTGTTGTTAAAAGTTCCATTCGGTAGCGCTTGAGTGCCAAACTTAGTGATTTCTTGGAATACAGGGCACAGATCTCCACAGGGAACGACCACATGTCCCCCCTACCAAGAGCATAGCAGAATTCCTTGATGTGATTTAGCCAGGGGATTCTCCCCACACCCTCTCTGGACAGAAGATCCCCCAGGTCCTCCCTATAGCTCAAGAGCTCAAGGGTGGACCATAGTTAGGCTTTCCTGTTTTCAGTTTCTATTTTTGGTAAATTCTGGTGGTGTTTTTTCAGTGTTTTCCAGTGATTTCCATACCTTAAAAAAACAGTGCTTTCCAGTGGTTACTCATTTTCGCGCCAAAAAAATCAACTGAAACAGTGTTTTACCGGTGTTTGTGGAACGCTTCGCTTTTATTATTGCCTTTTCCGTTTTCTTCAGAAATGGTATCATACTCTACATTTCAGAAGTTAATACAGTCATGAAATACTTTCCATTGTCCTTTGATTCTGCAGCTCAGATTCAACATGCATTTGCAATGCAATAGGTCTCGCACTTATGCGATTTTAAACTATTGGCATTGTAAATGACAAAGCCTTTTATTTATGTTTTAAAAACAAAAACAAAAATAAAAGGCATTGTTATTTGCAATGTCAACAGCTCAAACTTGCGTAAATGCGAGACCTATTGCATTGCAAATACTTGTTTCAAATGTAAGCTTGAATTGGTGATTCAGAGTTTGTCAATAAATATACGTAGAGAATTTTTTTTAATGCTATAATGAAATTGCAGTGTGGCCGAAAAGGCATATTCAAGTCAAAAAATGGGGTTAAGAAAAAGACTTTCTGTAGCAAAAAAAAAATAATAAGTATTTGGGGCTTTGTTTTTTGCACTTGATTTTTTTTGTCCGACAGTGATAGTAGCTTTTGCTTTTTTGACTGCTCTCCAACAGGATTGTGTAGCAAGTGCTGAAATGCAATAAGGTACTGTTAGGTGCACCATGACAATAAGTCTCGCCTTTGGGATCTTATTAGTATTTAGTTGTGCAGCACAATATCCTTGATCAACAACTTTTTTTATTTTTTATTTTATTTTTTTATTGCACAGAGTAAGGGATTTCAGTTTACACAGCTTCTGGCCGACAACCCCTCCAGGGCCGGCCGCAACCCAGTTATTCGTCTCAATTTCTTCACACACAATACACAGCCTTGTGGCCGACAACCCGGGGGTCCGGCGACGCATAGGTACATCCGAGGTCCATTGTGTAATACAGGTTGTACAAGTGGGCGGCTGCCCGCCTTTCTGTGCGTTTTTCAATTTTCGCCCTTCTCAACAGTCCCTAAACTCCCTCAAGACAACACCCCCCCTAACCTTGCCTATAGCCCTACCAGTGTACCTCGCTCCCTCTAGCCTAGCCAGCTCTGCCATGACCATGTCTGCTCCAAGCTCCTCAATCCAATATTGACCCACCCATTGGTAGCACAGGGGCCCTGAAGGGGGTCTGATCCCAAGCCTCGCTTCTAGTACCTCTGCTAGTGGAAAGATCGAACAGTGAGTGGACAACCCTGTAAGTCCCACCTCCATGGAACCTTGGTCAACAACATTAACTGTTGCTTGCCCAGTCGTTTTCTGGCTGCCGATATACGCTGAGTGTTATACATAGAGATATTATTTTTGAGCCAAAGTCTAATGGGATGTAACACAACATACGTATAAAATCCCGCTGCCTACCTTATTTGCTCCCAACACTAATCTATCAATAGCACATTAGTTTGTGAATCTAAGAAAGAAAAAAACAAAATAATTTATAATTGTTCACAAATAAAACGACTTGAATTTTAAAAAAGCATCAACACATTGCAATCTATGTGGTGCTTGTTTGTGTAATTAACGGCTGAAATGCCAGAAACCAGTCCTAGGAAGCTTGTTTCCGGTCCAGGGAAGGCATGGCTTGGCAGTTCGAGCTGGACCGTTCCCATGAGGCACAGGGTCAGACTGATTTGCATATGGTCATGTCTGAACTGGGGTGGCAGAGCGGGCTAAAGAACGGTGATGGATTAAACCCAGATCTTTTGACTGGGTGTGAGTGTTTGATTGGTTCAGATGCTCCGTCCATCACCACCCTCTTTTGTACCGGTTTGTGTAATTAGCCATTTTTTTAAAGCGGAAAGTAGCCAATGTAAGCACATCGGCCCAACTCAACAGTGCTCATTTTATCGACTTTAGAAGGATGAAGGGTGGAATCTGCCTTGTGGTGGTTGCTGCTGTGGCCTGTAGGCTAACTCCGGAACCCGCGTGGGAGCGTTTAACTGAGCTTTCTTTATTGCCTGTTTAACTGAGCTTTCTTTATTGCCTGTGTGGCAGTTTGCATTCCTATCAGTAACAATTACAATCCCTTAAAATGTTAGTTACATTTAAACACTCGCACTTAGAGTTGCAGGAACACTGTCAATTTGATTCCAAATGTGACCATTTCTGTTCAATCATAAAGCAAACCCTCTTTATTTTTAAGTCCTCTGCCCACGATCCCAAGACGGGAAGGAGCAAGGGAAGTAGATCTGTGCTTTTTTTCCAGAGTTTTATACAGCGCGAACACTTGAACCTGGTATCGGGTATCATAGCGCTTTACATAGCACCAGTTGCGTTACATGGGGACATATTCATTATTTTGTTAGGCATGGGGAGATTAAGTGATTTGCACAGAGTCACATCTAGGCAGATGCGTCACGTTGTAAAGCCCTGCGCCACATGAAACCTGCGTCAGGTTTCATGTGGGCGTTCTGTCGCAGGGTGGGCGTTCCCTCGTAGGAAAGCCCCGTAAAACTGACGCAGTGAAATCTACAAGATTTCACTGAGTCAGTTTTACGAGGCTGCTGCGTCAAATCCTTACGCCTGCTTGAAGCAGGCGTAAGGAGTGACGCACCACGTTATGTATGGGTGGCCTCTGTACATTGCAGGAGTTGCGTCGCACTTGCGACGCTACTCCAGCAATGCGCCGCCCGTACACCACAAGATGCGTCACGCATCTGCCCTTCCTTGCACCATGGTGCGCCGCATTGTAAATGCGGCGCATCTGTGGTGCCGCAAGGAGGGAATTGCGTGATGCATCAGTTCTGGCGCATCCCTGCTGATTTGCAGAGAAGCGCCAGAACTCATAAATCTGCCCCTCAGTATCCAAAGCTCCTCTCTATGAAAACGGAGTTCTGAACATTGGAGCACAGAGTATCTTGATTTCACACAAACCAGGCGTGGACTTAAAACCACTTCAACCCCTAGGGACAAGAAAATGCAGGCAGGGATTGGTTGAAACTGTGAAATGAGATTAAAAATAATCAACTGTTTGGCTTTTCCATATCAAGAAAATGACAAAGGAAAAGGCCATGCCTGGAGGTTTGAGCCATAAGGGAAGATAAGCAGCCTTGACTAAGTGCATATTCACAGAAGTGCAATTCTAGCTTACACAGAGCCCTGAGGTACTTCTGGAACTGAACCATGGAAAAGGAACAGGTACTGAACACACATCTTTTCTGACAATGCATTGTTCTATGAATACACATAAACGCTGCCACCACCCCTCCATCTCCCCCAAAAGGCAATGGTGAGCTGAAATGTGCTACACTATGGCAACAAATAAAAAAGGCACAACAATGAAAAGTTTTTTCAATTTAGGGAGCTGCTTTGATAAAGTCAATAATGCAATAGAAATGTTCTGGTGTATGATTGGGCGGCAGAAAAATCACAGCAACCATGGACAAGAAAGATATTATAGCAATGTGATAGATTCAATAGTAGTTGCTGGAGTGGGAAAATGTACAAGAAGTAAAACAGAAATGACACGCAATAAAAGAAAGAGTTTACACAGATTAGGAAAAGGTGACCTAAATTACCAGCAAACAACGATGCTCGGTGCTTGTTAAGTTCAAAGCAGTCCTAGACGTGACATCAGCCTCAAGTCTCCTCAAAGCGGCCACATCTGTTAATAAGCATTTTCCTTCGGAATCGCAATGGTTTTCAGGTCGGACACAAATTTGCCTTCACAAAAACATATTCTGGGTCTGCTTTATGACACCTCGGTGCTCTCCGTGACCCCTAACACTGCTGCTGTTTAACCTAAAGGGGTGGGAGTGCGTGAAAGGGAGTGAAGGTCGGGTCGGATAGCAGTGCCACACTTCGAAATGGGCGTGCTTTTGTTCCTGCCTCTGATAGTTATGCGCAAATACTTCGCCTTAATAGCCCCCTGCCAGGAAGTGTTAAACCTGCCAAATGAGTCAATTACAGGCTGGCTCACCCGCGAAATGCAGGCAGGGCGATGACTGATGCAAGGCCTCAGAGCTAAAGGGGAGGTGCTTGCATTTCCTTTGGCTTGCAAATGTTTCTTCGATTTTCGTATAAATGCAATGGGGGGGTGGGGCTTAAGTTCACTGGTCTGGCAATTGCTGAATATTTCGGCAGATAATCATTCCAACATACAGTGAGTGCTGAGTGCTCGGGTGCGGCTGGTCGCAGTAGGACGATTAAGCACAACAGCTCATCTCCCCCCAAGTGAGCCAGACAGGGGAGGGGGTCTGGTGTTGCTCTGCCCTGGGGCCATAAACACCACGGCTCCCCATGTGCAGACCGGCCCAGAAGCAGTGTTTTCGCCTGACACCTCCGCGCCAGGCACCACAGTTTATTATGCGTTGGCTCCCTCAAGTGGACAAAACCTGCAACAATGATGAAAATCAGTGACACTCGGTTTAAACCAGGTCAGCTGATTTTCATCCGGTAGAGTATTGTCGTTTAGAGTCGGTTTAAACCGAATTCCGAACAGCCTAACCATAGTCGTATCCAGTACAGCAGGGGGCGATTTGAGACAATCTCCTTTATAGGTACCAAACCTAAATCCAGCCGTAAGGGGGTCAGAGGGGTACTCAGGGGAAGTCTCAGAAGACGCCTAATAAAACTATTCTCAGTAAGGGATAGAGGGGCAGCGCTAACATGACCCCATAAATCTGCACCATAGAGCGCACCCCCTCTCACCTGGGCTTTATAAATTTCCATGGGCGGTCCCAACAGTTTAAGAGAGGTGTCATTAAAAACCTTTAAGATACCACCAGATGAAATTAGCCTTAGCCATATGGGACCCCCAATCCATTCTTTCGTTAAGTGTAACCTCCAGATAATCGTAGGTAGACACTCGGTCCAGCGCCATTCCATCCAAGTGGGGGTGAGGACAATTGGATAATTTGGTGTTGTAAACCATGAACTTGGTTTTAGAGAGATTAATCTCCAAGTTCCTCAGTCAACAGAAGGAGCAGATGCCTCTAATGTACGCTGTATGCCAGTAGATGATTTTGACAATAAAAGGGTGTCATCAGCGAACATTAGGGCAGGTATCTTATGCCCTGCTAAGCTTGGAGAGTCTAGGACACTCGCTCACAGTAGATGGTCTATCATCCCGTTAAGGAAAAGGGAGAAGAGCGTGGGGGCCAGGACGCACCCCTGCCTCACTCCCCTTTCCACTGGGAACGGAGCCGACAGCTCCCCACTCCTCCCATATCTCACCCTTGCATATGTACCTTGGTGCATATGTTTGAATAGATGGCACAGTTAGGCTGGGGCACCCATCTCTAGCAGTATTCCCCAAAGCTTATCCGTCTGGACCAGGTCAAATGCGGACTGAAGGTCCACAAAGATTAAGTACAAGCTACCTGCCCCAATGGAGACCGTTTTCCAATAGACCATCTGTAATCTAAACAGTTAGTCAATAGTGGACACCTTTGCTCGAAAGCCCGCTAGGAGGGAGGTTAGGATGTGATGTTCTTCCACCCAACTCTGCAACCTTGTTAGAAGAAAGCAAGCAAATAATTTCTGGAGGACGCCAATTTTAATAGCTAGGATTTGTAATTATAATTAATTATTAGGGTATACAATTTAAAAAAAAATGTGTTATTGCTTTGTGATTATTAAAAAGTATATCTATTTATTTTATGGTTCTAAATTATACATTTTTTTGGTCTTGCTTGACAGTGCAGCTATCGCAATACCATACCATTATGTGAGCATCATAGAGACTTCTTTGGCTACACCCACATTTTGGGAGCCTGGATTACATGTTTAGATTAGTCAGAAGTTGTTTGCTTTCACAAATATGTGCTTGCCCTCTACACAGCAGTGATAATTTTGTTCTTTTACACAGCTGCCTGAGCAATAATTTTCGGGAGCACACACATGACATAGTAATGCCACTAAAGTGTCTTAAATAACTAGATCATTTATGGTGATTTTCTCTGGCTGCAGCACAGGTAGGAGGAGGGCGGGCATTAACCTACATCAATGTTTAGGTCAGGCTTGATGGCGCAACTGTCAACTGACTTTTTAACCTACACCAATATTATTGCACAGTTCTTTGCTTCCACACAAATGCACACCCATTATCATGCTATTCTCTGGTAATGCTTCACACTATTAATATAGCATTCCTTTAAAGCTAGATCTATTGGCATTGCCAATGCTTGTTTAATGTATTTCTTATATTACAAATATGGTTTTCAAATTGTAATATTCAAGTCAAGAGATACTTTATTTCGGCCTCACAAGACCTTAAAAGCACAGATAAAACATTTACATTTCAGTACAATTGATCAGTATTAAAAGTTCTTATATATACATAAAGATATGAAAACATTGATATTTAAAAAAAAACTATTAAATGAGCGGATAGACGCCAAGTATCTCAAGTATACAGTACACAATTCATGTATATTAAAGTGAAAGAGGAATACAGAGTCCCAAGTAGTAACAGGTGCATGGAGTGGGTAGTTTAGACTTGGGCTTTCTTTCGAACAGAACAGCGAGCACACCACATTGAAAACAGGTAGTGGGAAACTGAGTAAACAATTGGCAGGCCAGTGTCATATTTAAGAATCCTATAAGCCTGTAGGCAGTGAGGGGTTCCAAGATTCCTACAAAGCTGTCGTAGCCAAGGAGCTCTTATTGCCTTGTAGGTGGGGCAGAAGAACAGGACATGCAAATCAGTCTCCGTACAGTTTTTACATGACGGGCAGTCTTTTGAAGAACTTCCTCGCCATTTATAAGTAACAGCACATAAAGGAAGTACACCATACCTAAACTGCATATAGAGTTTCTTAGCAAGGGAAGGCTGTATATCATCTATGCTATATTCTAAGGTGTATTGCAGTTTGATTTCTAAGAAGGATGAGGTGAGTGTGCTTGTCCTGGGGCCCCTCAACAATACATTGAGGTGATAGTTTTTAAAGTTTTTTATCAAGACTATTCTTGGTGTGGCCAAGGAGTGCTCTTCCGGGCTAACCCATAGATCACCCTTTCCAATGGATAAAAAGGAGTTCTTGATAAAGGTGAGAAAAAGGTATTTCGCTAGCCCCCCCTGAGGTTTACCACCTCTCTTAATTCCTCCCTGTACAAGGATACTTCTGGGTTGCTCCATCAGTGACGCCAACAGAGAAGAGGTCTAAGCGCGACCTCTAAAGACATTGGGCTAACACCCAAATCCATTTGAAGCGGGGTTAGAGGGGTGCTACTGGGAAGTCCCATCAACTGTCTAAGAAAAGAATTTTCAATCCTAGCAAGTTGTTCGGATGAACTGTGAACCCATAACTTCGCACCATACAAGGTCGCCCCTCTGGCTTGCGCCTTGTATATTTCCATCACCTGCCCCAACTTCCTGTGTGCACACTTCCTCTGCTGTTTAGCAAGGCCCACAGACGTTTGCATCAGCTTTAGAGAGGCTTTCTTAATTTGGCCACCCCGTTCCATTTTCTCATTAAGTGATAATCCCAAATATTCACATTGTGAGACTCTCTCTAAAAATTCCCCTGCTAATTGTGGGTTAGGTCGTTTGGAATTCCCTGCATTAAACAACATATATTTTGTTTTCTCAGTGTTCATTTCCAGGCCCCTGTTCTTGCAAAATAGATGGAAATTATCCAAGACCCTTTGAATACCCATTGATGATTTTGACAGCAGGAGAGTGTCGTCTGCGAACATCAAGGCAGATACCTTGTAGCCCGCTAACTCAGGAGCGTCTAGATCACCTCCCACTGCCAAAGCTCATATTAGACCATTCCAAAAA
This sequence comes from Lissotriton vulgaris, assembly GCF_964263255.1. Lineage (NCBI taxonomy): Eukaryota > Metazoa > Chordata > Amphibia > Caudata > Salamandridae > Lissotriton > Lissotriton vulgaris. Next base: position 167,153 of record NW_028244239.1, on the reverse strand, counting down.
ATGCAGACGAGGGTAGGGGCCAGAACACACCCCTGTCTCACACCTCTCTCTATGGGTAAACGGTCATTAAGGTCTTCATTCTTCCCTTATCTGATTTGGGCATAGTTGTTCCCATGCAATATTTTCAGGATCTCGCATAAATACACGGGTATTGTAATATTATTTTTAAAGTTAATATATTTTCAAGGTAATACAGTCTATCATAGTTACAATTTAATATACTTATATATTTTTTGATGATATTGTGGTATTCTATATTTTCATTATCAATATTTTTGAATTCTATTGAAAGGTATGTAAAGTCAATCACCAGTGCACCCCTCCCCCGTATACCATCGTGGGGACATTGCGAATATCACTGCAAGACCATGAATATGGGAGAAAATAGAAAAAAATATATATATTTGTACACATTCAGATCACAGTCACAGACTCATGTACGCACTCCCAAACTCACTCACACACTTATATACCCATTCACATACCCACTCACATGCTTATGCATCCAGTCACATGCCTACTCAGATACTCATACACTCATTCGGAAAGTAACGCACCCATGTACAAACCCTCTCAGAGAATCACACACCTACTTAGAGACTCACTCATAGACTCATGTGCACAGTCTCACACTCACTTAGAGTCCTTATACCCACTCAAAGACCCACCTGGGCACTCATACATCCACTCACAGACCACTCAGACACTCATACACCCACTCACACACCCATACAGTCACTCTCACACTCAGTCACAGACCCTTTCAGAGACCTATGACCTCAGTCACTCATTCATACACTAAGAGACTCAGACACCCACTCACAGACTCACTCATATATATACGCACCCACTCATTCAACCACTTAAAGACTCACACATCCACTCACTGACCCACCCAGACACTTTCCCTTCCAGTCACAGACCCACTCAGACACTCATGCATGCACCCATCCACTCACCTACTCAGAGACATATGCTCACACTCACAGGCCTATTGAGACACACATACACCCACTCACAGATCCACTGAGACACTCATTCATCGACTCACCCACTCAGACACTCACACACCCATACAGTCACTCACACACCCACTCACAGACCCACTCAGAGACTTATGCACCCAGTCACTCATACACTCAGAGACTCATGCACCCACTAACAGTTGCACTCATCGACTCACGCATCCACTCACAGAACCACTCAGACACTCATGCCCCAAGTCATAAACCCACTGAGAGACTCATGCACTCAGTCACAGACACACTCATACACTCAAGCACCCACTTCCTCACCCACTGAGACATGCACTTAGACACTATGGGGTCCCTTACGATGTCAGGCGGATCGCCACCGCCATGGTGGCGGTGGCGATCCGCCCGATATTAATGCCTGCCTGCCACCCATTCCCCCCACCATATTACTATGGCGGGGGGACCGCGGCGGACGTAAACACTGTCCGCCGCTTGGAAAATGTTTAATATGGTGGCGATGTCTATTAGACACTCCCATATTAGGATGGGCTTGCAGATATGCCTTTGGAAAGGCATGCGGAGACTCCCTGCGGGGGCCCGTTGTGGGCCCCCTAGGACTCCTGGGGATGGGGGGTGCAAATGGAGGTACCTATGGTACCCCACTGCATTTCAAAGTGCAACATGGCAGGCACCGCGCTGTGCCTGTCATGTTGTGCTTTGAAATGCACAACGTGCATTTTTACCATTGCGGCAGGCGGCGCTTTCAGCACCGCCCACCGCAATGGTAAAAATACAGGATGCGCCTGCCAGTGTGGCAGGCGCATCCTAATTGCCAAGGCGGGACCGCCGCTCCCATGGCAGGCGGTCCCGTTTTACATAGGCCCCCATTAGGATGGCGGGGGACTTTGCCCGCCCGCCATCCTAATGGGGGCCTATGTTTTCACTCACAGATCCAGTCAATCACTTATGTAATTACTTACAAATTCACAAAAACACTCATGCACCTACTCACACATTCACTGAGAGAGTCATGCAATGAATCACAGACCCAATGAGATGCTCAAGCATCCCATCATAGATGCACTGAGACAGTCATGCAGTTCGTTACAGAACCATTGACAGATTGATGCACGGTCTCACATCACACATCCCCCAGGGCCCACTGTATTTCTAAAGGGGGCACATGGTCTCCTCCCTGGGCAATTAATTGCCCCAGGGATACCAATCCCCCATTGCTGGCTCACTAACTATGTCCCTGAGAGCTCACACCAGAACATAACGGTTACCCTGCCTGCACTGGCAGGGGAAGGGAAACATGTGTTTGTTCTTGATTGGCAGGAGCATTTTCAAAACTCCCACCATGTGCGAGCAAACGCAATGTCAGCTTCCAGCCGGCGGGGGCTTTAAAAATGCTCCTGCCAGCTGGGAGCAGACTTTTGATCTATTTCTGTACCCGCAGTGATACAAATCAAAATAGAGCTCTGGCCCGTAGTGAGCAGCATGGGTAGCTGCTCCCTGTGGGCGGCAGCAATGCCGGCTCTTGCTGCATGCGAGGAGCTGGCTGGGTCTGTGGAAGCGTTGGGGCCCCCATGGCCCCCACCGAGTATATGGTGGGTGCCCTGTGTGGGCACCAGGGCACCCAACTTTAAGACATGTAGGTCCGACTGATGGGGTTCCTTGTGGCCTCCCTCAATTTTTTATAAAAATACCAGCCCTGGTGGAAAGGGTCCCCAGGGCCCCATAAGGCTCAGGAAGGGGGGCTACCTGCCCCCCTTGTAATTTAAGTAGTAGCCCTAGGGGTTGGGGTCTCCAGGAACTAATAAGACTCGGGGAGGGGGCCACATGGCCCCCTCCTATTTTTAAATAATATTTATGGCCGTGGAGGATGGGGTCCCCGGGGTCATAATTGGTTTCAGGAAGAGGGGGCCACAAAGTCCCTCTCCCCTTTAAAAAAAAGGTGCTGGGGAGGAGGTCCTGTGGTCAACCTCACAGTGCGCACGGCCAAAGGCTGTGTGCAGTGTGGGATTGGCTGCATGCATAGCTTGGTATGGGTTGGATTAACGTATGGTAAATAAATATTATTGTAAGTTAAATAAAACCTTAAAAATTCACTGGAAAAAACCCAAAGGTTAACATAACATTACAGTTAGGTGAAATGTTAAGCAACAGCATAACTTTTTAACTCTACAAACTATTGAAATTCACCAGTTATAGTTATCCCAAGTAACTATAACTCATGCCATAAAGTAACTTTAACTTGTGCCCTCTCCATGCACTGCTAACTACCCCACGTATTACGTCAATCATGACATCTTCTATGACATTATTGATAATATCATTGCAACATTTGCAATACATTTTCGATGAGAAAACTGCATGGCAGGGGTGCAAGTTGTAGTTACCCTAGGGCATGAAATATAGTTACTTGAGATAACTGTAACTTTCATTGTTGAATTTAGGTGGTTTTAGAGTTTAGAACATTGTTAGTGAACATTTGACTTAACTATAACGTCACTTTAACCTTTGTTTTTTCAGTAATTATATATATATATATATATATGTGTATATATATATATATATATATATATATATATATATATATATATTATATATATATATATATATATATATATATATATATATATATATATATATATATATATATATATATATATTTATATTTATATTTATATCGAGTTGACCTGCCTTCTTGTCGATGGACCAGCACGGACCACAGAGTAAGTGATAAGTTGCTTTATTCTTTGTTAGCTATAACGCGTTTGAGTCCAGCCGGACCTTGATCACATGACAACGCTCTTAGTTACTTACACCCCTTTTAAAGTGACATGTGCAACATTCAGTCTCTGATTGGCAATAAACATGAAAAAATACAATATCAAGTATATAATCTTGAAGTTGAATAAATACGTAAATAAATAGGCTTTCAGTACATTGTCTGCTCCTATAAATGATACAAAATGTATAACTTCATGATAAAAGTTTTTTAAATAATGTATAAAAATGTTATGTTGTCATTCCTGAGTAAAAATAGTGTCAATAAAAATAGATTTAAAAACACTTGGGGGCTCATTAGGATGGACAAAGTCCACCTACCACCCTAATGGATAATGGCGGTGGTCTCGTAGGGGGAATTAGGATGTGCCCGCCACTGTGGCAGGCACGTCCTCCATGTTTTGCATTGTGGCGGGCGGTGCACTCTGCACCGCCCGCCACAATGCAAAACACTTGTGAACGCATTTGCATGGGCAAAGCGGCAGGCACCGCGCGGTGCCTGCCGCTTTGCATATGCAAATGTGGGGGGGTACCATAGGTACCCCCCCTGTCCTCCCCCTGAACCGGCATCACCTGGGGGACCCGCAGGTGGCAGCCGCAGGAAACACTGCCTGCCTTTCTGTGGCGGCATTGCCGCTGCGGAAAGGTACCTATATGTGGCCATTGTATGGCTGGCGGTGTATTATTCCATTACCGCCGTGGTCCAAAGGCGACCGCGGTGGTAAAGTGGCGGACGGTCTTTCCTTCCGCCGCGCTCCCCCGCCATCCTAATACAGCGGGGGGGAATCCAGGCATAGGTGTCGGGCGGATTGCCTTCGCCAGGCCGGTGGTGGCTACCGCCAGCCTGGCGGAGGCAATCCGCCCGACATCATAATGAACCCCTTGATTCTCAAACATTTCAATAGAATAAATATATTCATTAAAAAAAATCATTATTGGTTCATTCCTATCATTTTTTTATGTCCATGTAGGTCAGCAGACTCTTTTACATTTTCAAAATTGAAGCATAAATGTATAATTTTCATGCAATGTAAACAATTTCCTATTTTAGTTTTTTATCTAGACATAAGTTGAAGCCCCATATTGGCTTGGCTCACTGTTGTCTGTTGCCTTCTCTCCAGAATGACTGATTAAAGTGCAAATTCCGCCTGAAATGAATTAGTGAAAAGTGCACATCCCATGCCCATGTTGTGAAAAGTGTGTGATAAAACCTTGTTTATTAGATTTTTTCTTTTTATAAACTTTCTTTTTGGGGTTGTAATTTAAAAAATCACTATCTCCGTGGTTTTGGTTGGTTAGGAGGCCTCATTAGTTTTAGTACATCAGTTTATCTAACCATCCATAACAATTCAAATCTATATGTTTTGTATGTTTTAATCTCAGCCTTCATCCGATCCCTCATTTAATTCATAGACATGTATACAGATCCTCTGTTGTATTCAAACCACCAGAAGCCTTGCTATCAAAATTCAAAATGTATCTGGTGTCCTGTTTTCTCAACTGCCCCTCTCAATCTCCTCCTCTCATATTTAGGGAGATTGCATCAATCAAGTAGTACGAGAAATCACTCAAGTTATTTTGATTCTTTAAAGTGTCTTGCAACTGGATAAGTATGATCGTTGTTATTGATCACCCTTATATGTTGTAAAATTCTCTTCTGGGGTGGGAGCTTAGTGCTGCCCACATATTTCAGATTGCAGGAACACTCTAAAACATAAATTACATATTCTGTTTTGCAATTTAGTGGTTTATTAATCTTTAGGATTTTCTCGCTAAATGCTGACCTATATGTTTTGGTGTTGACTCCGTACTGGCATGCCTTACAGCTTTTACATTTAATAAAGCCATTTTGTAGCCATCATTTTCTTTGTTCCCTTACATCTGGGTTGCTACTCACTACGCTGTTGCATTGACGGGGCTCTCTTATAAGTTACTCCTAACTTTTATGGCATACTCTCACAAATTATTGGGTCACTTTTCACAATTGGCCAGGTACGTTGCATGTCTTTCTTTATTTCTCGATGTTGGGCATTGTAAGTTAGAATCAACCTAATCTCTAGTGCCGGTTGCTCCACATTTTCCTCTCGTGTCTTTTTAGTTTGCAATAGGAGGGATCTATCTTGATCATTGGATTTATCAATAGCTGCCTCTATTGTCTTCCTGGTCCCCTTTCAAGGAACCTCTTTTTACTTTCTTGTTGGGCGACTATTAAGTCAAGGTGATTACTGCATATTCTCTTTATTCTGATCATTTCACAGTAAGGAATACTCTCAATTAGGTGTCGGGGATGGAAACTAGTTTAATGCAACACTGAGTTGCCTGCTGTCTCTTTTCTAAACTTTCTTGTTTCAAAGGTGTAATCTGTTATATAAATTTCTACATCCAAAAAGTGGATGTTCTTCTCACTTATGGTGGCCATAAATTTTAAATTTATATTGTTTTTGATAGCAGCCAAAAATTCTTCTGCTTTGTCCACTGTTCCTTCCCATACAATAAACAAATCATCCATAAACTGAAACTATGCTTTAACATTCTTCGCCATGTATTCCTTGTGTGTTACCCCCAAGACTAGCTTCTCCCACCAGCCCATAAACAGACAGGCATAACTGGGGGAGAAGCTGGATCCCATTGCTACTCAGCGCAATTGTTGATAATACGTTTTGTCAAATAAAAATACATTGTTATTGAGGCAAAAATTAATCATATATATATATTTGTATATATATATAGATATATACCTCATTTTACTGAATGTAAACCAACATAAGACATCAGACTTCTCGTAGAATTTTCTTTTCTTATTCGTTATTCGTTTTCTCATGATGTATCATGATAATACAGCAATACTGTCTACAGCCAACATGTGTTTTGCACACAAACGCGCTTCTTCAGGGCTTAATGTTTCTGTTCTTTAGTTATTTCAAAATACTTGAATTAAATATATATAGTGTCATTCGTTTAGTACAGTTTTTTTTTTAAACAAACTTTATTGGTTTTTTTTCTTTTCTTTTAACCAAGCAATAAACATATTATGCATATTACCTATGCAGCATCATAATTCTATAACATATAAGGCCTGTTACACAAAAGTTACATCATCAACATCGTGTGCTTCCAGAGATGTTTCATTTGCTGATTTATTCTGAGCAAGCTTCTCCTGCAGTATATTGTACAGGTCACTTATAAGAATAGTTATATTAAATCAACATACTATGGCCCCACCCTCTACCCTTCTAATGGCCACCCCCACCCTTAACTGGCTCTGGCTGTTCAGTATATAATTCAATTAACCATCTCCATACAATGCATTACTGTGTGTGCATTTACTTGTCACACTGCTCCTTCCGTCGCCACCATGAGTTACTATGTTCCATACCATGCTATTTCAGTTATTATTGGGTACTTGGAACGGTAGGAGCATCATCCGGGTTAATATTTTTGTACGCTTCCACCATTGCATCCCATTCCAGGGAGATTGGGTTTTTCCTTAGGCCGAAGGCCTCCTCTCTGCGCAATGCCACGCTTTCAGCTCCTGTCCATCTAAGCAATTTGCTATGCCACATAGATGTAGTGGGGGCTCTGGATGACTTCCAGCGCATTTTGATCGTTCTCTTTGCAACTATAAGAGCCAAGTCTAAGAAGCGTAGCTGTACCTTCAATTCAATTCAATTCAATTCAGATAATTTATATAGCGCGCTACATACCCAGAGGGTCTCAAGGCGCTTGGGGAAGGGTGGGGAATTATTTGTCGAATATCCAGGTTTTAAGTTGCTTTCTGAATGCTAGGTGGTTTTGAGTGAGGCGAAGGTGAATGGGAAGTGAGTTTCAGGTTTTAGCCGCCAGGTAGGAGAAGGATCTTCCTCCCATGGTGGTTTTGTTGATGCGAGGTACAGCAGCCAGGGCTTGGTTGGAGGAGCGTAGCTGGCGGGAGGGGGTGTAGAAGGAAAGTCGTGTGTTGAGGCATTCGGGTCCAAGTTCGTAAAGTGCTTTGTGTGCGTGGGTTAGGAGGCGGAATGTTATCCTCTTATTGACGGGGAGCCAGTGGAGGTTTTTCAGGTGACCAGAAATGTGGTCATTACGCGGGATGTCTAGTATGAGTCTGGCTGAAGCGTTCTGGATGTGTTGGAGTTTTTTCTGAAGTTTTGCGGTGGTACCGGCGTATAGGGTGTTTCCGTAGTCCAGTCGGCTTGTAACCAATGCGTGGGTGACCGTTTTTCTGGTTTCGGTGGGGATCCAGCTAAATGTTTTTTTGAGCATGCGAAGAATGTTGAAGCAAGAAGATGAAACGGCGTTGACTTGTCTGGTCATCGAGAGTGAGGAGTCCAGAATGACGCCCAGGTTCCGTGCGTGGTCCGTCGGGATGGGTGCTTTTCCGAGGGACTCTGGCCACCAAGAGTCGTCCCAGGCAGAGGGGGAGGTGCCTAGGATAAGGACTTCTGTTTTGTCGGAATTCAGTTTCAGACGGCTGTGCTTCATCCACTCGGCTACTTCTTTCATTCCTTCATGCAGGTTGGTTTTGGCGGTGTTAGGGTCTTTGGTGAGTGAGAGGATCAGTTGAGTGTGATCAGCGTAGGAGATGATGTTGAGGTTGTGTTGGCGTGCGATGGCCGCGAGGGGGCTCATGTATACGTTGAAGAGGGTGGGACTGAGTGAGGATCCTTGTGGCACGCCGCAAATGACTTCAGTGGCCTCTGACTTGAATGGTGGGAGGCGGACTCTCTGGGTTCTTCCGGCAAGGAACGAGGTAATCCATTCCAGTGCTTTTCCTTGGATTCCGATGTTTCTGAGGCGTTGTAACAGGGTGCTATGACAGACTGTGTCGAAGGCTGCGGAGAGGTCGAGGAGGATGAGGGCGACTGTGCCTCCATTGTCCAGTAGAGTTCGAATGTCGTCTGTTGCTGCGATGAGTGCGGTCTCAGTGCTGTGTTTGGCTCGGAAGCCGGACTGTGATGAGTCGAGGGATTTGTTGGTTTCGAGGAAGGCGGCGAGCTGGTTGTTGACAGCTTTCTCGATGACTTTGGCCTGGAATGGAAGGAGCGAGATGGGGCGGTAGTTTTTGAGTTCGGTGGGGTCCGCTGTGGGTTTTTTCAGAAGGGCGCTGAGTTTGGCGTGTTTCCAGCTTTCCGGGAAGGTGGCGGAGTTGAGGGAGTAGTTGATGACGTCTCGGAGGTGTGGTGCTATGATGGAATCTGCTTTGTTGAAGATGTGGTGAGGGCATGGGTCTGTGGGGGATCCTGAGTGGATGGAGTTCATCAGGCGGATGGTGTCCTCAGTGGAGATTGGGTTCCAGTCATTAAGGATGTTTAAGGGGGGTGAAGGTACGGCGGAAGGTTGGGTGGGTTGGTCTCCGGGTTGGTTGTCGAAGCTGTTGTGGATGTCTGTGATTTTGTCGTGGAAGAACAAAGCTAGGGAGTCGCAAAGGGCTTGAGAGGGAGTGATGTCGTTGGAGTTGGCAGTGGGGTTGGTAAACTCTTTGACGATGTTGAATAATTCCTTGCTGTTGTGTGCGTTGTTGTCAAGTCGGTCTTTGAAGGCGGTTTTCTTGGCAGTCCGGATCAGTTGGTGGTGTATGCGGGTGGCGTTTTTGAAGGCGTCCCTGGTGCTGGTGTTTGGGTCTTTTTTCCAGGCCTTCTCAAGGGAGCGACAGAGTTTCTTGGATTTCTTAAGATCATCGTTGAACCAGGGGGCGTTTTTGTTGCCTAGTTTGATTTGACGTTTTTTGAGGGGTGCTAGGTTGTCGGCGCTGTTGGTTAGCCATTGAGTGAGGTTAATGGCTGCTTGGTTGGCGTTCGAAGAGTGGACAGGGGGGTTTTGAAGAAGCGATGAGGAGATCTGGTCGATGGTGATTTTGTTCCAGTTTCTTCGCAGAGTAGGTTGAGGGTGGTTGTGGGTTGTGGTCTTTTTGTAGATAAAGTGAACGCAGCTGTGGTCCGTCCAATGGAGAGCTGTGGTGTGACTGAAGGAGATATGTTTGCTGGAGGTGAAGATGGGGTCGAGTGTGTGACCTGCATTGTGGGTGGGGGTATTAACAAGTTGCTTGAGTCCGAGGTTGGCGAGATTGTCCAGAAGGGTGGTGGTGTTGCTGTCGATGCTCTTTTCCAGGTGAAAATTGAGGTCTCCCAATAGAATGTAGTCCTCGGAGGGGAGGGCGTGTGGGGTGATAAAGTCAGTGATGTCTTCACAGAATTGTGCACGGGGTCCTGGTGGTCTGTAGAGGAGGGTGCCTCTGAGTGTGGTCTTGGGGTCGGTGTGGATCTGGAAGTGAAGGTGTTCGGCATTAGCAAGGTTGACGTCAGAGCTGGTTGAGATGCGGATGGAATTCTTATGGACGATAGCGATGCCTCCTCCTGTTTGCTTGGTGCGGTCTTTTCGGATGATTTTGTAGATTTTCGGGATGGCGATGGTGATGTCTGGGGCTGAGGAGGCGTTCATCCATGTTTCTGTTAGGAAGACGACGTCTGGAGAGATGGTGTCTAGTAGATTCCAGAGGTCGATGGCGTGGACCGAGCGGGTGTTGAGCAGGATGCATTTTAGGTGGTTGGTGACAGACCTCTGCTTGGTGTTCGTGGATGGGGAGTTGGTTTTGGTGCCGTCAAACTTGCAGGAGTTGCATGTGAAGGGTCCATGGGTGTGTCCAGGTGCGGCTAGGGCGCAGTTGGGGAGTCGGCCGGGGTTAAGGGCTAAGAGGGTGGAAGCGGCGTATGTAATGCAGGTGGGGTGGATGGTACGAGGGGCAGGTGGTCTGGCGCTGGGCGCGGGCTTGGCGCGGACGGGCGTAGACGGGCTTACCTTTGGCACACGTTCGGCGCGGCCGCAGCGCGTGGACGCTTCACGTTGAGACATCAGTCTTAAATGGAAGGTGGAGGGGGAGGGGCGAGGGAGGGACAGCTGGGAGGCCGAGGGCGGGGTGTACGTCCGAGCAAGGAGGCGCCACAACAAACGTGACGATGCAAATGGCTGCTAGCAGAGTAACCAGGTTGGATTGGGCAGTACTACGCTATGCAGGCATGCATTCACAAACAGACAAATAAATAAATTTATCAAGGCACAATGCGGATTTGCTGACTGCGCGCTTCACCTATGTTAATGTCTGGAGTTCGGCAGCAGCAGACAGCAACAAGCGTGTTAGAGTGAAGTTACTTCTATCAACTCGATTCTGCAGCTCACCTGATTAATGGCCGCTTACTTTGAGAGTGCGAGCGATGTGATGAGGGAGCAAGCAATGAATGCAGCACAGTTCCAAGTTAAGAGCAATGCGAAGCAGAAACTGATAATGCAGGCGCTACGATGTCAGATCACTAGAAGCGGCACAGTTACAATTTATGAGCAATGCGAGGCACAAACAATTAATTAATGCAGGCGCTACGAGGTCAGAGCACTACAAGCAGCACAGTTACAACTTATGAGCAAAGCGAAGCACAAATCAATCTGAAGCCCAAGCGCTACGATACCACTGCAGACGGGTGGGGAGCTGCGTGGGGGAGCGTCCGTCTCTGGAAGAATCCGGACGGTCACAAAAGAGATGGCGGAGGGTCGGGGCAGTACACTCAGTGGGAGGGAGGGACAGCTGGGAGGCCGAGGGCCGGGTGTAGGTCCGAGCAAGGAGGCGCCACAACAAACGTGACGATGGAAATGGCTGCTAGCAGAGTAACCAGGTTGGATTGGGCAGTACTACGCTATGCAGGCATGCGTTCACAAACAGACAAATAAATAAATTTATCAAGGCACAATGCGGATTTGCTGACTGCACGCTTCACCTATGTTAATGTCTGGAGTCCGGCAGCAGCAGACAGCAACAAGCGTGTTAGAGTGAAGTTACTTCTATCTGTGTTTCCAGCCGTCTATGAACAACTAATATGTGATCTAGTGCCGTGTCCCCCATGGACAGTTGTGTAACCTCCTCTATCATTTGTCTAACCCCCCTCCAGAACTCAGTTAGACCTACGCAGGTCCACAACATATGAAGTAAATTTGCTTCAGGCAATTTACATCGGGGCATTGATGTGACGTTTCCGGGTACATTCTGTGGAGCCTAGGCGGGGTCAGGCAAGCTCTGTGTACGATCACACATTGGATAAACTTGAACTTGACATTGCATGGCATTTTTTGCAGGTATTCCAATATGTCACAGTTTAGGAAGAAGGGGACCCCTATATACTAATAATGCACTTGCTATACATAGGGAAACATAATTATTTTGAGAACGGTCTATAGCCAAGTGGAAAAAGTTGAGGATACAAAACAATGTATGCAGAAACCACTAATAAGATGTGAAGGAATATCGCCCAACAGTACAACGACTAACCACCCAATTGATAAAATAATTCAATTATTTATTTTATTATTCATAGATTATATTTATTTTATAGTCTTTTTGGACACTTTCTTATCTTTTTTTCTCCTTTTTTCTTATAAAGTTGATTACAATTCATATACAAAAATCGTTAAAAATACAATACAAACAAACAGTGAGCAGTAGATATGGCAGATGATGGAGGCAATGCGGTATTAACTACGCGCGTTTCGGCTAGGCAGCCTTTCTCAGGTGACCGTCTATTGCAAGAAAAAATTATTGTCCAGGCCATGCAATGGAAAGGGAGAGTGCATATAAAAGCCGCCAGTGATGGAACGCTACCTTTGTTGATAAGGTTAATAATAAATAAAGATGGGCATGATGGTCAGTGCTGTAGCATCAGATGCTGACAGAAGTAATTCTTCAAAATAGGCCCCATATTTGTAGCGATTGTTCAAATTAATAATTGAAGTATCAATTGGGTGGTTAGTCTTTGTACTGTTGGGCGATATTCCTTCACATCTTATTAGTGGTTTCTACATACATTGTTTTGTATCCTCAACTTTTTTCCACTTGGCTATAGACCGTTCTCAAAATAATTCCAATATGTCACTCCATTCTCTGTCCGTTAAGTCCCGCCCTAAATCTGCCACCCATTGCGTCCTTGTGGTGTCTAACGGGAGATCGGGCATGTATGCGGATACGAAGGTACAACCATTTGACAAGGTGGCTTCCACATCCGATGTAGTAGAGCGATTTGATAAGCATTTGATTGTGGTTCCTCCTGCGTAAATGCCCAGTGTCTTTTAATTTGTACATGCAACAATGGTCCCATGCATACAAGAATTTGGAAAGAATAAAATATAGACAGAATCAATCTATATTAGAAGTGACATGTCCAGACGGACAGTGGTCTTCACATTCTACTCAATTTACAATTTGTTACACAACAAGAAGTACCTTCCACAAGTCAGCCAGTGTGGAACACAAGCCTGTGCCCAGCACCTACAGAACGGGTACAGAGCGTGGGTATAGAGAGCAAAGAAGGGCTTTTTAAGGCAAAGCACGTTTTTCTGTCATAAATACAATTGTACAGAATATTTAAGCAAAGCACCATACAAACACATAGTAATCACGTTTTGGCATTTGGTGCTTAAAAGGTCGATGGCGTTTCGGACCCCCTAGTAAATCACGGGGACCATCATCAGGACATTACAATCAAAGCCTTAACAATGATTTAGCCTCTAATTGCCAGTGATCCTCATTCGGAATCGGCGGTGAATAGTTGTTGTATACACGCGCCCAAGGTCAGGCGCGCGGACCCGCGGTACACAGTGGTATCCGTCGGAGCCAGGGGAACCAGGTGAGTCGGTGGACAGAGGTGCTCCCTGGCCTTTTTAAGGCAAAACGTGCTTTGCCTTAAAAAGCCCTTCTTTGCTCTCTATACCCACGCTCTGTACCCGTTCTGTAAGTGCTGGGCACAGGCTTGTGTTCCACACTGGCTGACTTGTGGAAGGTACTTCTTGTTGTGTAACAAATTGTAAATTGAGTAAAATTTGAAGACCACTGTCCGGCTGGACATGTCACTTCTAATATAGATTGATTCTGTCTATATTTTATTCTTTCCAAATTCTTGTATGCATGGGACCATTGTTGCATGTACAAAGTATGTTCCCCGAGGTCCCTGCTGACTAATTTGGGGCCCCTTGTTGTTGTAAAACTAACAGTGTCTTTTAATGTCGTGTATTAGTGCCTCATGTGTCATGTACAATGTGGTAGGCGCTCCCATAATATGTGTAAATGTGTTGTGAACCGTAAGTGTCCAGTCACCAAAGAGCACCCCAACCCCACATCAGTCCAAGGTCCAAGCGCCAGCTGCGTCAGCCTGCCATTCGCCAATGGTACCTCTACCAGTGGAATGTTATCAGCATATATGCCACCCCTAGAAGTGTATTGCAGAGCTTTTCCCCAGCAGTGTAGTGCTTGTAGTTTGCTGCCCATCGTCCAATAGGACAACCACTGTACTTGGCATGCGTAGTAATAAGCTCTAAAATCTGGCGCCCCCAGTCTGCCTTCCCGTGTACTGATTTCGAGCTTTTTAAGATGTATCTGGCATCGGCCCATATCCCATATTAAGGCTGTCAGTATAGTATCTAATGTACAAAAGATTTTTGCAGGAATGAATAATGGCAAGTTCGCGAAATAATACAAAAGATGAGGAAGTACCACCATCTTAGATACACCCACACATCCCATAGCCGATAAAGGCAGCGTGGTCCAAAAAGCTACCTGCGAATAGCCTTACCCAAGTTACCCTCTATCATGTCCAATTGTGAACAATACACGTTAATTCCCAACTATTTGAAAGTGTGTGGGGCTACTGGCAGCCAGAGCTCTCCGAAACCAATATAATACGGGTGCATTCGGTCATGGAAGAAAAAGGCATATGATTTAGAGTCATTAACGGATAACCCTGATACTAAGGTAAAGTCAGCAAAGATACGGGGAAGCGAACCCTGATCCTTCAACATGTCTGTGAGATATAAGATAAGGTCATCTGTATACGCTGACACAAGGTGCACAGCAGTGCCTATGGGGATTCCGCAACATGTAGCCTCTCGCCGTATGCGGAGTGCCAATGGTTCCAGCTCCAAAATGAACAGTATCAGTGACAGGGAACAGCCTTAGTGCGTACCTCTGTGGATACCATATTCACTGGAGATAAGCTTCCCCATTCGGACTCTTGCAGTGGGTGCCGCATACAACAATTTTTCCCATTGTATATATGCGGGGGTAAGCCAAAGCATGCAATGGCCCTGAACATATATTCCCAAGACAATGTGTCAAATGCTTGTTGCATGTCCAGAGACATGCAGCCATAGTTTGGAAAATGTGTAAGCTCACTAGACATAATATGGTGCAACCTGCGCAGGTTTAATGAGGTACTCCTAGTTGGTATAAACCCACATTGATCGATATGGATCAACTTGTTAAGGTATGGCTGAATTCTATTCGCCAGCACCTTACTTAAGATTTTTTATTCCATGCATAGCAGTGATAAGGGGTGGTAGCCTGACATGTTGGTTGGGTCCTTGCCCGGTTTAGGCAATGACACCACCAGTGCCTGAGCAGTGGTACGAGGAAGGTGCCCCAATTCAAGTGATTTCTTATAGAGCTCTTCCAGGTGTGGGATCAATAGTTCAGAATATGCATCAAAGAATTCTACCGGCAAACCATCTGGGCCCGGTGTTTTATTGCGCAAGAGCCCAATTTTAGCTGCCTTAATCTCTGCCCTTGTTATTGTTACCTCCAGGTCCTTCCTCATGCCTGTCAGAGATTGTGGGTAAGGTAGGTCCGTGAGGAAGTCGTCGATGGAGGACTCCTCCAAAAAGGGGGGTGCACTGTACAGTTCTTCATAATGTTTACTAAAGGCTTCACTAATAGTGTATAGCGTGGTCGCGGTTTCTCCCCCTGGCAGGTTAATACGGCTAATGACTGTAATGGGAGGATCATTTCTGATCAGCCTCGCTAAAAGAGAACCTGACTTGTCTGCGTCCGAGTGATGCATTTGTGTATAAGATTTGTAATCTATTAGCCTGAGTGTTTCAAGTAGTTCTGCGTGTTGAATATGTGTCTCTTGCAATGGTGTCTGTTTTGTGTGGTCATGCACTGCCTCTTGTTCTAGTTGTGACATGCGTGACATGCTGGTCTGACTCCCACTGTGGCACTGATTGCGGCCCCTCGGTTACCAGCCTTTATGGCATCCCATTCGACCAGTATTGTGGAAGCAGTATTATGATTTTCCGTAAAATGATTTTGAAGTGTTGTGGATAACATATTCCGAAAAGCCGATTCTTCCAGGGTTTGAGGCCATAAGCCCCATGTAGGAACCAGGGAAGCTATTCTACCCCAACTAAAAATTGTTTCTAGAAGGTTATGATCAGAGAAGGTCTTTGCTAGGTGTGTGGCATCTGTAATTTGATCTGCTATGGAGGTAGAGCACATAATCCTGTCTATCCTGGTGTGCAGCTGAGGAAAAAAAGGAGTATTCCTTGTGGAGCGGGTTTTTGAATCACCATGCATCACATAGGGACCACCCCTCCACCCAATCACAAAGGGCTTCCGCCTGTTTGCTACCCATTGTGTCTCTCAGGGGTGGATGTGAACGATCTAGGGACAAGTCCATGACCGCATTACAGTCGCCTCCTATGAGCCATGATTATGCTTCCCACCCTGCCAGAAGGGAGTTCAGACCCAGAAAATAGTTGTGTTGGTCATAATTCGGAGCATAGATGTTCCCAAGGATAATCAGTATACCGTCTAGTGTAGCGCGCAGGAATATGTACCTGCCCTGCATGTCTACCCATTTGTCCAGCATCACAAATGGTACCCCCCCTCTTATCCATATCGTCACTTCTCTAGCAAAAGCAGAGTATTTTGTGGATATGACCTGACCCCTCAATGATTTCCTCTTTTTCATTGCTTCTGCCTCCATTAGGTGCAACACCTGGAGGAAGACCACCTGCGTCACTCGGCGTAGCAAAAATGCATGTACTCTGTGTCGTTTGTATACAGGGCATAACCCTCAGATGTTCCATGTAATACATTTATATTTGTCTAGTAAGTGCTGTACCATTCAATCGTGTGGGTCTCCTACCCTGCAGTGGACCATGCAACCTTGTGAGATATAACATTAATAATGTGCAAGAGCCATGAAACCCCCAACCTAAACCAGGCAAGACCAAACAAGATGAACATTGGACTAAAACATAATAAACTGTAGCAGTTGCAAAGTGGGGATTGGCAGCTACTGTCATCATGTAAAGAAACACATAACCTAGACCTCCATAGAGCCCAAGCGTAAGATGTAGAGCATTACATTATACATAGTTTCTTATAAAGAGTCAAAACAAAAAAGGATACGTGAGTGTTCGGGGGATGGCACCCCGGCAATGGATGACAGTTCCTAGCGATGCAAACAGCGTAAGTGAGCCGCTATACCAGTATTCCATCTGCTGTTTGCTGCGTCACAGAAGGAAATCAATCAATCAATCAATCAATCAAAGCATTTATATAGCGCACTACTCACCCGGAGGGTCTCAAGGCGCTTGGGGAGGGGGGGTCCGCTACTGCTCGATTAGCCAGGTCTTGAGCTGCTTCCTGAAGGCGAGGTGGTCTTGGGTCAGGCGGAGGTGGGTCGGGAGGGAGTTCCAGGTCTTGGCGGCCAGGTAGGAGAAGGACCTACCTCCTGTGGTGGCTCTTCGGATGCGGGGGACGGCGGCAAGGGCGTGGTTGGTTGATCGAAGCTGGCCTGTGGGAGTGTAGAAGTTGAGGGGGCTGTTGAGGTATCTTGGGCCTTGGTTGTGTTGGGCTTTGTGTGCGTGGGTGAGGAGATGGAAGGTGATTCTTTTGTTGACCGGGAGCCAGTGCAGGTCTCTCAGGTGTCCGGAGATGTGGCTGTGTCGGGAGATGTCGAGGATGAGTCTTGCTGAGGCGTTCTGGATCCGTGAGTGTTCGGGGGATGGCACCCCGGCAATGCGTTCCTGGATGAAGAGTTGTAGGCTGCTGTTTGAATACGAGCGGACTGTGCTGTGTTCTGATGACTCCGACAGCCTGCTGGAGATGTTGTCTCTGAAGGTGTGTGCAGCCACCAGGGCCGTTTCTTTACCTGTCTGGACTTGCTGCTGTGTGGGTCCGGGAAAGGTCAACACTCTGGTGGGTTCAGTCACCCGCTGCGATCGAGTGTGTCTTGGAGTTTCGGGCCACGCATGCCAGAAGGGGAGCAGCAGAGAGCTGTGTAGGTTTCATAACTTCCAGCCATTCCTCGACATCTTCCAGACTTTAAAAAATTAGGTCTTCTGCTCGTAGATGATCTTCCGACATGCTGGGAATAGTAGCACAGATTTGAGATTCATGGTCCACAACTTCTTCACCTCTTGAAAAGAGGAGCGCCTACGCTGTACAAGTAGCATATAGGCAGGATTTAGTGAGATCTGGCAATTCTCAAATTGGATCTGTGGTTTTTCATGTGCTATTTGCAAAAGCATGTCACAGTCCCAGTATTTAAAAATTTTAATGATCAAGGGTCTTGGTGGGGCTCCCACTGTTGGTTTCCCTGTGGGGATCCGATGCGCCCTCTCAATGCAGTGGAATTCGGAGAGACCCTCAGGGGCCACATGTGTGCAGAACCAATGTTCCATGTAGGTCGTTGCCTCAGTTCCCTCACTCCGTTCCAGTAGACCAATGACGCGAATGTTATTTTGTCGTGCCCGGCCCTCCGCATCCTCCACTCTTTCCATCAGCACTGTGACCTGTTTACAAAGGGACTGGAGCTGACTCGCATGGTCCTTATGTTGTGGCACCAGCCCCTTCAGCGTAGAGCTATGATCCTTCACAGTATCGCCCAGCATAGTATGATCCGCTTTCGGTAGGGTAAGACCAGTAGTAAGGGTGCCTATTTGCTGTTCAATGGCTCTTCGGGATTCCCTAACTTCACACAGTATTAAGTCCAGTTTATCTGGTGCACCCTCGTCACCTGTGGGTGGGATTTTATTGAGTGAATGTATGCTCAGGGCCGCATCTCCATCGTCCACACCCTGGGAGTTAGTAGCCACTGCCTCCTGGGTTTTGCCCCTATGGCGGCCCATCTGTCTGCGCAGGCTTGTCTTACTCTATATCTCCTTAACAACCGACCTGGGCTTCCAATGGTCAGGAGCCTCGGTGGCGAGGAGGGAGATGCTGCGCAGGCTGTAGCGTTGGTGACCCACCTGCACCTACGCACCCTTGAGGGGAGTCGTTCACTGGACGTGCCAAGAGTCAAACCAGTCAGTTAGTCGTAGAAGCAACACAGTGGTGTTCGCAGTGCACCCTCTCTCAGGTGCAGGGTAAATTGTTGTAAAGGCTGGGGAGACAGAGCGTGCCTCAGGTTACTGCACCACTTCAGGCATTAATACGGTGCAGCCAGCAGATGACTGTGGTCCAGGGGTCGCAGTTATGGAGTTCATGCCAGACGCACTGATGGGAGGAGTGGGGGGGAAAGGATCCACCACACATCCGTACTCACAATCACTGTCCTGATCCTCTTTCTTGTGGAGTCTGGTTGTGCGTTAGAGGCTTTCGTGCCCTCATATCATCAGCAGGAAGGCCGACTTTCACCCTTTGCAGTCTACACACTGGAGTGTCCCCAGTTCAGGCCACAGAGGTGGAAGCTGCTGTTTAATGCTTTCCACCCCTCAGTTTCAGCATACAGTACAGAAGTTTAATCCTAGGTATCTCACAGTCATGACGATGCCGCCTATGGCGAGGTCCGGCCATCCGCAGCTTGGGTCGACAATGTACACCTCGTGTGACAAGGCCCACCGCCCGCCGCCTACTTCGTTCCGTCAGGGCTGCAAACTCCGATGCCGCACACAGAGAGGGCGGGGAAAACCACACTTCGGTTACGACCATGTACAGTCTCAGGAGTGTCGCAGTCCTGACTCCCTGTTCAGGCCCATGCCAATCACAGCTTCTTCAGTGCATCCCCCCCCAGTGCTGGGCAGGGCTGAGGCCGCTCGTGTGTCGCTCTGCTCCAAGTCCTGGGATTGGGTCTCCAGTCACCGATGCGGCCACACAAGGGGCAGTGTTCCTTCCTGCAGGGAGGTCACCCCAAGTGCCCGGGTAGGCTCCGGCCTCTGTCATAGGCGAACAGCGCCATTTCTGGGCCCTTCCCCCCCGCAGCAGACTCTACTCTACTCAGACTCTAGCAGTCAGCCTCGCCGGGCTGGGGTTAGCGCAGTTGCAATGCGTCAGTGCATTGGGTGTCTGGAATACTTCCGTTTGGGGTTGAAATAATAATTCAGGATGTATGTTTTCAAGATATTTGAGCTCGGGCTCCAGAGCATGCTTAATTCACGTCCACCATGCTCGACAGCTGGCCATGCCCCCCTATTTAGCACAGTTAATCAAACTTAAATGCTAAGCTATAGATAAATATAACAATATATATATACATATATATATAGACATTTCAGGACTCCAAGACTCACTTTTGTCCTGATTCCAAAGCGCAGAAGCGCCAACGACCTTGCCGGACATAACTACCATCTGCGCCGCCGCCCCGGGACTACGAATCCCGGCAACCTCAGCGGCGGCGCGCACCACTGACGCAACTACAGCGCCAGGTGGCGCATATAGGCGCACTGTCCTCTTTGTCACGCGGGCAAAGGGCGGGCCATCTGTGGCCATCCGGGGCCGGAGGAGGCCGGGCCGGGCTACCCCCCTAACATTTCCATCACGGGCTGTGTCATCATTCAGGACTGTGGCCTGTTAAATAACTCTGTTGCATTTTAAAGTAGTCCTACTGTCTCCATGTTAGTGGTGGCCTGAGTGGGGGTGTTGTTTTGTTGCCTACAAGTTTAAAGGTTCAGGTTGCCTGTTTGCCCGTATTTGCAGGTCTATTTGTGGAGTTTAGAACATGTCACCCAATACAGGGAAAGGGAAAAAAAGTGCTAGTAGCAACTCTGGTGGGTCCTTAACAAGAACCATGGACCAGTTTATAACAAGGGCTGCGGTAGTGCTGGAATGCGAGATAGCCATAACAGAGAAGGGACTGTCACTAGAGCCTATCTTCTCTAAGTGTTCCTCATTGGGCACCATTAGGGATGTCATCACTCCCGAGCAGATTTCTGCTAATTCCCCTAAGGTTGCAATACGGTTGGACATGAGTCGGGATATGGAGGCTACCGATGTATCCGACACCGGTTCTTTGGTAGCCCCCACTATCTTGAGTTTATTAACGGAGGACAGCCCCTTAAAATCCTCTGCCTTACAGACTATATGTGGGAAGAGAAAGCGAAGGGGGAGAGTTCACAAGTGTAGACGCCCCAAAATAATTAAATCTACCAAATCTGGAGGGGGCTCTACTACATTGTCTCTATCTGCATCCGATAGTATGCTACTTACAAGTGAAAATATAGGAAAACAGGCTCCTGTGTTGCCTCAGCGCTTGCCGTTGTCAGCTCAGCTCCCTGATAGCATCTTTGGTCAGATAGAGCACTTGATGAAGTCGCTGATGCTTCCCCTATTCGAAAGATTTAAATTAGTGCTTGAAAATCTGGGGAAGCTGAAAAATATTGTTATGGCTAATACTACTGCCTTGGAAAAGTGTGTGGGCTGTTCTATGGTCCCCAATTGTTTATCTAAAGGAGATTTACTGTCAGTACATGTTGGTAACTCTGCCGTTAGCCCCAATATAACACACCCCAATCCTCCGCAGCACACAAGTCAACATGATGGGAGGGGCGCTTCAGGGGCAAACAAGACAGGTCATACCATCAGTAAGAGAGCTGAAGTGCAGGGGCGGGAGTGTGGGAAGGAGAGAGAACCTGTCAAATTGGCTGTAGAGTTAATCCCTAAAGTGAAGGAGGTTGGAGTTGCTGAAGACAGGAAGAAGAAGCATCCCTGTATTGACCTACTACCCGAAGCAGTGCCTTAAACTGTGATATTGTCAGGGGTACCCGAGATTCAACAGGATAAACAGGAAAACCACAGGGAACTGAAAAACAAGGTTATCTTTTGGCTCAGCAACAATAGACCACTCCCAGGATATATTAACGGTGAAATTTTACATCCAAGGAGGGTGAGTTGGTTGGGTAGCAGACGTAAGGACCTGGTAGGGGATTGTATAATCGTAAATTTCAGAAACCCCAGAGCAGTCAGGTTAATCTGCGAAGGGATGGAACCTAGAGGGGAGGGTGGGATTCAAACTCTTGATCTGAGTTATTTTTATCCTCGATCAACCACAGGTATCCCTCTCTTTTCACGTAACTGGAATGGAATACCCTCTAGACACCCTACGTCTGCATTTAGGGTGAAGTGTTATCGCCCCCGGGCTAATCAACTGGATTCCCCTGTCAACCACCCCACTTATACTTATAACCGATTTGCTCCCCTATCCACCTTAGAGTAAAACTATTGACTTGGGGATGGTAAGGTACTGGATAGGTTAACGCCTAATGGGAGTCTGTTTCGAAGTTTTGGGGTAATTAATAGTAGTAATATATCACCGCCTCAAGACTGTCCCCCTCTCCAGTCCCCCACTCCAACTAATAAGAGCGTTGTCACGGGGGCTTTTGTTCCTCGCCAGTCGGGGGGTTGCCTGGAGGTGATTTCTAGTCTGGATGTCCCCATGGTGAAGGTTTCTTCATGGAACATTGCGGGTCTGGAAACTAAATTGCACGTTCCGGACTGGGCTAGTTTTATCAATGAGTCTGATATCTGGTCCTTTCAGGAAACTTGGGCAATTGCCCCCCTCTTCCACTCTGGCTATTTGAACTTTTCAAAACCAGCAGCCAAGGGTAGTAGGGGAAGACCGGTGGGTGGTTTGTCAATATGGGTACGTCAACGTGTGGGCGTCTCTGTGGTTGAGATCCCGATTGACAGTCCGGACATTTTGGCCATAAGGATTAGCTCCACAAAGGGTCTCAATAATATTATTATTAACATATATCTGAGGGGGCTACTAGGTGGGAGATGTTCTCCAACAGCCCTTTTATTAGATGAAATTCTTTGTACAGCTTCTAAAAATGTAAACAGGGTTGTGGCTGGGGACTTCAGCACCTGTTTTGAGATACTTGGTATGGTCGATGGGAAGCATACAGAGGCAGAAGATTCTATGTGGGGTATTCCCCAGCTGGAGCTGATGCCCATTAAAAAATGGACGCATGCAGCTATGTTTATGAAGAGTTTGTGTCTTGATAAGGGCTTGCGGGCTGTTAATGGCAGAACAAAGTCAGATAGGGCAGGGCCAATGACTTTTGATAACGGAAGGTCTGGGTCCCGCATCGATTAAATACTAGCTAACTTGGAGATGTGGTCCGTTATTGCCGACATGGTGGTCACGTGTAGACCTGAAAGTGACCATAATCCACTAGTCCTTTCTTTGACAGATAACAGTTTTATCGATACTGACATGGTTGATGCCCCCATTGTACAGGGAAAGGTAACTCTTACTAATGATGAGAGAAGGGTACGTTGGGCGAAAATAGCTATGAATGAGGGATCTTTGGCCACGATAAGGAATCTGCTCACTATCACGTTGGTCAAACTAAATAGCCTTAAGTCGCAGGCTGAGATCAATGAAAAATTCCCTAGAATCCACAATGGGTTATTTTCTGAACTCAAATCTTTTTTTGTTAGGAGTTTGCCCCCTAACAATACAAATAAAGAGCTGAGACCTTGCTCCTGGTATGAAAATGGCTGTAGACAAACACAAAGAGCTCTGCTTATAACCATTAAATCTAGACTACCAGGTGACATTCGAAGTTGTAGGGCTACCTATAAACTAGCCCAAAAAACTGCCAAAAAGAACTGGGGACTGTTGGAGGGGGTTGCTTCAGGCTTGTGAGGGGCGGAACATGACACAATTTTGGCACCTCTTCAAATGGGGCAACCGCCCACAAGATATGGTTCCCACAAATCATGTGGAGCCACATGCTTGGGCCTCATACTTCGTAAATCAGTTTAAATTGCAGAGTAGTCTTATAGCAGCGACACAGACCCCCATTTGTGAGGAATCCCTGGTTTTTGTCCCCAGTCAGGTGAAGGCTATCATGAAGGGCATTCCAAGTGGTAGAGCACCAGGGCCCGACTGTATCCCTGCAGATCTATTTAAACATGAGCAAGATCTATGGGTCCCATATTTGACAATGCTAGCTAACACTCTTGCTAGTGGAGCAGTGATCCCCGACTCTTGACTAGGGGCAGAGATATTTCCCATCTATAAGAGGGGCGATCGCTCTGCCCCAGCCAATTATCACCCAATTAGCCTTATAGACCCGGTACAAAAGATTGTGGCCCGTCTTCTCTTGGGTCCTATAGAGCGTTGGATGGCCGATTTTGATGTACTAACACCCCTTCAGGCGGGTTTTCGGTCGCACATTGGTACCCTAGACCAAGCATTTAGGGTTATGCTCCTATACTGGAAAGAGGTTTGGTTGGGAGGTGGCATGCTTTTTGCGTACCTTCGTGGACCTTAGGTCCGCATTTGATCTTGTACCCAGGGTCAAGTTGTGGGAAGTTTTATTGGGGATGGGCATGCCCAAAGAGCTGGTAGTTTTCCTTATCAACATGCATGAACACACGCATGCTAAAGTTCATTGGGGCAAACCCGGGGAGTTGACCGATAGGTTTGAGGTTTCTAAAGGTGTTAGACAAGGGTGTGTGTTAGCCCCCACCTTGTTTTACTTGTTTATTAAAGGGGTTACTATTTTTCTAACCACCCGACTGACGCACCCTCCCTAGCTGGCAAGAAAGTCCCACTGCTCATGTTCGCAGACGATACGCCTTTAATTTCTAAGACGAGACAGGGGTTACAGATTGCACTGTCTCGCATTGAGCTTTTCTGCATCAAACATGAGATGGAAGTCAATGTAGGGAAGACCAAATTCGTGGTCCAAGACCAGTCAAAGCTGGGGTCAAAATGGGTGGGGTCATCCTCGACCAGACAGCTGTTTTCACGTACCTGGGAGTCACCTTTAGTGAAAACTTAAGCTGGAAACCACAGATAGACCTCCTCACCCTTAAGCATGCCCAACTATCTGGTGCTTTGTTGAAGGCGCACAGGAACTCCCTAACTAAACCACTGGCCCCCTTTTTCAAAATCTATGGCTCTAAAATACTACCGGCCATTATGTATGGAGCAGAATTGTGGGGCTTTAGTGATACGTACCAACTTGGTTGCCCAGAATAAATTTCTCAGATCGGCAATAGGGCTACCTCATTCAACACCTCACATTCTCCTATTATATGACTTAGGATGTAACCCCGTTGAGGACGTAATCGGTGTAGACCACTGGCGTTTTGGCGGCGCTTGTGGAGGACACCAGAACTGTCCATGTATGCTGAGGCCCTTTTGGAGGTAAAAGGGCTATGGGGCTCATCCAGGATTCCCTGGTTATCAGGAATAAAGGCCTCCCTGATGGATATGGGGTTGGGGTCCCTGTGGGTTGAACCAGTAACTGCTTTCTTCCCCTGTAAGAAGCTTTTTAAGGAAATCTACTGGAGTAGGATTAAGGAAAAGAGATTGGCGTCTGCACAGGGAAGTTCTATGACTGCTTTATTCCTTGTTATCAAGGACACTCATTATTGTAAACAACGAAGGAGTGACTAAGGTGCAAAAGAAACGTGACAAACGTGATAGGTTCAAAGGTTTATGAAATAAAGCTCCGCTGTGTGCTGCACGCGTGATCAATACTCACATGCGTGTAGTATACACAGCGGGGCAGTCTCAATGTCCCTAAGAGGGCCCGAGCGACTGTCTTCAACTGGAAGAAAGTCAGGGCGCTTGCTGGTCACCCTATAGTGGGTGGAGGGAAAGAACCTTAATTCTTAGAAGGACCCTCACTCACCACTAGTTGGTGACATGCTTCATCATCGGGTCCCCGCTGGGGTGACCGAATGCCTCCCCAGCGTGCTACGACGCCTGATTACAGCGGAGCAGGATGTGGTGGGTGCAACAGTGCCCAAATTAGGAGGTGACTAAATGTGATAGTGCAAATGTGTATTTAACAATTAAAAAATGCAAAGGTTGTGCCTTTAGAATTTTTTTTAATAATGGCCAGCCCGCATTAGTTAAAAACAAGGTGAGCGGACTCCCCAGGTTCTTAATTAAGGAACCGGAATCCTGGATCAGAAGTAAAATTTGGTCGACATGTTTCAGCTGTTTAATTGCGTGTAGCTCAGCTTTTTTCAGGACCTAAACCAAAAGTCCTCCGGTGGTGTGCGCGTGCTAAGGCGCACCCTCCCGTGAGGCTCTAAGTGTGAAAAAGTTATATACAGTGTCAGAAGACGGAAAACATTCCATCAACACCACACTACTCACTCTGGTAGGGGTGTATTAAAAAAGGGAACCTGTGGGAAAGAAGGGACAAAACAGGACCACAAACACATAAAAATGAAGGAGAAGAGTTAATTCCTTCTGTACAAGGTTGTAATCAACATTGGTTTCACATATGTTCAGGTCTAGGCATCATGCATAATTTATGTGACACCAATATCGGGGTGCTACCTTAGATTCCTTAATAAGGTGCACCTAAATTAGCCATCAGGACCGACCCGGTGAATGAGTCCGTGTCCGGAAAGTGCTCGATGGTCATTAGGGTCGAGCAATGTACCACTCGGTTATGAAGTGGTGAGGTTAACAGACCACAGTGATAAGAGGATATGAGCAAGTATATCCGTAAATGTTTGAACACAAACACACACATAGAGGAAAGACCCCTCTCACAGCGTGAGCAATGAATACCAAAGGGGGATTTGTGAGCAGTAGTAGGTATTGAGGAAGTTTTAGAAATAACTCACTTCCTAAGGGAACAGATTGCGCCCCTTCGGAAACGACAGCGTGGGGTGACTTCACGCGGCGTTTTTCTACCAGAAATGAGAAATAACGATAAGAAGGGTGAAAGGTCATTAGAAAATGGTACCGCGTTATGAAAGTTTGCCTCGATTGGAGAGCTCGCCATAATGCTCGGGATAGAGTTTAGCTTACTTCCACGCCCGCGGCTCCCCTCAGTGTACCTACACGGACAGCGACTGTCTCCCGGGAATATCGAGAGAAAGAGCACCCGGTCAGTTTAAATGCCTGAGGTTTCTAATTGGATGCACCGGCCCTCGTGGGTGCATGACGTTGGAGAAGTTCAGCGCGTGCACCGCGTCTTAAAGGCATAGGCATCTGTGCAAATGGGAGACGATATTATTGGTTCAGAGTTATCACGTGGGAGGCGGAATAGACCAGCATTACGGAGCTCATAGTTCTGAGGTCGGGGTTCGAGTACCAGTAGTATCACAACCCGGATCCCGACTTAAATGAACTAATAATTGCAAAAATAAGTCACAACGAATGTCTGATCAGAGAATAGTATGTCTGGTCAGGAAAAATACTCACAGTAACACGCCCACAATTGTGAGTTTAGGTCCCTCACCCAAATGCACCATTTATTTTTTATTTCTTATTTTTCAGCTGGACAGTGTAGGGTGCAAAATAGAGGATATTAAATGCACGGGTCCCACACTTGGGTAGAGAAATAAGAATATTAGTGGCCATTTGGAGAAGTACGATGGTTCCCACCCAGAGTAGTGGTATAAGTGGATGGAATCCTAAAAGTGTCTTTTCTGCATGGTGTGAACTTGGTCCCTGAACTAGGGGCAAACGAGCTCAACCTGGTATATATAAAAAAGTTCAGTTTTTTTATAGGACTCATGTTTCTGCCCGTCAGCGTAATACAGTACCCCATGGTATGTCATCGTTGAGGCCTTTTGTGTTGGTGCCTAGGCGATACACCCAGCGCTGTTCCTTCTCGAATAGTAAGGACTCTGAACTGCCCTCCAGGTGTTCCAGGATAGTCCATTCGAGGTCATTAGGTGTATGGTTGGTCTGCAGGAAATGTGTAGTGAGTTTCGTCGTTGCTTTTTTGCAACAAATGTTGCTACGATGCTCACATATTCTAGTTTTGACACATCTGGATGTCATCCCAATGTATTGTAACTTGCATCTACAGGTGATCAGATAAACCACGTTTGCTGTGTTGCAATTGGTGTGACTGCGTTGTACCCAGCGTGTGCCATCCGTCAAGTCCAGGAATTTGGTGTGTGAAGTCAGATGGCAGATACTGCAGTTACCAAAGGGATGATGGCCTGTTACTGGTGGTAGCCCCCAAGCGTTAAGAACGCTCGGTGGTTGGTTGGGATTGTTGTTGTTTCTTGGTCGTGTGTGGACCAGAGAATCTTTTAAACTGGTATACCTTTTGTAGGAAAAGAGTGGTTTTCGCCAATGTGCCTTATTACTGGTGATGATTCTCCAGTTCCTAGATATACATCTGCTCACTGCGTTGGATAATGGATTAAAAGTGGTGACGCATGTGAGGGGAATCTCGTTCTCTTCTGGAGGGGGGTTGTCTTCCAAAAGAGCCTCCCTTTGTTGGTTCCGTGCTCTCTTTTGGCTGGTGTTCAGGATCCTCGATGGGTATCCCCTTTGCTCCAATTTACCAGTGATAGCTCTGAACCAATAATATCGTGATAGCTCTGAACCAATAATATCGTCTCCGCGCTGAACTTCTCCAACGTCATGCACCCACGAGGGCCGGTGCATCCAATTAGAAACCTCAGGCATTTAAACTGACCGGGTGCTCTTTCTCTCGATATTCCCGGGAGACAGTCGCTGTCCGTGTAGGTACACGGAGGGGAGCCGCGGGCGTGGAAGTAAGCTAAACTCTATCCCGAGCATTATGGCGAGCTCTCCAATCGAGGCGAACTTTCATAGCGCGGTACCATTTTCTAATGACCTTTCACCCTTCTTATTGTTATTTCTCATTTCTGGTAGAAAAACGCCGCGTGAAGTCACCCCACGCAGTCGTTTCCGAAGGGGCGCAATCTGTTCCCTTAGGAAGTGAGTTATATCTAAAACTTCCTCAATACCTACTACTGCTCACAAATCCCCTTTTGGTATTTATTTCTCACGCTATGAGAGGGATCTTTCCTCTTTCTATGTGTGTGTTTGTGGTTTATCAAACATTTGCGGATATGCTTGCTTACAAATCCCCCTTTGGTATTCATTGCTCACGCTGTGAGAGGGGTCTTTCCTCTATGTGTGTGTTTGTGTTCAAACATTTACGGATATACTTGCTCATACCCTCTTATCACTGTGGTCTGTTAACCTCACCACTTCATAACCGAGTGGTACATTGCTCGACCCTAATGACCATCGAGCACTTTCCGGACACGGACTCATACACCGGGTCGGTCCTGATGGCTAATTTAGGTGCACCTTATTAAGGAATCTAAGGTAGCACCCCGATATTGGTGTCACATAAATTATGCATGATGCCTAGACCTGAACATATGTGAAACCAATGTTGATTACAACCTTGTACAGAAGGAATTAACTCTTCTCCTTCATGTTTATGTGTTTGTGGTCCTGTTTTGTCCCTTCTTTCCCACAGGTTCCCTTTTTTAATACACCCCTACCAGAGTGAGTAGTGTGGTGTTGATGGAATGTTTTCCGTCTTCTGACACTGTATATAACTTTTTCACACTTAGAGCCTCACGGGAGGGTGCGCCTTAGCGTGCGCACACCACCGGAGGACTTTTGGTTTAGGTCCTGAAGAAAGCTGAGCTACACGCAATTAAACAGCTGAAACATGTCGACCAAATTTTACTTCTGATCCAGGATTCCGGTTCCGTAACCCCTTCGAAGCTAATGACGAGCTGGGCTCGTCATGGCGCTTACCTGCCGTGCGCGGATGACAAGGCCAGCTCGTCATGGTGTATAGGCTTTTTGTTTTTTTAGCGCAGGACGGGAAAACGCCTAGCAGCCATGTGGTTAATTAAGAACCTGGGAAGTCCGCTCACCTTGTTTTTAACTAATGCAGGCTGGCCATTATTAAAAAATTTTCTAAAGGCACAACCTTTGCATTTTTTAATTGTTAAATACACATTTGCACTATCACATTTAGTCACCTCCTAATTTGGGTACTGTGGCACCCACCACATCCTGCTCCGCTGTAATCAGGCGTCGTAGCACGCTGGGGAGGCATTCGGTCACCCCAGCGGGGACCCGATGATGAAGCATGTCACCAACTAGTGGTGAGTGAGGGTCCTTCTAAGAATTAAGGTTCTTTCCCTCCACCCACTATAGGGTGACCAGCAAGCGCCCTGACTTTCTTCCAGTTGAAGACAGTCGCTCGGGCCCTCTTAGGGACATTGAGACTGCCCTGCTGTGTATACTACACGCGTGTGAGTATTGATCACGCGTGCAGCACACAGCGGAGCTTTATTTCATAAACCTTTGAACCTATCACGTTTGTCACGTTTCTTTTGCACCTTAGTCACTCCTTCGTTGTTTACAATATATATTACCGGGGTACAGGAGTGTCTACACCCTACCTCTCTTGTTGATATTGAAGAATATCAAGGACACTCCCCATTATGAGGAATATTGGGACATTATAAAAAAACCAACAGATCGTAACCTTTTCCATCAGTTAAGAGTAGGATCCGTCCCGCTCAGTTAACATGCTCTTGGAATCCTCCTGGTACTGATAAATGTCCCAATTGTGTGGAGGAGTTAGAATCAGTGGACCATTTCCTCTTTTGCTGTCCAATGTACACACAACCCAGACGAGTATGGCTGAGGCCCATATGCCGCTCGCTGGGCACCAAATCCGCACAGGCTGCAAGTAGAATTTTGAAATCTGACACCTCAAAATTTATTGTAATTTGTGTATCTAAATTTGTCAGTTGGGCCTGGATAATTCGGATCCGGTATTTGAGCTCTTAATACATTGTGCACACTAAGCAGATGGCGGGTTAGCAGGATTGTCTACTCCATATGAATTAATTTTTAATCTTTGTATGTTTTATTGAGTTCTTCAGTCGTGAGTCTTTGTATATATATTTAATAACTTTTTACTCTTGTTTTTAATATGTTCTGTATTTATGGATCTTATTGGGAAATTTCATTAGGGTTTGTGCTGTATCTGTATTGTATGTCTTTTATGATGCAAATCGAAATAAAGACCTTTTTGACTGACTATATATATATATATATATATATATATATATATATATATATATATATATGTATATATATATATAGATCTGTATATATCTATATATATATATATATCTATATATATCTATATATTACCTACTGGCGGTCGCCAGTAGGTAGTTATAGGTAGGATTATTTTCAATGCAAAATCTCAACATTCTATTGTGAATAACTTTGGCGCCGGTTGAGGAATCTGCCTGAAAATTTCCTCAAATTTGCCTCGCTGTGCCCCGGTCCTTCCCTGAAAGTTTGGGGGGGATTTGTCAAGCGGGGGCCGAGATAAAAGGGGGGTCCCAAAATGTGTTTTCCACATGTCAATTTCCATAGGGCGGTCGACCTCACTTTTAGCCCGAATGGCTGAATGGATTTCCACCAAACTTGGCAAAATTGTAGGGACTGGTAGCCCGATGTGCCTTTGCTATGTCTCAAGATATGTGCTCCAGTGAATTTTGAGTAATTTAGTTCCCCAAAAATATATATATCTATGGCCGCGCCCCGGTACGCGCACCAGGGCGCTAACCAGCGCGCTACGCGAGTTCGCGCGCGGAAACCTGATTGGCTCTCGGGTGTCTGTAAACATTCCAAACAGTCCGGAGCGGCCGCCATCTTGTGTATCGGTAGGATCGAGACACAAGAGGTGGAAAAAACAAAGGGGGAAATGACCATAAGGGGGCAAAGTAGACCCCTCCTGACCCCCTAGGTTTAATGTGGGGCTAAAAAGGGCCCCGCGGGGCAAAAACAAATATTTTTTTTTATTTGCGCGGGGGAGCGCCCGGTACGCGCACCGCGGAGCGTACCGGGAAGCGTTCCAAGGGAAAAAAGAATGATAGAGTTTTTAAAAAATGTAGCTTTTTTTATAATTTGGAGGTAGTTCTAAAAATAACATTTTTTTTCTTCTTTTTGTTGTTTTATTTGTTTTCAATGTTTTTTGAACATTTTGTACTTTTTTTGGCTTTTATGAACAATTTAATGTTTTTTTTGTTATTTTTATGGGGAGAAACAAAAAATAGGGAATTGAAAATGGCTCAACTGGAGCAAAAAAAAAATCAGGAAAAAAATTAGGGGTTTTGGGGCAATTGTGGTTGTCACCAGCAAGGAGGATGAGCTTTATGCTCTGTTCACCATAGGAGATGGTCTTACCACAAAAAATACATGTAATTCGGAATTCCCTAAACCGTGGTTGTATGCAAGGGATCGTCTCCCTTGTCTCTGGTTCCGATGGAGTGGGTTGCTTTCTTTTCGAGGTGGTGGTTGTAGATTGGGGAGGGTTACTGGCCAGTTCTCTCACCTCTGCAGCAGAATAGTTGTTTGGATGCTTGCGCTGCATGTGCCTAATCATGGTATTATTACCAAAAGAATATTTTTTGTCCGGGTTCTCCCTTGAAAGTTCCATGCCAGAGATTAGGCAAGTCACCTTGGGCGCATTGACTTTTTTCTTGCCCTCTGGGATTGAAAAAAACTCCCATACGATGTGCTGCCTTGGCTTGTATGGGGTATTGTCTTCTGGCAGCCACCTTCTCCCTTCTTCCTCCTCCTCCTCCACCTCCTCCTCTTCTTGACCACCAATGTAATGTTGTGGCCGTCCTCTTGATGGTGGTGGTGGTGGTGGTGGTGCAGATGCTCCAGCTGCTGCTGCTACTGTAGCCATTTTAAAGTACAACATTTTTCTCAAAGATGTTCAAACAGGTCTTCCTCAGTCAAAGGACAAAGTCAGAATAAGGAAAAAAGGTGGGGTCTTTCATCAAGTGTTATTTTCAGGTCACATGACCCGGGCTTTCATCATTTAGAAACAAAAACTGTTCTGCACCAATGAAAAGTGTTATTTTTTAGGTCACATGACCCGACGCGCTTACGCGACGCGCCCCCGGGGGCATGCCACGGGGTGCGCCGCGTAAGCGCGTCAGATGATTACGTAGAGCGATCGTATTCGCTCGAGTCATTCCGGATGCGCTTACGCCATGCGTATCACGCGGACGTGGCTACGCGATACGTCAAGATGTTTTCGTTCGCGGCAATAGCGCTAACGGGACGCTCAACAGGGCAAAAAAAAATAATTTAAAACAAAAAATAAATTATATAAATATACAATATTGGATTCATTATAAAAAATATTAAATTTCATAGGTTTGAGGCCCTATTTATAGTTAGGAATTAGCATTTAAAAACCCTATGAAATTCACTGAAAAAACCATAGGTTTCACACCAGATATAGTTAGGAATTAGCATTTAAAAAAACTATTAAATTCACTGAAAAAACCATAGGTTTCTCACCAGTTATAGTTAGCAGGAAGTTTTACCCGCATAAAACCATTGAAATTCCCACGTTATAGTTAGTTGGACTCACTATAACTTGCGCGTGCAATGCACTGCTGATGACGTCACATATTACATCACTCATGACATGGTCAGTGACATCACTCACTCATATATATATATATATATAGATCTGTATATATCTATATCTATATATAAATGACTATACATGCCAACTCTCACATGCACTGTGTTTTACATATGTACTTACTTGGACATGTAGCACTGAGATGTCCATTCACTCACTAACACACCCATGCACACAGTCAACCGCCCATATAGCTGTTTCCACATGCACTCTTGAACTCATACACCTAGTGAATCAACTGCTCACACATCTATGCACAGAGTCACACACCTCCCAGCCACCCACACACACACTCAGTCTCCCATTCGAATACTTGGGCAACCAATCAATAACCCATATAGCCACTCATATAGCTACTGATCAAAACATGCAGCAGCATACACAACAAGAGACATACTGATGCACACATTCAGACACATTTAATCACTCACTCATACAGTCAGTCACGCACCTACTAAATCCTTCATCCAGACAATTATACATCCACTCATTCTTCAATATGTAAAACATATTTAAACTTTACAGAAACACACAGTCACTGGATGATGTCATCAGTGAATCATCAGTGATGTCAAATTTTCAGCTAACTATAACTAGTGTCAAACCTATGGTTTTTTCAGTGAATTTAATAGGTTTTTTAAATGCTAATTCCTAACTATAACTGATGTGAAACCTATGTTTTTTTCTGTGAATTTCATAGGTTTTGTAAAGGCTAATTCCTAACTATATATAGGGCCTCAAACCTATGTTTTTTCAGTAAATTTCAAAGGTTTTTTAATAGCAAATTTCTATAGCTATGAAATATATTATTTTTTATAATGAATCCTATATTGTATATTTATGTAATACTATTTTATTGATGTATATTGTTCATGTTTTTTAAAAAAAAATTTGCCCTGTGCGCACCGGAAAGCGCAGTCTTGCGGCTCGCCCCGGTGCACGTACCGGTGAGCGTCCCGTTAGCGCTATTGCCGCGAACGAAAACATCATCGTGACGTATTGTGTAGCCACGTCTGCGTGATACGCACGGCGTAAGCGCACCCGGAAGCACCCGAGCGCATACGATCGCACTACGTAAGCGCCCCGGGGCACGTAGCGTAAGCGCGTCGGGTCATGTGACCTAAAAATAACACTTTTTATTGGTTCAGAACAGTTTTTTCCCAAATGATGAAAGCCCCCACCTTTTTTCCTCATTCTCACTTTGTACTTTGACTGAGGAAGACCTGTTTGCAGACCTATTTGTAGTGAGAAATGGCTACAGTAGCAGCAGCAACAGGAGCATCTCAACCACCACCACCACCACAAGGACCACCACAACACCACAGTGGTGGAGAAGAAGAAGAGGAGGAGGAGGAGGAGGAGGAGGAGGAGGAGGAGAGGCAGTTCCTGCCTGAAGATAATACCCCCTATAAACCAAAGGAGCACATTGTCTGGGAGTTTTTTAAAATCCCAAGGGGCCTAAAGAAAGTTAATGCTCCAAAAGTTACATGTCTGACAATACTATGATTCGCCATATGCAACACAGACACCCAAACAACTATGCTGCGGCAGAGGTCAGAGAACTGACAAGGAACCCTCCCCAATCTTCTCCCAGCACCTCCAAAAGTACACAACCCACTCCATCGGGTCCAGAGACAAGGGAGATGGTCCCAAATATCCAACCCCAGTTTGGAGATTTTAAAATTGTTTGTAAATTTTGCGGGACTACAATTTGCTATGGAGAGCAAAGTATTAAACTGATCGACCGTGCTGGAGACAACCACAACTGCAAAAAGAAACCTTAATTTTTTCCTGATTTTTTTTGCTTTTTGCTCCAGTTGAGCCGTTTACAATTCCCTGTTTTTTGTTTGTCCCCATAAAAATTACAAAAAAATATAAAATTGTTCATAAAAGCCAAAAAAGTAAAAAATGTTCCAAAAAACAAAAAAAATTTAAAAGAATAAAAAAAACGTCTTTTTAGAACTACCTCCAATTTATAAAAAATGCTAATTTTTAAAAAAAATCTGTCATTCTTTTTTCCCCATGGTACGCTCCCCGGTACGCTCCGCGGTGCGCGTACCGGGCGCTCCCCCCGCGAAAATCGAAAAAATATATATTTTTTTTGCCCCGAGGGGCCCTTTTTTGGCCCCCACATCAAACCTAGGGGGTCAGGGAGGGTCTACCCTGCCCCCTTTTGGTCATTTCCCCCTTTGTTTTTGCCACCTCTTGTGTCTCTATCCTACCGAGACACAAGATGGCGGCCGCTCCGGACTGTTTGGAATGTTGACAGACACCGAGAGCCGATCAGCTTTCCGCTCGCGAACTCGCGTAGCGCGCTGGAGCGCGCCACGGTGCGCGTACCGGGGCACGCTTACAGATATGTATATTTTTTTTAACCTAAATTACTCAAAATCCACTGTAGCACATATCTTGAGACATAGCAAAGGCACATCGGGCTACCAGTCCCTACAATTTTGCTAAGTTTGGCGGAAATCCATTCAGCCGTTCGGGCTAAAAGTGAGTCCAACCGCCCTATGGAAATTAACATGGGGAAAACACGTTTTGGGACCCCCCTTTTATCTCGGCCCCCGCTTGACGAATCCCCCCCAAACTTTCAGGGAAGAAGCTGAGCACAGCGAGGCAAATTTAAGGAAAATTACAGGCAGATCCCTCAATCGGCGCCAAAGTTATTCCCAATAGAATGTAGCGGATTTCCTATGGAAAACGATCCTAACTATAACTACCTACTGGCGACCGCCGGTAGGTAATATATATCCATATATATATATACATAGATATAGATATAAATGTAAATGGTTATATTTATCTATAGCTTAGCATTTAAGTTTGGTTAACTGTGCTAAATAAATGACCTTATTTCAGAGAATTCTTTTAGCATAAAAGGAGAAAGATTTATGGTGCAATCATAGTAGGGGCATAACTCTTGCCCTGGCAGCCCATGCGTGCAAGGAGTCCCTTGAGTAACTGAGAGCTACAGAACCTCGCCACCCATCACATTCTGCTGGAGGGCACAGCATCTTGTGTTAGGCTATCAGGATCACGGCCTGCTTTAGGGCTCTGTGACCGGTGCAGACACACCTGGTGCTGACCTTGGGAGAGGCACTGTATTTGGTAAACACTTTTGGTTTTAAAAGCACCTGCTGTTGACTTGCATCCAGCAGTTTTCAGGCAATAATACAAATGCCAAGATAACACAGATGATTAAAGTTTTTGCTGCAGAGAGATTAACATTTCCTTTAGTGGCAGTTTTGACGCATCATAACGTAGCGCAGAGGTTTAATATGCCTGCTGCAAAAAACATGTACATGCAGATTAGAGAAGGTAAGGCTCATTGTTTTGTGTAGCATTTCCTAAAGATCAGTAGCGGCCTGTGTCTGGAGAGAGTGGGGGGAGGGGCATGAGGGGGATGGGGAGGGGAAGGGGGAACGAGACAAAGAAAAGCAAAAAAACACTTACCTATTGAATCGGCACATTGCGCTCCTCCACACTGCAGGCACAGGCTTCCATAGTCTTCCATAGACCTCTGCAGCCACTCCTTATGCTGCTTTCATGCTGCTAGCTAAACACCAAAAACAATGCCATTACTGATTATCATTCATTCAACCATTCACAACATCACAAAACAAACCAATTTCTATGATCAATTACATTTATTCCCAAAAGTCAATTCTTAAAAGACTTTATTGAATTCTATGAATTCATTGATTTTTTTATACACAGGGATCACAAAATTACAAATTCCAAAAATGTACCCAACATACAAAGTACACACGTTATATACAATATATATACAATACACAACAAAAACAAATATTTTGCTCAGGTTCTGTGCAGTTTAACTGCAATATTATCGTGAATACTCCTGACAACTACCTAATTAACCGCATGCGCGCTAGCGGAATTCCGCTCGCACGCTGGGTTTTTTAAAAACGCACTTTGCGTGACGAGCTGGGCTCGTCATCAGCGTGCGAGGAGGCTACGCGATGACGAGCCCAGCTCGTCATCAGTGTCGAAGGGGCTAAGGACATTTGACATGTTTTAGCAGGAGCAATAGCCAAATAGTGGCCCTACTGCGCTCATAGATGATTTTTTTTAAAGAACATTTCTGGGTCAATTAATTATGAGCAACGTTGGTAATACATATGTAGAACACTTATTTGGCCGAAAGAAAGTGTGTCAACGCATTTCGAAATATGAAAAGTTTCTTTAAGGGTTCTCCGTTCCTCTCTCTCATTAAATCCACACCCCAGCCTCTCCGCTCGAACAAGATTTCAAGATTTTGTTCTCTTTTCGTCTTTATTTCGGTTGAATTAAGGGACCTAAAGTGAATGTCCTCATTCATTTGCCTGGAAGATTTGATGGCCGGACTGGTGACTGTCAGTCTTTATAGGACTCCACCTATCTCATTCGTTGGCTGAAAAAGGGGGCTTTAACCATTATGGTTATATGTGGCTCTAAAATGTACACAAGTCACTTGTCAGACTAAGATGCATGTTCGTGATCTGCGGGCTTCTTATGATTACAACAGGACTTGTAAACTCTTTGTGAGAACACATGTCACAGTAGATTCACCTATTATATGGCCAGGGACTGCCGGAGGACCCCCCCTTCCGTTCACCAACATAACATTATTAACAGGACGTGAGAGGGCTTTCTTTGGAAGGTGGGGGATCTTTCAACCCCCCGGCCGTATTTAATAAAATATGCTAAATAAATCAAAATTGAAATAAACAATATTTACACAAATTACGCAGAAAATGTTACAATTGATATATACAGGTATTCAGATGGCTAACCTTAACATATTTCTAGTACAAAGTATTTCCTATCCAAAACTAACATATCAATTCATATTATACATAGATAATTTTCTGTGTACCTATTTGGGCCTATGGCAAGGTCAATAACTGGTGTCAGATCCTTATCACTAAACCACTCCCTCTTGAAGGAGTGCGCATGCGCAGGAGGGCCCGTTTACCGTGGGGGCACCTCCACTCCCCGGTTACCCCCGAACGCCCGATTTAACCACGCCCTCCTGTCGGAGTGCGCGTGCGTAGGAGGACCCGTTTACCGTGGGGGCACATCCCCTCCCCAGTTACCCCCGAATGCCCTATTTAGCCATGCCCTCCTGTCGGAGTGTGCGCGTGCGCAGGAGGGCCCGTTTACCATGGGGGCACATCCCCTCACAGGTCACCCCTGTAGGCCCTATTAAACCACGCCCTTCTGTCAAAGTGCGCATGCGCAGAGGGCCCGCTTACCTTGAGGGTACTTTGGTCCCTCAGTTACCCCGTGCGCTCCATTAACTCCATTAAAGGTGGCCCTTGCATCTCGGCGCCGTTTAATGGCGTCATTGTGCACGTACGGGGTGGCTAAAGAGCCTAGAGAAAGCGTGACTGTCTCCCCCGCACCCATGTACCCAACAGGCTGTACCAGCCCCTGGAGTTCTATGAGAGACCACTTGTCTCTCCATTTTGGGCGACCCTATTCGAGAATGGTGCCGCCCCCCTAAGGACCTTAAATTAACTGCTCACCAATCATGACCTTACCGCCTGACCAAGGCAGCATAATAAATACGACGATTGATGACCTGAAAACGGGAGAAAGTTCTAAGGAACAAAACTAATTAATCAGACACTTTGTCATACATAAACACTTGTCCCCAAATTATGCAAACATTCATAGCACACAATAACAATCATCTGCCTTAGGGGATAGTGGGTGGAAAAATTAATTACAGCCTCCTAGAGGCTGGAAGGGGCATGCTTTGGTGCGCAGGAGTCAAAGAGGCTGACTCCCGCGCTGCACGGCTTTTTAAACCCCTCGCAGGCCAAGCCTGATTTAACTGGCCTGGCCTTTGTTTCCCTTGTGGCCCGGAAGTGACTCAATCACTTCCGGGTCACCAGGGAACCCAGGGGCGGGTGGGAGCCGGTGCGCCCTGCCATACGTGTGGCGGGGCCTATGTCGGCCCGCCTTTCCATATGGCCAGGGACTGCCAGGGGACCCCCACCCTTCCGTTCACCAATATAACATTATTAACAGGACGTGAGAGGGCTTTCTTTGGAAGGCGGGGGATCTTTCGACCCCCCCGGCCGTATTTATTAAAATATGCAAAATAAATCAAAATTGAAATAAACAATATTTACACAAATTACACAGAAAATGTTACAATTGATATATACAGGTATTCAGATGGCTAACCTTAACATATTTCTAGTACAAGGTGTTTCCTATCCAAAACTAACATATCAATTTATATTATACATAGAAAAATTTCGGCATTCCTATTTGGGCCTACGGCAAGGTCAATAACTGGTGTCAGATCCAGATCACTAAACCACGCCCTCCTGAAGGAGTGCGCATGCGCAGGAGGGCCCGTTTACCGTGGGGCACATCCCCTCCCCGGTTACCCCCGAACGCCCGATTTAACCATGCCCTCCTGTCAGAGTGCGCGTGCGCAGGAGGGCCCGTTTACCTTGGCGGCACATCCCCTCCCCGGTTACCCCGAACGCCCTATTTAGCCACGCCCTCCTGCCGGAGTGTGCGCGTGCGCAGGAGGGCCCGTTTACCGTGGGGGCAAATCCCCTACCCGGTTACCCCCGAACGCCCTATTTAGCCACGCCCTCCTGTCGGAGTGTGCGTGTGCGCAGGAGGGCCCGTTTACCGTGGGGGCACATCCCCTCCCCGGTTACCCCCGTACGCCCTCTTAAACCACACTCTTCTGTGGAGGAGTGTGGCTCAATGGTTAGAGCAGCAGACCCTGATGCAGAGTTCTGGCCCAGGACCAGGGTTCAATTCCCGCCTCGGCAGGTCTTGGGCTCAATTTCCTCTGACCTGATAATTCTCGCCTTGGTGCCTATTCTAATCATGGGTCCCAAGCTGCAACTCTGGGCAATAGCTTGCTTAACCTCCACACCGGCCCTAACAGCTCTAGGATGCCTGGCTTCACCCTGGGGGCGCCCAGGAGTGGACACTTCACAGGGAAAGCCAGGAGGGGTTCCACAGCGGTATGAGTAATAGTGCCAGGAAAACGCTTGGTGACAGTGCGCTCTACAAATACCTTGACATTTACATTTACATTCTGTCGAAGTGTGCATGCGCAGAATGCCCGCTTACCGTGAGGGTACTTTGGTCTGCCGGTTACCCCATACGCTCCAATAACTCCAATAAAGGGGGCCCTTGCATCTCTGCGCCGTTTACTGGCGTCATTGTGCAAGTGCGGGTGGCCAAAGAGCCTGGAGAAAGCGTGACTGTCTCCCCCGCACCCATGTACCCAACAGGCTGTACCTGCCCCTGGAGTTCTATGAGAGACCACTTGTCTCTCCCTTTTGGGTGACCCCATTCGAGAATGGCGCCGCCCCCCTTAGGACCTTAAATTAACTGCTCACCAATTATGACCTTACCGCCTGAACATGGCAGCATAATAAATACGATGACAGACGACCTGAAAACGGGAGAAAGTTCTAAGGAACAAAACAAATTAATCAGACACTTTGTCATACATAAACACTTGTCCCCAAATTATGCAAACATTCATAGCACACAATAACAATCATCTGCCTTAGGGGACGGTGGGTGGGAAAATTAATTACAGTCTCCTAGAGGCTGGAAGGGGCAGGCCGTGGTGCGCAGGAGTCAAAGAGGCTGACTCCCGTGCTGCACGGCCTTTTAAACCCCTCGCAGGCCAAGCCAGATTTAACCGGCCTGGCCTTTGTTTCCCTTGTGGCACGGAAGTGACTCAATCACTTCCGGGACACCAGGGAACCCGGGGGCGGGTGGGGGCCGGTGCGCCCCACCATACGTGCGGTGGGGCCGATGTTGGCCCCGCCTTTCCACCTGGCCAGGGACTGCCAGAGGACCCCCACCCTTCCGTTCACCAACATAACATTATTAACAGGACGTGAGAGGGCTTTCTTTGGAAGGCGGGGGATCTTTCAACCCCCCCGGACGTATTTATTTAAATATGCAAAATAAATCAAAATTGAAATACACAATATTTACACAAATTACGCAGAAAATGTTACAATTGATATATACAGGTATTCAGGTGACTAACCTTAACATATTTCTAGTACAGGTATTTCCTATCCAAAACTAACATATCCATTCATATTATACATAGATAATTTTCTGCGTACCTATTTGGGACTACGGCAAGGTCAATAACTGGTGTCAGATCCCTATCACTAAACCACGCCCTCCTGAAGGAGTGAGCATGCCCAGGAGGGCCCGTTTACCGTGGGGGCACATCCCTTCCCCGGTTATCCCCGAACGCCCGATTTAACCATGCCCTCCTGTCGGAGTGCGCGTGCGCAGGAGGGCCCGTTTACAGTGGGGGCACATCCCCTCCCAGGTTACCCCCGAATGCCCTATTTAGCCACACCCTCCTGTCGGAGTGTGCGCGTACCCAGGAGGGCCCGTTTAGCATGGGGGCACATCCCATCCCCGGTTACCCCCGAACGCGCTATTTAGCCACGTCCTCCTGTCGGAGTGTGCGCGTGCGTAGGAGGGCCCGTTTACCGTGGGGGCACATCCCCTCCCCGGTTACCCCTGTACGCCCTATTAAACCACGCTCTTCTGTCGAAGTGCGCGTGCGCAGAGGGCCCGCTTACCGTGAGGGTACTTTGGTCCCCCGGTTACCCCGAACGCTCCATTAACTCCATTAAAGGGGGGCCGTTCATCTCTGCGCCATTTACTGGCCCCCCCTAACCTCCTACACTGAAAGGTCATGCCCTAACCTTACATTCTCACACCTAGCCCTCATATGTTTAGTCCCACTATCGGGCTCTACCAACTTCTTGCAAGATCATATCTTCTCCCTATATTCCCTTTCGTAGGCAAGAAAATTCTCTACAATGGTTTCAACCTCAGACGTGTCCAAACGGACGCAGTCTTTCAAGAATCACGACTCCACCCCAGATGCACCCCTGGGCTACGGTCTACAATTAGCAAGCCTCACTACTGTTGTTACTAGGTATTTGCTTCCAAGTGCACAATATGGCCTCATAGACTCGCTTCCCCACTTCGGGAGCCCTGAAATGTCTGCGCCAGGGTGGCCCCGAGTACGGACATGTCGACCCCTTTCTACCCAGGCGTCCTGGTGTACCTGTTCATTCAGCCCCCCCCTAC
The DNA here is from genome assembly GCF_964263255.1 of Lissotriton vulgaris. Classification (NCBI taxonomy): domain Eukaryota; kingdom Metazoa; phylum Chordata; class Amphibia; order Caudata; family Salamandridae; genus Lissotriton; species Lissotriton vulgaris. Next base: position 124,980 of record NW_028244239.1, on the reverse strand, counting down.
CCTCAAAATGCGTGCTAATTATGCTAGGGCTGACTGATCCAGGGAAATTAAACGTGCCACCATAGGCCACCAGATGGGCTTAAATGAATGGCATTATGCTGCGCCCGATAATACACGGCGCTCCTGACGCTGCCACCCACTGTCAGTGCAACTGAAAAGGCTACCCGTCAGTGTATGTCCACCTCCTTACTATGGAAGTCCCCAAACGCACAGTGTCTATTAAAATGGCAACTGGGAGCACGGGCCCCCTTAAAAGCAGAGTCCACCTTCCTGACAAGAGATGCTGAGGTGTTGCATAGGCCTATTACTCCTGGGTTTGACCAGGCTGGACAGGCACACCCCTGTGCACTGCCACATTACTATTGTTGTCCCTACCAATTGGTAACCTATGAATATACCATGACAACCACGGTGGCCCCGCGAGCACAGGTGCCGTTACTGTAGAAATACAGTTTCCTGATAAGGAACATACAACCATCTTATGTGAAGCAACATCCTGCTACATTACTGCGGCCAGCCAAATCTAGGGTTAACACATGAATAAATATTCAACCCAGTGTTGGCCCCTCCTGAGTCCTTGATCGATCGCCCATCACGCTTGACGCCGTTGCTTGCCATTCCTGTACCCGACGTACGCGTCCCTTTGGCTGTCCACCTGTTGCAGTTGTTGCGGTGTGGAGCACTTCCCAGATATCCGTCATGGACCCAGCCATACATAAATGGAAAAGACAAACACACACAATTAGAGTTTCTGGCTTCCTGACAAAAGTTGCAGCACACATGCCCGTATTACATTGCCGTCACATGCTACCTTGCTAAGATTAGCACCCGACGCAGTCCCATAAAGCTTGCAACTGCAAGTGTTCAGCATAGCATCAGTCTATGTCACATGCGAAGTATTTGAATTAGTGTTACAGATAGGGTGCCCGGTATGACCCTTATTAAAATATTAGACCTGGGGTCCACAGTGAATACAATAGCGTCTTCATGACTCCTTAAGGACAATACACAGTGTGAAGTGCAGTGACACAGCGCATTCATTGTTACTAAAATGATGCTGCAGACAAGGACATCACTTCCTATTTCTGCTTTTCTAACCAAGTCTTTAGGCATAGGATATAAGATTGAAAGGGACAGTCTTTTTGCCAGTGCAGCATCAAAGTCTTTAAGCATAGGATTAGCACAGTGCTATCCATGCCGGGCTGTAAAATGGCCCAAGAGCCTTTTTCCGCTCCCAACACCCTAGTACCACCTTGGCTTCTGGTAAAATACATGACCAAAAGCCACCCCTGACATGTGATTCACCCTCCTCAGAGAGGTATAGCTCTGTCCATACCCAAGTGCACACCCAGTTTAAGTCTAAACAAAACCCGTTCAGAAATACAGTGCTGCATAAATGTACCATACAACCAAAGCAGAGGACTCTTGGTAGTTCTCAAGTTTGGAAAGCAGCTCCTGTATAGAGCACTCTCAGCATCAGTATCACACTGCGTTTTGAACTCCCCCTAATAATAAATGAGACAAGAGTATTTTACACACTACTGTTTTCCCAAATTGAATACATTACTAGGCCCACCACAGTGTTATTTGCTTTCAAAATGAACTGTTCACGTCCCTTGTTTGGTTTTTTGCTTTGAGTTGCAACGGAACATGGTTAACGTCTGTGCCTAGCAATAGTGAGCCGCGCAACCTGGGAAATTGGCTTTCACACCATCGTCCAGACCTACACTTGAATATATGTTACTCGCAGGGAGGACCCCAAGAAAGAGGTCATTAGCATAGAGAAATTTCAACGATTGTTTTAACTATCATTTCAGTTGATACCAATGATAGTATTTCTAAAATGTTATACTTAAACTTATAATTGTGAAATAAAACATTCGACCCAGCAACAACTCAATGAGAGATTCTTATTTTGAGCAAAAAACAATGGATTTAGACCCAGATCTCTGTACTGGGGTGGATGTATGACATTGTTCTGCATTCTGTCCATCAATTGTTCTTTATGAATTTGTCACTCCGAGTGGGACGGGTATGCTCAGACGGGGGTCCCATGCTCTCCATGCCACCGGCGTCAAGCTATCCTGGGTGTTAAAGGCTGAAAGCACAAAACCGGTCCTAGGATGCTTGTTTCCAGTCCAGGGAGGGACTGGCAAGGCAGTTCAGGCTGGACTATTCCCATTGGGTGCAGGGTCAAGACTGATTTGCATATGGCTGAGGCCAAACTGGAATGTCAAGGTGAGCAAAAAAACGATGGATTTAGGCCCAGGTCTCTGTACTGAGGTGAATGTATGACATTGTTCTGCATTCTGTCAATCAATTGTTCTTTTGTAACTTTACAATTAAGAAAGCTTATCTCTGGCTTAAGCACAGTTAAATGTCACTTCCTCTACTATTGTGTTCTATTGGAGATATCACAGTCCATTTCTGATCTCTTTCTATATGTTCTCTTTTATCCAATGATTCACCAAAGGAGCAGTTACAACATTTTTACGGATCCTTGATTTGTGTTGGGTAATGCTTTGGCGTACTTCCTGGTTTGTTTTGCCAATGTACAGCACATTGCATGGGCAGATTATACCATAGATTACATTTCTGGTTTTACCGTTGGAAAACGTGGTATATTTCCAGAACATGTTCTTATATTAGAATAAACTACCTTCAATAGTTTGGCTGTATGTGCCACACTTATGATGTCCCTGAATTGAAGGGAGATACAAAACTTGGTTGCCAATACTGCTTTCTTTTTTAAATGCGAATAATGTTTTATTCAAAAGAATCATCCCAGTTTGTAATCAAGTGCCAATTCAGATTAATGATCTTCTTCAACTGTTGTAATAAAAACCAGATGTGCTAGTTTTTCTTTTGTCTCCATAGTTCCTCGCGTGGTGTCCACCACACAATTTTTTTTGTGACCGTTTGAGTCATTTCTTTGGGTATCCACAGTCCTTAAGTTTATCTATCTAGCATGGAACTGATAGTCTGCCTTCTGAGAACAATTCCTTCTTATCCTCAAAAACTGCCGAACGGGAGGTTATCTCTTAGGCTGCGCAGATGGTGGCTAGTATACTGCAGTGATTTATTTCTATCAGTAGATTAAGTATGAAGTGTGGCTTTTAATACTCCATCAGATGCAAAAACCTCCACATCTAGAAATGTAATGCGGGCCACATTATGATGTGTGCTAAGCTTGTTGTCTGGTGATCTATCATTAAGCCAGCAATGGAATTTCTCAAGAGACTCTTCTTGTCCAGTTCAAATAAAAAATATGTCATCAATAAACCTTACCCAATTTGAGATCTGGTGTATAAATGGATTATTGTTAAAGATGTATTTTTCTTTAAACTTAGCCATATACAGTATGGCAAATTCTTGTGCGAATGGACATCCCATGGCAGTCCCTTTGACCTGGTAATGAAAGTCATTACTGAATTTGAAGTAGTTCTTCCTTAAGGCTAAACCTGCCAAGCTCATAATTAATTCCTTTGGGACTTGATCTGGCTCGGTTATGGTCATGAGGACTAATTCAATTGCCTCTAAACCATCTTCCTGCGGTATTTGAGTGTATAGGGACACTACATCGAATGTCACTAGTATCTGAGTTTGTTCAGAAAAATCCCTCATCTCAATTTTGTTGATGAAGTGCATTGTGTCTCTCAAATATGAGGGGACGTTTTCCAAGAATGGTTTTAAGAAAAAGTCGACATCCTTTGAAATTGTTCCAGAACCGATTCTCAGCCAGATACTCTTGGACGCCCTTGTGGATGTTTTTGATTTTTATGTACTTTAGATAGCATGCACACTATTAGAATTTGAGGATGCTTTTTTGTCAGGTAATCAAATTCCTTTGGTCCAATGTACCTGGAGTGCATAACTATTGTGGCTATTTCTTCTTGTATTTCTTTGGTGGGGTCACTCTGCACTCTCCTGTTTTGCTCAGTGTTTTCAATTTTTTTTAGGGCTTCTTTCTGTTGGTCCGTGGTGGCCCAGATGACAATGGCCCCTTCCTTGTCTGCTGGTTTTATCACAATTGAAGTGTAATTTCTCAAATTTGTTAAAGCATCTCTCTGTGATTTTGGGATGTTGTATTTCACACAATTCTTTTTCTTTTCCATATCAGTAATAGGTGAGAGGATAATGTGTTCAAATGAAAGGATTTCTTTTGGTATTTTGCTGAATGGAGGACAAAAAGTCTATTTATTATGTAGTCCTGTAACATCGGTATTTTGTGGAACCTCGTTTTGTGAAAAGAAAGCTTTGAGTTTTATTTTTCGACAAAATTCTATTGTGTCTGCTTTCATCCTAACAAAGTCTGTACTCTTTGTAGGTACTTAGGAAATTCCTTTCTCTAAAACCTTTGATTCTACCTTAGATAACGGTCTATTAGATAGGTTGAAGATGGGGGAGATTGCTAAATCTTGTAGTACTGCCGTCTCTTTGCCAATTCCGATGGTTGATTGACATATCTTGCCCTCCCTCTGGATCTCTATTGGCCTCTTCCTGAAAAAAGGTTGTTGTTGTTGCTGTTGCTGATTTCTACCCTGTCTATTAGGATTCCCACTGGCTTCTCCAGTGTCTGATTCCCCTGCAGAGGAGGAAGAAGTGTCCAAAAAGGAAATGAAACTGTGTCTTGATCTAGCATAATAATCTGATAGGTACTTTCTTGAGTCTGGACGTGAATAGAAGTCAGGCTGTAAGTACGGGTATGTGCTTTCCAAAGAAAAAAATGTCTTGTGTTTCTCGAATTTTGAGCTCGTTTGGTTGATTGTGAAAAGAAATCTTTAAAGAAATCTTTAAAACAATTTGTTTCTTCCATTAAGAATTGACTTTTGGAATAAATTAATTTGATCATAGCAATTGGTTCATGTGATCATGTTGTGAATGGTTGAATGAATGAGAATCAGTATTGGCATTGTTTTTGGTGTTTAATATTTATGGCCCAGCCTTACTGATTTTGGGCCAAACCCTTGTTTGGTGAGAGGTTCATGCTGCTAGCAGCTTCAGGATTGGTGTAAGCGCTCTCGATTTGCACTCCCAGTTAGACTGGGAGCCTGTGCCTGCTCTTTCCAACCTGGCAACGCTGCTCGGATTTGAGAGATCTTCAGTGTGCATGACAGTTGGCTGTCCTAAGAAGGCCGACCAAACCGTCATGCGCACTGAGAGCAGTGCAACCACTCTCCCAAGTGCCTGTCATTCCCCTGGCCTGCCGTCAAGCCTCAGCTCCGAGAAATAAAATAAAACGATAATAAATAAGGCTTCTTTATAGTTTTATTTTTCACTTTTTTGGCTGCTGGCGGGGGGCGCGATGATACTCTGCCATAGTGGAGGAGCTACCACTGCTAAAGACTGATTTGCACATGTAGTAATCATTGCCTCAGCTTGTGTGTGATGCAAAGTTGTCTGACACCCTTACGTTGGTATGAGTAGCGATATAAAACAAAATAAATAAATCCATGTGAGAAAGGAGCTGTGGAGAGATGAGTGGCACTGTTGGAAGGTGGTAGTAAGAGAATCTAGAGAGGGAGGACTTGAGGGAGGCACCTAAAAAGATTGATGAACCAGGCACCTCCGGCGCTAAAGCCGGCCCTGATTAGGATATGATAGAATTTTGCTTCTACAGAGCTCCTTTCAAAGAACGTGTTACTACAAATGGCAGATGACCAAAGGAGAAAAAGGTATCATGTTTAGTTTGCAGGCAACACTCAAAAAAGGGCCTTATTTGCAGTAACAATTTTGCAGAAGAGACTGAGCACTTAACCTAACAATACTTCGCAAATCCATGAATTGAAATGATAGCCATACAACACTTTTGCAAATAGGAAAATTAGATTAAATCGCTGAAGTGCAGATAGTTAAGTGAGAATTAAGGGTGATGGTTGGATGGTTGTGTTGGCTGACAAATAGGGAGAAACGATAAAGAGCAATTACTTGATTGGGGAAGTAACTGGTTGATCAGGTAGAAACCAGTCACAAATCTTTGGAATATCATAAACACCTATATATACAACGAGCACAAAGAGACCCTGTGCATGTGACTTGCTAGATTCCTAAAATGGATGTAGTTTTCTGCTACACTTTATCATGATTTCACCATTCCAAAATGGCTGCCCGTCATTTTCAAACAGAAAATAAATAGTAAAGTATGTGAGGAGTGTCATGAATATAAATTCGAGAACGCTGTCAAGTAACACTGTGCAGCTGTCCAACCCTTTCAAAATGTTTTTTTTTTAAATGTATGATATTTTAGCATGGATATAATTCCAAACAGATCATTACAGCTACCCCACGAATTCTCCAGCGTATTTCTAGTCAGTGCCTTATACAAGTAACCTGGGCCCAATCAAAGCCTCTAGTAACAGGCTTTTACTTAATCTCGAAGTTCCATGGACTTTGATGTTCTTGAACGTAGTCCATGATGCAGGCAAAGCAGAGCCTGAGAAAGAGAGGGCGTGGTGGAAAGAGGAGTGGCAGGAGAGCACCGGGCAAAGGTTATTTGAAGAGAGAGAGAGCTGGGTTAGGTGAGAGGTGGGAAAGCTGTGGTAAGTAGAGAGGCACGAAAAACATGTCTCAAGCCAATGGCTGGAAGAGGAAGAATACAAAAAAACAATGATCTTAAGAAATCTGATCCAAAACAAACTCTGAGGGGCAGATTTACAAGGAAAAGGTGCATCTGCATAGTTGTGTCAGTGAAGGACTGGGTTTTATTAAGACCCAGCGGTGCCAGGGGACAACACCTGAAACCTTCGTGGGTAACCTGTTCCGGCGTACAAATGACAGAGACACGGGACACTTCCTTCGGCGTCAAAGATTCGAGGTTTATTACTGCAGGGAACACAGAAGTCACGAGAAGTACATAACGTAGGTTCACGGAGCCTGATTCGAATTGCTACTGTGGGTCGCTCCTTTTATACACATTTCTCTCATAGGTTAACATGATACACAAAGGTTTATAACTTGGTTCCCATCATAAACACCAGAAGAGGTTGCTTTCATGTATTCAGGGCCCGGAACATAAGTACGGAAACATTTGGTGGTTCCCAACTGTAAAAACCCATCTTCCCACCATTAGTACATTCCAATCAGCAGTAAACAGATCGAAGGAGGAACAGAAACAGGTGCAGAGGAAGGCAGAAACAGTGGGGAGATCGGAAAGGGTGTAAAAGAGGTGGTATCGGGAAACACGAGCTGCAGGCATCAGAGGGACGTGCCTAATGAGATGCACGGCTGAGACAATAGACCGGCACGGCAAGATGAGCCTCGAGCGGGGCCATCTGCCTTACAGTATCATCCCCCTCATCATAAAGACACTTTCAAAGGAAACGTGTCTTCCGCAAGAGTTTTGGGAATCCCAGGGTCGCGAAGCGGACAGCGTCCGTTCGCTGGCTACTTGAGGGCAAGAAACAAAATGGATGCCATATCTAAGATGGAACCCGTGGGTACAGATAGATAAACCCACGAAACAGACGAACGGTTTAGGTTAGCACAGCGAAACTGCGTACACCCACTAAACTCGTCATTTGCGGTTCATAGATACCAGACTCGACCATATTCGTGCGAGTCGAAAACACCACTTACGATCGTCACGGAACCTCAGACGCTCCTTTTGCCATCATGTAGGCAAGCACTAGTCAGAATCATATTCGATATTCATCAGACCATCTAGATGTTGCTGCAACATAATTCTATCCATCTGAGCTCCTTTGGTAACAGGCGGCTGTCTTATACACGTCGTAGCACAGAGGCCACATAAGGCAGGACCACACTGCACACAAAGACAACACGTGAACAGAAATGCTACAACGACTCCGATGATCATCAGAATCTTCCAACCCCAGGTCGACATTAAGCCCCAAAACCACCCAAGTAGCGTCCAATCCCCTACATCCACGTGTATGGACCCAGAGATCTTATGCAACTTTGAGATGGCTTGATAGACAGTCGTAGCGTTATCTGGAATGAAAATACAGCAGCTCGAATGGATCACCTTACATACTCCACCTCGATCTGCTAAAACAACGTCTAAAACCATCCGGTTTTGTAACGTCATGAGCCTATCCGCCTGAAGTTCTGTGGTGATATTACCAAGGGCACTGGCAGTGATATTAGCTGTCGATTCCACCACTCGAGTCAACTGTCTCAGGTTCCTACTATTAACCATAGGACCCCAAAACGGAAAGAAACCTTTGAAAAAGTCTCCTGCCTCTTGACCGGCAGTGTCCTCTTCGCTAATCACGCCCCTCACAATTCTAGTCTTGTGGTACTCTGCGTCTACGGTGAACGTCGGAGGCAACAAATTTGCAATATAACATGTGCCCGCAAAGTCGGAGGGCAACCACGTATACGCACGATCATGACAGACAAAGTATGTACCCTTGGCAGTCAGAAACACAGGGGACAAGAGCATCGGCAAGACATACGTCTCGGAGCAAGCACTCTCTCCAAGATGAGCTCTCGGTCTTCGGCCACGACCTTTTAGACAGAAATTACCAAGGTGGGGTACGATCCATATCGGAGACGAGCTTCTAAGCTGTCTTTCACCCACGAGCGCACTATACTCAGCCTCACTCAGGTCCCTATAAGCTCGCACCTCTTCCTCTGGGATGAGCGACGGCTCATAGATATCCCTATCTAAATCAGCGATCGCTATAGCCAAAGGCTTGTGGTACGGACCAGGACCAAAGTGGGAAGGACGTGGCTCTCGATTGGGGTAGGAATCTAGTGCACTTTGAAACATTGTTTGGAATGCTCGAGCTGAACCCTGGGAACTATAAGGAAGAACCAGATATGGAATTCCCTTATCCGTGGTATGTGGCATTAACCCACACACCCAACAATTAGTAGTATTAACCACTAACTGATGTTGATGAAGGAGCTGAATGAAGGAATTATTTCTGAATTCCGCACGTCTAGCCTGCTCGTGTTGAGGTAAGATGTGGAAGGAATGAGGGGAAACAGTGGAGGTAGTTTTAGGTTCAGGAGAAGGGGTAGGTGAAGTAGAAGGCAAGAACGTCAATATCAGGTAATACACCCCACCCACCAATAGCGAAGAAACAGTTAGAAACAGTAGGAACATTTGAACCATGAAGCATTTTGTTCGAGTAATTTGTTGCAATTTGAATCTTTGCGCCTGAGCTTTTTCCAAATCCACAAACTTAGAGAACGGCATCCTCTAAGACCGTCCGCAACGTTTCTTGACGCACTTCGTTCTGTGTAGCAGTAGTCAATCCCTAGGAGTTCCCAGGAACCGACGGCCTTCGACCTAGTGTCAAGACCTACTAACCAGAAGGAAGTACACGCGCGGCCCTACGGTACACCCGGATGCAAGGTATCTTAATTCACAAAATTATGTACAAAGTCTTTCAGTTGTGGAAGTAAAAACACATGGAAACAAACTCACAATATTTACAAAAACCAAAATTGTACGAGTGTTGAGACTGATCGTGGCAATGGGGTAACGTAGATGTCGAGGGACAAAAGCAAATTTTATTTGTCCTTGGTATTAGATCGCAAAAAGTATCGACTTCTCCCAGGACGTGTCTGTTCGTCGAACAATGGATCCGATGAGGAAACAGAGTTCTGTTGATCAGTCGATTGTTCAGATCTTGAGTTTTGTGGTGGCAAATGTTCAACAATGTCGTTCTGCTGCACTGAGGATTCTCCGACAGGCTGAGCGTCGCTAAAAGGTACGAAGGTCTGCAATCTTTCAGTTTCAGACGAAGCGATGCCCTTCCTCACCCACGAGTCCGCTGATAAAGGTATAGGTACCTTCTTGGTATGGGTGGCATGCACCCAATTCTTCCGGCCTTCCAAACGGACAGCAGTTCTCGTGGCAAGGAAGACTTGGTAGGGTCCAGTAAAGCGAGGTTCGAGATTTCGTTTTCTTCCAAAGTTCCTCGTCACCACCCAGTCTCCGGGCTGGAGCTGGTGGCCTGGACCCTCCGTCTGCGTCGGCAGTGCTTCAAAGACCTGTTGGTGAATTAACCTCAGTTTAGCAGTCAGATCATGAAGATAATCAATCAACATTGGGTACTCAAGATCAGAAAACACACTCGGTCTAGGGACCCCCCAAACATTCGCAGGACGGCCGAACACTATTTCATAGGGACTGAGCCCTACTCGGGAGTGTACAGTCGCCCTTGTTGACAACAAAGCTAGAGGCAAAGCGTCAGGCCACGAAAGACCAGTCGTAGCCTGAATCTTCGCTAGTTTTAGTTTAAGGGTGCCATTATACCCTTCAACTAAACCTGCTGACTGAGGATGATTGGCGCTATGGAATTTCTGGGTAATTCCAAGGCCCTTACACACACTCTTCATCACACTCCCCACAAACTCACTTCCGTAATCAGACCATACAATCCGCGGCATTCCATACCGAGGAAAGTATTCTTTCAGTAGGATTTTTGCAGTGGACAGGGCAGTGTTGTCTTTGAGAGGGTAGGCTTCGATCCATCGGGAGAATGCGCAAACCACAACTAAAACGTATTTCAGGTTATTGCATCGCTCCATATGGATGAAGTCTAGCTGAATCACCTCAAAGGGACATGAAGGGGGAGCAAAATGGCCAGGGGGTGTAGGGGTTCCCTTACCAGGATTGTACATCATACATATCATACAATTCTTCACCAATCTCTCTGCACACTTCGTGATACCATCATTCTTCCATACAGGGGACAACAACTTACAAATACCTTTCACGCTAATATGTGCTAACCCGTGTGCCATCGTCACAACAGCTAGTACATACGCATCCGGCAACATCCATCTCTTATGCTCCGACAAATCAATCCAACACCCATTCGCATCCAATTTTCCCGTACTCTCTTTCCACTTCGTCTTTTCAGTCTCGGTGGCCTCGTTCTGTATCATTTTCACACTCTCGATAGTATCCTCACACATACCAGTCTCTGTAGGCCACCTAACCGAACTCGTCACATTCATTCTGGTGCTACGGTTCCGGGCAGTCTCCTTAGCAGTCTCATCAGCGAACGCATTCCCACGACCAACATCATCCGTCACTTTACGGTGCGCACTACATTTGACAATCGCCACTTGCTTAGGCAATGTAAGCGCATCCAAAAGATCATTCACAAGTTGTCCATGCTGAATCTTAGTGCCATGCGACGTCATAAAACCTCTCTCTCGCCACAAACGTCCAAAACTATGCGCGACGCCAAAAGCGTATTGGCTGTCAGTAAACACATTCACCCGTTTACCTTTCGACAACACACATGCTCTAGTCAAAGCAATCAGCTCTGCAGCTTGGGCAGAATTCTGATTCAATCTCGCAGCTTCCACAACAGTATTCAAAGTTACCACAGCATACGCAGTCGTCACATCACCATTCGGCAATTTAAAACATGAACCATCCACATACAAAATCCCATCGGGATCTTCCAAAGGAGTGTTTTTAAGGTCCACACGACCTTTTGTTTCCTCCTCAGTCCGCAAGTAGCAGTCATGAGGTGCTATTTCATCTGACTCCATACTAATTGGCAACAAAGTCGCCGGGTTCAGGACATTACAGCGTTTTATTTGAATGTGACTTGCCAAAAGCGTCAACTCGTAGCCAGACAACCTTGCACTCGTCAAGTGCTGAGTTTTCGTACGATTTAAGAGAGTGTCAACTGCATGCGGAACCATCACCGTAAGCATATTATCCATGACCAATCCTGCAGATTGTCGGATGGACACCGCAGCCGCCGCTGTTGCTCTCAAACAACTCGGCAATGCTCTAGCTACCGGGTCTAAGGTCGAGGAAAAATATGCACATGGACGCTGCTTACCACCAAAAGGTTGCGTCAAAACACTCAACGCACAACCTTCCCTCTCGTGAACGTATAGTGTAAACGGCTTACTGTAGTCAGGGGTACCTAACACAGGAGCCGAACACAATGCGTCACGCAGTTCAGAAAAACTTTTCTGACATTCTTCCGTCCATGGTAAAGGAGTTGGAACATCCTTGCACGTAAGAGCCACCAATGGTTTCGCTAGCAATGAAAAATTCGGAATCCACTGTCTGCAGTATGACGTGATACCTAAAAAGGCACGCACATCTCTCTGAGTTGTTGGCACAGTCATTCGGGAAATCGCTGCAATTCTCTCTGGGGTCAACCTTCTTCCCTCCTTTGACAATAAGTGACCTAGATAGGTTACGTCTTGACAACAATATTGAAGTTTAGAAGGAGACACCTTGTGATGTAAGTCACAGAGATGCTGCAACAACGATACCGTAGCAATTTTGCAAATGTCCTGAGTATCTGCAGCCACCAATAAGTCGTCGACGTATTGGATCAAGGCTGCACCAGCCGGCAACACAAACGCATCTAGTTGGCCCTTCAAGGCTTGACTGTATATCGATGGGCTCTCACAGTAGCCCTGAGGAGCACGTTTAAACCGGAAGCTGCGGCCACCAAGAGAGAAACCAAAAAGGTCTCTACTTTCCTCAGCAATCGGAATGCTGAAGAAAGCATTCTTCAGATCGATCACTGAGAACCAAGATGCAGAGGCTGGAATCAGAGTCAGTAGCGCCGTGATGTCAGGCACAACAGGGAACTGAGGAATCACAATTTTATTTACTTCCCGTAAATCGATAACAAAACGATAAACAGGTGGTTTTGATGGATCCGTGCGCTTCAAAATGGGCAGTACAGGGCTATTGCACACGTTTCCCCGAGTCTCCTCGATAACATCTTTTTCAATCAAATCATAGATAATAGCTAACAATGCTCGCTCACCATCAAGGGAGATACGATACTGGGGAATACGTGGCAATCGCACATTAGATTTCAAGTGAACAACATAAGGGGAGATGTCAAGCAGGCCCACGTCATTGGGACCTGTTGCCCACAAAGATGCAGGAAGAGAACTCAATTCCGGTGGAAGCTTATCGAGAGACAAGTACATTGGAGAGATCACTCTCTCACCCAAAGTAAGCTTCACTCCCGCAGGAGAACAATACAAAGTCGCATATAGACGTTTTAGCAAATCCAGACCCAAGAGATTTTCACCACAACCAGTGGTCAAAATAAACGGAGCTTTCAGCTCACGAGGCCCAATTGTAAGAGGCAAAGGGCACGAAACCGGATTGCTAACAGGGGCGCCAGAGAATCCAACGGAAACATTTGTTAAGCCAGACAAAGGTGCGCCAGGGAGTTTCGAATGCATGATGGAACTTTTCGCTGCACCAGTGTCCAACAGAAAAGGCTCAACGACGCCCGAGGTGGCAACTGCGACGTAAGGCCCTCTCTGATCAACCGGAACTGATACTACTCCCTCTCCTTGTCTATGGCTGTCCTAGTAATTACCGTCGTCAGCATCCTGACCGCCGTAATAATCATCCACATTGTACTGAGCAGATCGCCCTTGCGACGATCCGCGCTGGTCAAAACAATTATTGGAGTCAGAAGTGTTAGTGGAGCGATCGTTTTGAGCACCGCGACCTCTACCACGTGATGTCTGTTGAGAACCACCACGACCTCCTCTAGACGAATTACCACTATTACGCTCATTGAGAACTGGACAATCGAATTTTAAATGACCCTCATTCCTACAATAGGCACACTGATTGTACCCTAACGAGGATCGCTGCGAAGAGGAATCATTTCGTGATTGTGACCTATTTGACTGAGATTGTGATCTGTTCCGCTGTTGCGAGTCATTCTGATTCGAACGCGGAGGATATGCCTGTTGTAACAACACTTTAGTTTTGAGCTCTTTCGTTTTCTTGTCAGCGCGATCGTTCTCCACTTTCTCCCTATTCTCATAATATTGGGCCGTAGCCAATATTTGAGCAGAAGTAGAAACAGCCCACGCACTTTCTGAATTACGCAATTTGTTGCTTAAGTCAGGCAGTAAATTGGAAACAAACTTATCCACAAACAATCGCTGACCTCCTTCAGTACCCATATCTTGACCACTATGGTCAATGAAAGCTTCCTCAAATCTCGTAAAGAAATCAGAGACGCTCTCATCCTTCTTCTGTTTGCAAGCGGACAACTTGTCCCAATTTACCTTCATAGCTGGCATAAGCGTTTTCATCAGGGTAATTATTCTCTGAGGGAGATCGGCAATTAACTGTTCAGGTTTAGCCCCACCAACTTGCAAGGCGTCTGCCGCTACAAGAGCAGCCCAATCACCACCTAATTCTACCGCATGGTTTTCTTGACGGATCTTTGCCCAAACCGGTTGCGGAACTACGTTACCGAACAACATATCGATGTCGGCAAGATTCATTATTGTAGCATCCACTAACTGAGATAATTCTTTATAATACCCTGCAGGATTTTTGCGAGGGTCAGGCAAAGATTGCTTCACTTGCAGAACTTCCGATCGTTTCCACGGGAGATGAATCCACACCCTCCGAAAGTGCGGCAAGACTGCAGGATTTTGAGTAGCATCACCTGGCATCCACACCGGTGGAACTTCACGCATGGGATACTGACCAGGCGCTGCAAGCGGTCCCTCAATGTCCTCCACAAACAATGCTCGAGGCATCGTAGAAGGACGAAAAGACAATAATTGCTCAACAGCGCGTCGAACATTAGAGTCTACTATTATTCCGCTCGAAAACTGGAGCTGCAGATTAGTCAAAGCAGTCAATACATCGTCAGATGCATCGGCCGATATTTGGTCACGTAAAACCTTACACATTTCTTCAAAAACGTATCTTTGTGTCGGTATATTGAATTGACAAAACGTATCTAGCACTGCACGAGGAGGATTTCTAATGGGGTATTTCATCCAAGCCATCGCCATATTATACAGTGCAGCACGTTCCCGATTACCGGGAAGCTGACTACGTCTTTGAGGACCGTCCGAACCAGCGGACTCAAGAATAGGTCCAAGAGAATTGAAAAAGTTAGCAGCTACAGAGGGGGTACGACGTCGAACAGACGGAGACAAAGAGTAACCCAACGGGGTAACAAGAGAAGTACCAAAAGCAGAAGAGACAGGAGAAGTAACCAGATTGAACAGCAGGAGCAGTGGGAACAGCGGGAGCAGGAGTATGGGGAAGTACAAGTGGAGGAGCAGTAGGAACTGAAGTAGGCAAGGGAGCAGGAACAGTCGGAAGAACAGGTACAGGTTGGGGAACAGGTTGGGGAACAGGTTGGGGAACAGGTACGGGAGCAGGTACAGGGGGAACCACAGAAACTGCGGTACCCTGTGCGTACGGAGGTGGCGATTTCAAAAGATAGGACAGTACTGGGTCCTCAACTAATTCCTCTTTCTTATCCGACTCCGTTGGCAAAGCGGGGTAACATTTATCTATAAACATACGCTGAAGCCTATCGAAAACTTCCTTTTCCTTTTCCTCCTTATCTCGCTGAAACTGTTCTGCTTTCTTCACTATGGCAGCAACTCCATCTCTCTTATTACGTTTTGTCTGTCTGATTTCTTTCTGTTTGGCTTCTTTGCGCCATAACCGAAAGGCATCAAACATGGCCGGCCTTGATTTTTTCTTAAACAATTTAGCTTCAAGGTTATCTAAAATCGGGGTCTCGAAACTACCATGAGGTGGCCAACTAAGGACACCGTCCTTTCTAGTATAGCGAATCCAATATTCATTAAAGGTAATCGGACCTAACCCATGCTTGCTATATAGCTCGTAAGTTGGAGTTCCAACTGGAGGTATCAGACACGAGTCCTCCAGTCGGGAATCCGCACCACAACGACCAAAACAACTGAACAAAGTACTACGGCCAGGCATCTTGCACACTAGCCGAGTTTCACAAACTTCAAGGGTTATAGGATTAACAATGTCCCTGCAAAGAGCAAAAACCCTCGGTTTTTGGCGACTGCAGACGTCAAATATTACAACAAAGAACCAAGTACTAAGAACCACAAATGCAATGGAACCATGCAACAACTAAGCACCCACAACTAAGAACTCTGGGAGCGACCCACAAATACTTAACTCAAAGATCGATGGCGTCACCAGGAAGGCCCGTCAATCGTCTCGCTGTACCAAGGTCTACGCCAGGCGCCAAAACAGGTCTACAGTCAGGGCAGCAGTCCGTCGCAGCCGTCAGGAGGCGGGAATCTTCGCAGGAAAAGTCGCCGGGCCACTTATTTCGACAACAGGATCGATGAAGCGGGGTGCACCTTCCCTTGGAGATTTCACACGAAGTTCCTCACGATCGTCGGGCTTGGACCGGTACCACTGATGCAGCCCCACGTTGGGCGCCAACTGAAGGACTGGGTTTTATTAAGACCCAGCGGTGCCAGGGGACAACACCTGAAACCTTCGTGGGTAACCTGTTCCGGCGTACAAATGACAGAGACACGGGACACTTCCTTCGGCGTCAAAGATTCGAGGTTTATTACTGCAGGGAACACAGAAGTCACGAGAAGTACATAACGTAGGTTCACGGAGCCTGATTCGAATTGCTACTGTGGGTCGCTCCTTTTATACACATTTCTCTCATAGGTTAACATGATACACAAAGGTTTATAACTTGGTTCCCATCATAAACACCAGAAGAGGTTGCTTTCATGTATTCAGGGCCCGGAACATAAGTACGGAAACATTTGGTGGTTTCCAACTGTAAAAACCCATCTTCCCACCATTAGTACATTCCAATCAGCAGTAAACAGATCGAAGGAGGAACAGAAACAGGTGCAGAGGAAGGCAGAAACAGTGGGGAGATCGGAAAGGGTGTAAAAGAGGTGGTATCGGGAAACACGAGCTGCAGGCATCAAAGGGACGTGCCTAATGAGATGCACGGCTGAGACAATAGACCGGCACGGCAAGATGAGCCTCGAGCGGGGCCATCTGCCTTACAGTATCATCCCCCTCATCATAAAGACACTTTCAAAGGAAACGTGTCTTCCGCAAGAGTTTTGGGAATCCCAGGGTCGCGAAGCGGACAGCGTCCGTTCGCTGGCTACTTGAGGGCAAGAAACAAAATGGATGCCATATCTAAGATGGAACCCGTGGGTACAGATAGATAAACCCACGAAACAGACGAACGGTTTAGGTTAGCACAGCGAAACTGCGTACACCCACTAAACTCGTCATTTGCGGTTCATAGATACCAGACTCGACCATATTCGTGCGAGTCGAAAACACCACTTGCGATCGTCACGGAACCTCATCAGTATTTACATTACAGTGCTCCATGGTGCAAGGATTAACATATGCGTCAGAAATACTGATGCATCTGTTGGGACAAAAGTAGTGCATTTGATGGAGTTGCTCTTAAAAAAGTGACGCAAGTTTAGACATGTGCCACAACAGATAGGTGAGTCCCACACAAAAAGTCCTGCATCATTCCTTACACCTGGTCTGAGCAGGCATAGGGATTTTGACGCAGTGAAGGTGTAGAGCAGGGGTCTCCAAATCGGTCCTGGAGGGCCGGATCCATGCCAGATTTTTTGGATATCCCCATTGAGATACATGTAGTAGTTTTAAAAATCTGGCATGGATCCGGCCCTTCAGGACCGGTTTGGAGACCCCTGGTGTAGAGTGACGCAGTGAAATGTCCATGGCTTTTTGCATGGGAACACCCAGCATGCATACATTATACCTTGAGCAGGTATAATGTGATGCAGGGCAGGGCTTTACAACATGACACATCTCCCTAGATGCGTCAGGTTGTAAATTGGCCGCATTGTTTGTGCCACCCTTGCGTCAAGAACAGTGACGCAATGGTGGTGCAAGGGGCTTGTAAATCTGCACCTAAGTAATTTATGTTAAAGTATTTGTTGAGTGCAGTTGTCTGAAGGAGAGACCTAAAGCTTTATGCATGAATGATTGTTTAACTTTAAGTAGCACATGTTAGTTTCAGTAATCAATGAAATGCTGAACAAATGAAGATGTAAAATTGCACTAACTCAAAAATGTGTACTTTTCTAGTTGTGATTAACAATCAAACGCATTGGTAATATGGTTGTTGTTTGAATTGTGTGTATTAGATTATTTTTGTTTAGTTGATCCTGAAAACCTAAGAAAGTAGATTTGAAAGGAAAGTTATACACAATGACTAATACATAATAACACCCATGCAAGGAGTAGGAAGTGAGCTGAACATTAAGCAGCTAGCCTTATAAGCTTTGAATGCTCTCAAACTTGAATTTATATGGGTATCCGCAAGCTACAATTTGACACTCCCCCCCAGGAAATGTTCAGAGATTACTCCAGCAGAGGGCTGGGTGGGGAAATGAATCACCTCTAAATTTGGAAGAAACATAGGGGAAGGAGTTCACACCATGGAGAAAGAAAATATATTGTCAGAAACCCTGTTAGAGTGCCATGGGGCAAGCAGGAGCTACTGGGCCTAATCAAGTTGGTTGAGGAGTTTTAATCCTGATGTCCCGGGCCCCGAATTAGTATGGGTCCTGAGCAACTGGGCCAAGAACCCATTCAGCAATTGACTCTCAGTGACGGCACGGCTTGAGCAGACCAAGGTTTCTCTTAGGGGGCAGCTAGGTTCAAGGTGAACACAGACCCTATTTTTGTGTAAATTTGTTTATTTAGCTTTTACATTTCTTATTGCTTCTTGACTTTGTACATCATTTAAATGCATTAAAACACAATTACAATTGGGTGTGAAGTACTTTTGATCGTCAAAATACATTTTACATCTTCACACTGTTATAACCATTTAGTCCGTGGTGAAAGGCTGTTAGGGAGGAGTCTTCTCATTGTTCTGAACTTGTCAGCGATACTGTCTCGTGTTTGGATTGTACTTGTCGCTGATGGGGGTATGTGAATTTTTCGCTGATGTGTAGTCTTCCCAATGTCATCATGCCTATTCTTGTCTGAATGTGTTCCCAACAAACTGTCAGCGGAGTTATGTCCGCCAACGCGAACTTTCAACAGTTGGGGTAAACAGTGGGGGAGCTATCAGACTAAGAGTCAATAGGATCGATAGTGTTGATGGTATAAGGTGAACACAGACTCAAGGCTCAAAATACGTTCAGCAACCCCAATAAATGAATTTCCATCCAGATACTTGTTTTTATGAAAAAAGTAGTATTTATATATGAACACAAAGATAAATATGACATAAAAAACAGTATACATAGCTCTCCTAAGGCCGCCAGTCTGAGTCCCCCTCCCCTGCTACTGGCAGTAGTTATTCCCCATTAATGATCGGTAATATTCAGATTAGGCTCCTCTACATGTCCAACTCTTAGAACACAGGCGAATGGACTGATCAGAGCAGTATAGATTATGTCTTTACAGCAGCCCCCCCCACCCCAGGCATAAGGGGTCACTGTTTTTGATCAACACACAGATGGGCAACCCTATTGGTGCAGTAGTGATTATATCCTCACAGCAGTCCCCTCTGGCATAAGGGGTTGCCGACGTTGATCAGTACACAGGAAGACGGCCCAATTGGTGCGGCAACAGTTATCTCACACCTCACTTCGGGATCCACTCGCCAGGATCCGCACCTGAACCTTGTTCCCTTCAGACACTCTCCTCCTCCCCACAGGATCCTCTGGCCGCTGCGAGCAGGCAGATGCTGGTGCTCCAGGCTTCAGGGCAGGTGGTCTTAATTCCCTTGGATGATGTCCCCTTACCAGGCTGGGAGACTAGCAGACCTTGAGCCCCAGTCCTGATCACACAAGGTGCAAGTCTTGCTGATGTTTTCTGTTGTGAGGTACAGCCACGGCAGACGGTTTGACTGTTTTCTCTTTGGGAGATTCAAACTTCCCTTTTTATAATCCATTTTTAGACACAGACAGATGTGATTTAGTGTCTCATGTTATGAAGTTCACATTGAGAGGACTGAATCCTTCACAGTGCACACTACTCAGTCGTGTCCTTTATCCCATGAAACAGTTTGTCACAACAGGAGCAGATACAACCCAGATAACCCTACAATACAAGCCAAGGGTAGCCTATTACCAATGTGAGGGTAGCACTTTGGGCAGTTCTACTGGTCTAACAAGACAGCATTCCATGAGGCACCCCTAAGTCATGATGCACATCCATGACCAAAAATCAGCACTAGGGATCCAGAAATTGTTGCAGCTGGGGCACTCAGGGCAGGGGTACACTCCTGCCACCAGGCAAGGGGCTATTCTGTCCCAAAACAAAGGTGAAGAAAAAATTGGCATTTACAAATCGGCACCATTTCTGCAGGACTTATGTCTATTATATGTAAAATTACGCATTGGATAAATGGGAGACTCTGGGAATATGTGTTGTTACATTCCCAGTGGTACGCCGGGAAACTTGTGTAGCCTGGTGTAGCTTAAAGATGTATCACTGGGAATGTTTGTGAACTACAAAAAGTAATACATCTGCACCAGTTTATCGTAGTACTTTGACAGGTGTAGGTTTAGTACTTTTTGTGTGAAGTGCGCTGATTCACACAAATAGGAAACATATTCTTTCTAAAATAAATGCAGTGAACGTTGTTAAATGTGCCATTAAAAAACTTCTTGGCATTACATTAAAAAATATTATTTTACATTTTCACTGCAGTTTCCTCAGATTTCTCTTGGCAATAAGTTACGAAGCATTATTTTACATTTGCACTGCTATTTCCTCAAACTTCGTGGCAGATTTATCCTTACACCCCCTCTGATATTTGAAACTGTTTCTAAAGATTTTTACATATTTTTTTGAAAAGCTGCACTGCTCTTAACTTTGTCCATGCCAAAAAAGACCATTTGGATCATTCACCTCCCCTGCAGAGACAAGTCAATTTTCCAGATTTTTCCACCCGGTGTGCTAGGCAAGCCAGTCCTGCAGGAGGCATGGGTAAGTTACCCACACTGCAGGCATTACAGCCATAAGGCAGGGTGCACTATACCTCTTATGAGGGCATAATTCCAAGACTGAAGATACCCACTGACTTGACCCAAGACATACCAGCATGTCTGTAGCCCTTAAGGATCCTGCAAAAACCGACGACTCGTCCCACAGCCCGGCAGCCTCCAAAAATGGCTGGAAGGAGTGCTTCCTTCCACAAAGATCAGAATTTCCAAGAATAGCGTCCCTGTTCAACAAGAAATTCCAAGAAAGGGCTCTGCGGCCATCTGTACTGCAAAACCCCGCTCCCAGATCCACCACTGCCCCCGACGCCTCCGGCCAGAGTCCAAGTGGCCCGCTAGTCCCAGCGAGATTCCCCAGTAATCCAGAATGAGAGTCCACCATGGGATGACCCCTCATGGACTCCACGATCACGCCTCAACCTTAACACATAAGAGCACCTAAGAGCAACTGGCTCCGGAAAGGCTTTTCTGACATCCAAGGAAACCCCTACACTTGCAGCCCCCAGGCCTTGGAGGGCACAACCTATGTTGCCCAGGTGACCCTCAATATCCAAACTTACCTGTCCAGTCACCGGTTTCCTTTGTCCAGCTTCCTGGTCTGAGGCTGTAGCCTTTTTTCAAAACCGTTGTCCTCCATTGATTTATATTTGACACCCGACGCAGTGTTAGCACTCTGTACCCAGCCACCTCCATACCGCTGATAGTGTATGTTTGGTGCTGCCACCTGGCCCCACCAGTGTTTGTCTTAACCCCCAGAGATTGACCTCCAACTCTGCTTTACTTACCTGTAATTGGCACATCTTTGTGTGCCCCCGTCTCCATTTGCTAACATTAGGCACCAACGTTAAATTTGACCTCTGCACTTGGCTGCTCCAGTGCCACTGGTGGTGCAGTCTTGCAGCTCACTTGACCCTTGCTCTGTGTTGACCTAAAACCCTGACGACTGGGTTTGTGAGTACCGAATTTACCTGCTAAATTGCATTCTTGTTTTCCTCCCCATGGATAACATTGCTCATTTGAGATATTGCACTTAGTGTAAGTTTTTCTTGATCTGCAAAGTGTTGCTATTTTTTAAAACTGTATCTATCTTGCTGAACTGAAGTCCTGCATTATGTATTGATTTACTGCACTGAAAAGTATTGCTAGTTTGCAAAATGTACTTACCTGCAACTAAGTTTCTTTGGTTCTAGTAATAAAAGTAAACAATTGGTCTTGGATTTAGTCATTGATTGTGTGTAATAATTTCTTGCCAGAGTGTGTAGGACAAATGCTTAACCCCTTCACTGCGGGGTGTTGCCCCCCGTTGTGCGGGGGGGGGGAGGGCCACGCGCGGCTCCTCTGTGCTTGTGACGAGCTCAGCTCGTCATGAGGCACAGTGGAGCTGAACTCATGACGAGCTGAGCTCGTCACAGCCACACCCATTTTCGAACGTTCATCACAACGGGGAAATTATCCCCGCATGCGAACGTTCCAACGGCCGTGATGAGCTCAGCTCGTCATGAGTGCAGCTCAACCGTGCCTCATGACGAGCTTAGCTCGTCATGAGCACTCAACGGGTTAACACACCCTCTGATAAGCCTAACTGCTCGCCCGCACTATCACATAAGAGAACATTAGTATTATCTACTATAGCCTCCTTAAAGCCTCTGGGGAGCCACTGGACTCTATGCACACTATACCTTACTTTGGCATAGTATATACAGAACAACCTTCTTACATTGGTGGATCAGAAGTGGGGTCTACAACTTTGCATTTGCTGGACCACTCTTACTAGGCATGGGCGAATTTTGCGAATCTGGCGTTCGCGAATTTGCGTATTTGCGAACTCGCAATCCGCAAAATCCGCGAATTCTCGCGAATTTGTGGATTTTTTAGTTTTTATAGTGTTCGCAAGGGTTTCTGCCAGTTCGCGAGGATTTTGTACCAGTTCGCAATTGCGAACTTACTTGTCGGCACGCAACAGTCGCGACTATGTTGTTTCTACATCTGGTTCATCATCACAGGTTCACAGCACCCTCTGTTTCAACACTGCCACCCTCTGTTTCACCCATGCCACCCTCTGGTACATCAATGCCACCCTCTGGTTCATCATCATCACTGTAGATTATGGGGGGAAAAAGCAAGCACACCTGCCCTGCTTCAACTGACATGAATTAATTTGGGGTTGATTTATTAATGTGTCACTGTTTTAAAATTCCAGTCCTTATCTGTAATTTGCTTTCTGTTGCAGTGCAATTTTTTTTTCCAGGACCTTTGTGGCCTACTTGTAGCTATTCTATGATCCAGCTGTGAGGGTCAGAGCAGGGTCATACAATTGTTGCAACTAGCAACTGAACTCTGGAGGGGCCCCAGTCAGGAAGCACTACAGGGAATGGTTACTAATGATGAATTTGAACTTTTGCACCTGCTGAGTGCTTTCAATTTAGCAAAACTCGTTTTTCTGCAGAACAGCAAAGGTAATGCCCCAAACGAACTTACTTGTGAAAGTTGATTTCTAATCCAAAAGTGATCCAAAGAAAGTCAAAAGGCCTCAAATCCAAAAAAGGGCAGGCAAATGTCAACCTGAAGAGTTATTCTGATAAAAATCATCATTTTCAGAAGGTCTATGCTGCTTGCTAGTGGATTTCTTGTGCAGAATTGCAAATTTTGTAATTTCGCGAGTGCGAGATTGTTGCTGCCCGCCGCACCTACATGTTCGTAATTGCGAACTTACGCCGCACGCCGCAAAATTGTATCACCAAGAAAAAAAAATCCGCTGCGTGCGAATTTGCGGATTTTCGGTAAATTCGCGAGCGTTCGGGGATCGCGAATTTACCGGAAATCCGCAAAATCCGCTAGCGGAACGGATTTTCCGCCCATGCTTAACTCTGACAAAAAGTGACCACAGGACTACAATCCAAAATTGCCCTTAGATTCAACCATATTTTTTACTTGACAATTTTTCCAAATTTCAAAACAATTTGTAGGGCCTTGGTTAAGTCCCATTATCATTTAAACATTTTTAAAAGCCTACTTAAGTTAGGGGATAAAAGTGACTAGAGGTTTTTGGTCTTTTTTATAAAAAAGGCCCCAACTTTAGTAGAATAATAGGAGACACATAGAATGTGGTAGTGGAACTCAACCTGACCCCTTAACTCCATCTTGGCATGAAGGAGCTAAGGACCCGTAGTGGACTCAAGAAAATTAAAACTGGTTCCAATCCTACCAAGAACAAACTTCAGGAGCTCTTGGCAGAGTATTTTAAGGAACACCCTTCTAAAGAGAAAGACCTTCTTGCAGAAGGAGAAAGTGGTGATGAGGTTGACTATTCCCAACCCCCTCAGTTAGAGAAAATGTGGTCCCTGCGCCTATCTTTCCAAAAGTAGTGCTAAGGATACCTGGCTCCCATATAGGTGGGGCAGGCACCCCAAGCAGCACTGAGCACAGCCTCACTGAAGAGGAAATCCTTTCAGCAAGGTTGACTTGTAGAATTGCCCTGGAGGATAGACTCCTGGCTATAGAAAGGGAAAGAGCAGATATGGGCTTAGCACCCACAAATGGAAGAAGTAACATCATAATACCTAGGGACAGAGAGAGCTCCTATGACACTAAAATCCCAAAAGGGATTGTCCCCAAGTATGAGGAAGGAGATGACATTACAAAATGGTTCAGAGCCTTCGTACATGGACACATGTGAAGAAGTTACACTGGGGAGCATTGTATTGGGAACTGTTCATTGTTAGGTGTAGGGGTAGATGCCTGACAATCACTGGGACAGATACTGGGTCCTATGACTTCACGAAAGGTACCCTGATTGAAGGCTTTTGACTCACTAGTCAATACAAGATGAGATTCAGGGGTGCTCAAAAAACCTTGAGTCATTCCTGGGTTGACTTTGTAGACCTCCCAGAGGAAACACTAGATGACTGGTTAACTGGAAGTGAAGTGCATGACTATGATGGGTTTTATAATCTGTTTATGAAAGAACACAGTTTAAGTAATTGTATTAATAAAAAGTTGTTTCAGTATCTGGTAGACCTAAGTCTAATATCTCCCCAAGAATCGGGGAAGAAGGCAGAGCATTGGGTCAAGACTAGTGTGACCAAGAAAGGGGTTACAAAAACTCCCCAGGGGAAAGTGGGTGAACAATACTCCCCAGGGGAAAGTGGGTGAACAATGCATCCTAAGGATAAAAGTAAAGAATCTTCTAAAGGCCCCCAAAAACCTGCAAAGGAGGGTTTGTCCCAGAACTCTGCACAAACCAGCAATGGATAAAAGGGTAAAACCTTTGATCCCAAGAAAAGCCATGGTGTTACAACTGGAAACAGTTGGGACACAAAACTGGAGACTCTGCCTATCTACAAAAGAATCCCCCTAGTACTCCTCCAGCTAAAAATGGTATGGCAAGTCTGCAGTGGGGCTCAATAGTGTGTCTAGAACAAATCAGGGTTCACACTCACCCTAAAGCTATTTTAATCCTTGAGGGTGAAGAAGATTTGCCACTCTTGCTGTCTGGCTCCCTAAAATGAAAATATACAGAGAGTAACCTATGATACCTGCCTGTATCCGGGATGCATGGAGTAATACACGAGGAGACGCTACGGGAGAAAATGTTGAGCCCCACAGACACTGTAAGGAAACTGAATAGTTGTTTCCGTTTTCTCGCAATATAGCGAGAGTGAATTATTGGGCCAATTTTTGAGGATCATATTATTAGGATATCCTATTTTGGAATCAAAGCTTTTATTGTTTGGCGAACTGCATTAAGAAAAATTGTCTGGAATCCTCCAAAGTTGTACTCGGACTTTAGGAGGTTTCCTTGAGAGATCATTGGAATTTAGCAGCCCTGGGGAAGTTGCAAGGAGCGATTCCCTGACTGCGACAAAACGCGTTGGCGTATGACTAAAAAGAATTAAAGAACACATCATAGGAGGAAACAAGAATCCCAGCATTTTTCTTTACATTGAAATAATTGTCTAATATAGTTTTGAATGCATTGTTGTGTGCCTTGAACTTGGTAAAAACAGCCTCCTGATGTCCCTTGTCGTTGATCTCACCTCTCTCAGAACTGATGTCTCACTCTTCACTAAAGCCCACGCCTCTGACCAGACTCACATATTGGCCCCTTCGCTAATTTCTATCCCCCTATCATAACACACCGACTCCTCTACTCTTAATCCCCCAAAGAACTGCCCTCCTTGTACTGATGCTGTTACCAACACCAACATGTCTCCTTGAAAAACCACCTATACCAGCACTCCACCTTGCCCTTCCCTCCCTCGTAACCTCAATACCTCAACCACACCTACTGAACTCAGCAAAATCGCCCATGCCTTCAGTGCCAACACTTCCCCCCTTTACTTCATGACACATGCCCTCCATCCACTGAAATCGACTCCCTTAACCCCTCCCATGCTCATGACGAGCTCAGCTTGTCATGAGCCACGGTTCCTTTATGCTCATGACGAGCTGAGCTCGTCATCAGCCGTGGAACGCTCACACGCGGGGCTAATTCCCCTGCTGTGCTGAGCGTTCCATTAAACGGGCGTGGCCATGACGAGCTCAGCTCATCATGAGCACGCGAGAACCATGGCTCATGACGAGCTGAGCTCGTCATGAGCACCGGGGTGCTGTGCGCGCCCCTCCTCCCCCAGCACAGCAGGGGAATGTGCCCGCAGCCAAGGGGTTAATAGTTCTTTTGCATCTCCCCAAGAATCCTACCCCTCTACTCCCTATCGCTGTTCTCCTGGTTACAAGTACACTACCCCTTCTTCCTACATCACCTAGACTCCCACAACAACTAAAACCCGTACCCCCCGTCCCCATCCCAATTACACAACCCCATCCCCTGTCATGCATGCTGATTAACTGCCGATCCGCCTCCTGCCACGCAACTGAGATTGCGGAAACTATTCTCAGTGAAAACATAGACATAGTATTCCTTACTGAAACCTGGCTGAACCCCCATTCCACTCCTATTCTAGATCTGCTGATTCCCCCTGGTTATCTCATCATTAAAAAAGATAGAAGTGAACAAATAGGAGGGTGCCTCGCTATTATCTTCAACGATAATCTTAATCTCTCGCTTGTCCAACTGCAAGACCCATCCACATTTGAATACCTCTGTGCAGATATCAATACCCCAGGCTTCCCTACCATTAGGCTTCACACAATCTACCAACCCCCTGGAAACTCTATCTCCTTTACTGAAGAGATGTCCGATCTTATTACGCTAGCCTCACTCTCCCACTCTAAAAACATCTTTCTAGGGGACTACAATATTCACTGGAATAAAAATGACGACCCTGCGGTTTCCCGGTTTAACGATATCATGGACATTACCAACCTGATCCAACTCTGCCAATCCCCAACTCACACCAAAGGGGCCACACTTGATGCTATCCTGACTAGCAAGGATCTCGCCTCCCTCTCAAAGATCCTTCCAGTTGACTGGTCCGACCATCACCTTATCCTCTTCAACTTCAATGGTTCCATTATACACCCGACCCCCATAGGCAATTTACCTTTGAAACCTACTCGTAAACTTCACCTCATTCCGCCGGGCGAATTGGAATCCACCATTAAATCTCGCTTACTTCTCCCCCTCTCTCACATAGCACCAATGAGCTAACAGAACACTACAACAATTCTGTTCTTGATGCCCTGGATCAAATTGCCCATATCAAATACAAAAAAGAAAAAAGCATCCCACCAAAATCCTGGTTCAACTCGGACCTTAACATGGAAAGACGGACACTCAGGCATTCAGAACGTATCTGGAGAAATCATCCCACCACTGACAATTTGGTGCTTCTGAGAAATGCTAGGGCACCATACAAAAAACACATCTTCAATGAAAATGCCTCCTATCTTCGTACGCAGCTAGATCATGCCGGAAACGGCCCTAGAGAACTCTTTAAAATTGTTAAAAAACAAACCTCCTCTGGCCCTCCCAAAATACTAGCCACTATTGAAAGATATGAAGAAATATCAAGCTTCTTCTCCAATAAAGTCAACTCGATCGAACTTTTCTTTGCCGCCACCCCCCTCTCACCTCAACTTCCCCTCAAACATCACCTCCTCCCTAACTCTCATAACACTAGCTCGCTCTCTTCTCCCCCGTTTCAAGGCAACTACCAACCACTCTCAGTACCTCCCTCCCCCAGGCTCCGCTCTCATACACCACCAAACTAAAAATAATGCCTCCTGGAGCGAATTCTCCCCTGACTCTGAAACAGCTATCATTAACATGATCTCTAAACTCAAACCATCCTCTCACACTAAAGACCCTCTCCCCTCTCACCTGGTCCAAGAATTCAAACACATCAGTGCCCCACTTTGGGCCACCATCATCAACTCCTCTATCTCCACGGGCTGTGTCCCCGCCTCCCTTCAAATAGGTCAAATCTCCCCCATCCTCAAAAACTCCTCCGCCGACCCCAATCACCTCAACAACCTATGCCCCATCTCTAACCTTGCCTTCCTCTCAAAAGCCCTTGAAAAATGTGTCCTTTCCCAACTAGATAACCATATCACCTCTTTCAATCTACTTGACCTCTTCTAATCAGGCTTCAGAAAATGATGCAGTACTGAAACGGCCTTGCTCAATATTACCAATGACATTTACCACTCTCTAGACAGAGGTGAATCCTCTCTTCTAATCCTCCTTGAGCTTTCGGCAGCATTCGATGCTGTACACCAACCCAACCTCCTTAACACCCTTAAAGTTCCCATTGGTTTTGAGAGCACCGTACTCGAATGGTTCTCTGCGTTCCTTCAAAACAGATCCCATCAAATTAAGGTCAGTCAATGCCTCTCCAAACCCCAACCGGTCTCACTTGGAGTTTCCACAAGGCTCTATCCTCTCCCCCACACTATTCAATTTATTCATGGAACCACTCATCCTCATTCTCAAACAAGCCAAAATATCCTACCACCTCTATGCTGACGACACCCAACTTTACTACAAGATCAAATCCCACAATGACATCCTTCACCTCAATGACACATTGAATAAAGTTCAAGCCTGGTTCCATGTCAATCATCTCAAACTGAACAATAAAAAAACGGAAATCATTCTATTTAGTCCCAAGAGCAACTCTCTCCCTATTCAACTCTGGATCAACGATATCACAGCTCTCAACTGCCCCCTCTCCACCTCGAACTCTGTCAAATCCCTAGGCACCAGCATTGATCTTAACCTGAATCTTATCCCACACATTAAAAATGCTAGCAAAAGTGCCCTTCTCACCCTTCATCACCTCAAAAAACTAAAACCTTTTATTCCTGCCGATGACTTTAGAATCCTTGTCCAATCACTTGTCCTGTCTAAAATTGATTATGGTAACGCAACACTCGCTGGCACCCCTAAAATCCACCTGGCACCGATTAAAAGTGTTCTCAACCTTGCCGCCAGACTTATCTCTGATTGCAAAAAGTTTGACCACATCTCTTCTGTCCTTAAATACCTCAACTGGCTCCCAATTGAAGGAAGATCCACATACAAGATTGCTTGTATTACGTACAAAGCCCTCCACCTAAACACCCCCTATTATCTGGCTGACAAACTACAAAAAGCTGGGTGCTCTAGGTCCCTTGTCCTAATCCCTCCTAAACTTAAATGCAAAAAAGCCCAATCCCGTGCATTCTCTGGTAATGCTCCTACGATTTGGAACTATCTCCCCAAAGATCTCCGTTGCACCCCTCCTACCCTCTTTTCAAAAATAGGCTCAAATCACTTCTTCTCGACAAACCTAAGGTCTCTGATTCGAGTACTGCCCGACTCCCTCCCCCCTGCTTTCCCTTCACCCAACCCCTTTTCTCACCTATCTAACCTCCTCTCCTCCTGTCTCTCACCCCCTATTTCTCCGACTCTCTATACCCTCCATCCTCATTTCGATCTCCTTGTCTCTCCTCCCCACTTTCATCCTCCATGATTATTGGCACGTTATGCCGTTTTATATGACTACCTCCTTTCCACGTGAATGTAATGTTTTGGAATTTTGATGATTAATGCACACTGAACTATTTCGTGCATTTATATCGCCCTTGTAAAGCGCTCTGATACCTTCGGGTCCAGTAGCGCTATATAAAACTCTCTAAATAAATAAATAAGACAGGTTGCCACCCAAAGACCCCTTTAATCCTACTACCAGTGGTTGGGGGTTGAGTTGAAAGGGTAGGGGTGGACATAGGTGGTCCACTTGAACCACCCACAGTATCAGGAAACAAATTCATACTGGTAGTACTGGATCATGCTACCCGGTATCCTCAGGCAATTCCCCTTAGGACTACTACATCCTGCAGTATCCACAACCCTCATTCATAGCTTTACCAGGTTAGGGTTTCCTAAGGAGTGGATTTCAGTTGTAAACTTTATGTCTAGTTACCTGTAGTTCATGTGGAATGAGTGTGGAGTGACCTATAAGTTCACTAGACTTCATCACCCACAGACCAATGGCCTTGTTGGAAGGTTGAACAAGGCATTGAAAGGCATGATCATGGGTATCTCAGAAAAATTTAAAAGGAGATGGAATGTCCTTTGGCCACACCTGTTTTTCACCTACAGAGAAGTGCCTCAGAAGGAAATAGGGTTTTCCCCATTTGAACTTCTGCTTGGCTATCTTGTTAGGGGACCACTTTGTCCTGTGAAGGAGGGTTGGGAGAAGCCTCTCCATACACCTAAGCAAGATATTGTGGACTATGTGATAGGTCTACGTTCCAAGATTGTAGAGTATATGGAAAAAGCATCCAAAAATCTTGAGGCCAGCCAAGATGCTCTGGTATAGTGTCTACGTCCATTCCTAGGTGTTAAAGGTGCATAGTGAAGCCTTACTGAGTACATGGGCTGGGAGCTTGTCAATTCAAGTTCCACAGCTCCATGATGGCTTCACCGAATCCCAAGATGTTTGGTAGCAAACATCTCAGATTCATGAGCCCACGCTGATGCCCGTGTTAGATTCATTAATAAATGCACTCTGAGGGTACCTCAGAGGTGCCCCCTGAAAACCTACCAACCTACTATTGTGTGCCTGACTGGTCTACATCAGCCTGACACTTCTAGACATATTTCTGACCTGTCCGAGCTGGGAGCATTTGCTCTGTTGGGCCAGAAACAAAGCATTCTCTGGGTGGAGGTGCTTCACCTCTACCCCCCGAGTAGCTCATTGGCTACTACCTTCAAAGCACTCCTGAATTTTAATCCTTAGTTCTTGATGACCCATGAAGGAAGAAGACAAAGAAGAGCCATGCAGTAGAGGAAGACTGAAGACACCCACTCACTTGGCCCCAGCCCTACCGACCTGTCTGCAGACCTCGAATATCCTACGAAAACTGAAGACACATCCCACAGCCCAGCAAAAATCTTTGTAAGGACTGCTGCCTTCAACAAAGACCAGAACTCCCAAGAACAGTGGCCCTGTTCAACAAGAAATTCCTAGAAATGCCTCTGTGACCTGCAGAACTGCGAAACCCTGCTTCAGGATCTACCACTGTACCCAAAGCCTCCAACCCGAGTCCAAGTGGCCAACCTGTCTCAGCGAGATTTCCCAGCGATCCACAGCCCAAGTCTACCATGGGCTGACCCCTCCTGGACCCCACGACAACGCCTGCATTCTCAATACAAAGGACCACCTAACCATGACTGGCTCCGGCAAGGTTTTTCTGTCGTCCATGGACACCCCTGCACCCGCAGTCCCCAGGTCTTGGGGAGACCAAGCAACAGTGCCCAGGTGCCACTCAATATCCGAATTTACCTATCTAGCCACCGTTTTCCTTTGTTCAGCTTCCTTGTCCAAGCCT
The DNA here is from genome assembly GCF_964263255.1 of Lissotriton vulgaris. NCBI lineage: Eukaryota > Metazoa > Chordata > Amphibia > Caudata > Salamandridae > Lissotriton > Lissotriton vulgaris. Next base: position 93,471 of record NW_028244239.1, on the reverse strand, counting down.
GCAGCCTTTGTTCAAAACATTTGTCATCCATTGATTCGTATCAGGCGCCAACAAAGTTTGGGCACTCTTCACCCAGCTGCCTCTGTGCGGCTGAGGGTATATGCATGGGGCTGCCTACTGGCCCCCCCAGTGCTTTTCTTAACCCCTAGAGGTTGTCTCCAACTCCGCTTTACTTACCTGTATGTGGCACGTACTTGAGTGCTCCCTGTTTCCATTGGTTAACATTGGACACCCGACTCCGAGTTTGACTGCTGCACCGGGCAGCCACAGTGCCGCTGGTGGTGTAGTCTTAATGCTCACTTAAACCTTGCCATGTGATGACCTAAAACTCTTAAGAATGGGTTTGTGAGTAAGGTACTAACCTGTGAAATTGCATTCTTGTTTTCTTCCTACAGGACAACATTGCTCATTTGAGATATTTGAGAAGTGTGGCCCACTGGTTAGAGGAGGCAGACCTGGAAGCGGAGGTCAGCCTGGGACCAGGGTTCAATTCCCGGCTGGGCGGGGTCTTGAGTCCTAAAATGTCCATGGACTCGACAATTCTCCCTCCGGTGCCTACTCGATTCACGGGTTCACACTCTGCGACTCTGGGCAATAGCTTGCTTAATCTCCACAACGGCTCCTCGCGGCGGGATGCCTGGCTTTCACCTTGCGGATACCCTGCCGGGGTTATCTCACAGGGGAATACCAGGACGGGTTCCCTAAGCAAGCGCTTAGAAACCGCTTGGTGATTTGCGCTATATAAATTCCTGTACATTTACATTTACATTTACATATTGCATCAAATGTATATCTTTCTTGATCTGAAAGTATTGCTATTTCTAAAAACGAAATCTCTCTTGCTGAACTGACGTCCTGCACTAAGTATTCATTTACTGCATTGAAAACTTGAAATGCGTGCATTTCCTGAGGCAAGACGGCGGCCTCGTGAACTGCGTGGGTGTTGCTCCCTGACCGCTGTGTCTACTGAACGGCCTCTGCGGAGTCAATGCTCTGCTAATTCTGACCCTTCATGCCCTTCGTCGGCTGCAAAGATCGTACCTGCCTCCAGTTGATCCCCCGGATGATTCTCCTTCCAGGATTGTGCAGGATTTGGCAGCACTCGACGGAACTCCGCCTTTGGGTTCCACAAAGCCGAGAGTGTTCGCCGTTGTGGCTGTGGCGAGAGCTGACTGCCGGTAAGCCGCTGGGAGAGCTCGCTATCCGGATCAAGATGCCACCTTGCAGAGTGGCTCCTAAGGAGAGTGTATCCAGCACCAAGGTGAATGTGGCCACTAAAAAACTGCCGACAGTGAAAGACCCGGAAGCAGCTCCCATCTCCGTGCAGGGGGATGGGGAGAAGGTGGAGAAGGTGGTGGAGAGGGGCGGAACTCCTGACACTGAGCGGGCTTCTCTCGACAGGGGGGCAAGGAGAAAGACCCCGACAATCCCTGGGATGTTTTCTGGCAAGCCGGTAAGTGGGAAACCGAGCTAACAGTCCAAGCTACTCCTTGAGAGAACGCCAATTCAGTTAAGAAGTACAGGCTCTGTCTCTACTATAGCTTCATCTGTCACTGTTACTGCTACTGCTGTTCTCAGTAATCCCACTACTACTACCAGCAAATCAGGCAACATTGTATCTGGGACAGACAGTGTGTTTAATATCCCAGAGGCTGTGGACTCTCATGCTGTGATGTTACCTGAGCCACCGGCCAGGATAGAATCGGAGGGGGGCCCGGGCTACGATCCCGATTTTAATAATGTGCTTGGTGAGCAACAAGAAGGGGGGACAAAGTGCCGGATACCCTAGATGGAGAGAACTATTTTTCTATGGCTGAAGAGTTGGATTCAGTTATTGGCAGTGATCTGGATAACACGGATGTAGATGCTTCTGTAGATGATAGTGACAAGGATAGCGCTCCCACAACTGCTGATACTCTCAAACATGCTTCTAATAGTGTCAGGAAGGAAAAGCACACAGGCTCCTGGCATGAGAGTTTACAATCGGATCCTAATGCCCATCTCCAATGGGACTACTCTACCACAAATCTCGGAAGTGAGAGGGTTGAGGGGGGCGTAGGACCTGGATTTCAGGAGGACAATCTCTGTGCTTCTGAAACCAAGAGTGAACAGGCTCCCTCAATGTCCCTAATTTATTCAACTCTCAAGGCAAGGCAAGTTGAGGCTCGCAAGGAGCATAAAAGAGCGCAATTGGCGATGAAGAAAATCCAGGGGGCTATCCGAAAGACCACAAAAGCTTGTACTGCAGTAATGGCATGAACTACAGCCCTGGAGGAATGTGTAGAGGGATTAGAGGCCGGGCTGGAGAGTACCGAGCAAAAAACATCTGCCAACGATGCCAGAATGATGGACATCTTATGGAAACTTGAAGAGTCTGAAAATAGACAATGAAAGAACAATCTGCGTTTGCTGGGCATCGAAGAGAAAGTTGAAGGCAGAGATATACGTGGCTTTGTGCTCAGGCTCTTCAAATCTGCCTTCCCAGAACTTTCACACTGGAACTGGGAGACTGAGATCCAGCGTGTGCACAGATTCCCACTAATGGTAAAAAGCAATCCTGGCCTGGACCCAAAGCCACGAGCAATCATGATATTTTCTGGGTATTTTTTATTGCGGTAAGCGATATTTGAAAAGGCCTGGCCGGATGCCAAGAAAGTAGCAGAAGGACAGGCATTTTCGTGCGACCAGCCTTTTGTCACACAACTGTTGAGAGAAGATGGCGACTTAGACAGTTGATCTCCCCCTTTGAGAAACTAGGTTGTGAAGTATACCTGATGAACCCTGCTCGGTTGAAAGTTATACATCAGGGGTGGGTTAGGGTAATCACCTCCGAGATCCAGACGGGGAACTATTTAAAGGAGATAACTTGTGACTAGGCGAGCCTTTGTTGTGTCTGAAAATTTCAGGCCGATGGGTCTCGTCTAACCCTGGGCGTAGTGGGCGTAGTGGGGCTTCGCGGAGCTACGTGAAGTGGGCGAGAAACTACGCCCACCTCCGCACTCCGCATAGCCCCACTACGCACCACAGGCCTCCCTCCCGCCCTCCCTAAATACTTTAAATTACATCTGTAAAAGAATTAAAAGGCACTTACCTTGCCCGCCGCTGCCCGCCGCTGCCCGCCGCGTCTCCTCGGCACCCTCTCTTCGTCGCTTCCGTCTTGGGTAATAATGCGCATGCGCGGCCGCCCGCGCATGCGCAATATTACCCAAGACGGAAGCGCCGAAGAGAGCGAGCCCCGGGGACGCGGCGGGCAGCGGCGGGCAAGGTAAGTGCCTTTTAATTCATTTACAGATGTAATTTAAAGTATTTAGGGAGGGCGGGAGGGAGGCGGGTGGCGGCCAGCTACGCTCCGTCTGCGGAGCGTGCGTAGTGCCGGATTCTACGCCTGCTACGCAAAATGCGTAGAAGCCGGCACTACGCACACTCCGTGCACGGAGCGTAGCCGCCCGCCCACCCTTAGTCTCGTCTTGTTTTGATTCTTTTCTTTTTTTTCTTCTCTCTCCTATGTTTTTCCTTCTCCATTTGTTCTAAAGGAGGGTTTCGGGTAGCGGGTAGGCTAGTTATCAGGAAAAATATTAAAAAAGAAAGGCTTCTTTTGGGGGGATAAATGTATAAGATTTACTAAATGTAAACGTGGGTGGCAAAGGGGGGGAATGGTAGGGCTCGGCTCCTTACTTTTTTTTCGTTATATGTTGGGGCGCGTCAGGGGGCACATCATAGAGGGAGGCATCACAAGGGTCTGAGGACCTTTTCTGCCTTAGTAATGGGTGTGGGGAGAGATGGGAGGGGGGGAAGGTGGATTCATTTTAAGGGAATGACAAAGGGAATTTGTTTGGGGTGTTTAGAAATGTGTTTTTTTTTATGCTATGGGTCATTGACTATTGGTGCATGTACTATATGCTATGGGGTGTGCTAGGATAGCCACTATCAATATTTGTGGATTAAATGACCCTGCGAAACGTCGTAGGATAAAAGAAGATGTTCGAATCCTGAAGGCAGATATTATCTGCCTCCAGGGAACTCACATTGAAGCCAGTAGAAGTAAGATCTATGAGTTGGATGGGTTCCAATTGATTTTATGGTCTAAGCAGGAGGTCAAGATAAAGGGGGTGGGAATAATCACCCATCAGGGCGTGGCAAACGTCTCTCGTTCTATTTCCGATAAATATGGCAGATGGGTAATTACGCAATGTTCAATTGATAACAGCTTGTTCACACTGTGCTCTGTTTAGGGTCCGGTGTTAGACGACCCTGACTTATACAATTGGCTAAGAGTCGAATTGGTTGGCTGGCCGGTGCTGGTTATACTGTGTGGGGATTTCAATATTAATCTTGGATGTGCAATATCTAATCACCCGGAAATAATATATCAAGGCCCTAAGCCTAGATCTCTTAGCCAATTAAAGGAGTTGCACGGGCTGGTGGACATCTGGGCATTAACTCAGGGTCAAGATCCCGGTTTTACTTATTATTCTGCCCGCACCAATCACATTCAAGACTGGATTATTTTTTTATTTCTCAAAGTTTGGTGCAGGACAGTAAAATCACAAAGTTTCCCAGGGTAATGTCCGACCATAATCCTCTGGTATTGGAAGTGAATATTAAATGCCAGAAATATGTGTCTAGCTGGACCTTCAACAGGGCGCTGTTGAGTGATAACTTCTATACAGATCATATGGCTATGTGGATCACCAGATGTTTGAATGAGAATTTGGGTAGCACTAGTGTTCAGAATGTCTGGGATACCCTGAAAGCAGGTATCAGGGGGGAGACCACGCAATTTGAGTGGGAAGCTCAGAAGAAAGAGAGAAGTAACTTAAAAGATCTGTACAAGGTGCTGACGAAAGCTGAGTTAAATTTGGTCAAGGCAATATCAGAGGGGGGACATTGAAATGGCTCAAACTGGGATTTTAACTGCAAGATCTGCTATAACGGAGATCTCTTTTGCTAAATCCGCGGGTAGATATCTTGCCTGGCGGACCATACTGAATGAGAGCAATGAAAAGGTGGGGCATATGATAGCTGTGCGAGTGTGGGAAAAGGAAGCACAAACCCGGATTGCGGGAATTAACGATTCCAATATTGGCTTAGTGACTGACTCAGGTGCAATTCTCATTGCTTTTCAGAAATTCTATCAGAAGCTGTATTCTGCAGATGTCAGAGATATATCTGGGTTGCAGGGTGAAATTATTAGATATCTCGATAAGGTTAAACTGGAACATCTGGCCACTGAAGATTGTGATATGCTGGATGCTCTGATTAATTTAGGAGAGATTGTTAGTGCTCTAGATTTATTGCCATCTGGAAAAGCGGTTGGGCCGGATTTCCTTCCAGGGGAATTTTATAAGAGTTTCCGAACCCAGTTGACACCAATTATGTTGGAAATGTTTCGTATGATACAGAGTGGGGAACCACCCCCTGTATCTTGGAGGTATGCAAAGATTGTTGTATTCTTAAAGAAAGGGAAGCTGGCTAAGGACCTGGGGTCGTATCGGCCCATCACACTGATAAACAGTGATGTTAAGATCTATTCTAAGATTCTTGCAAATAGATTGGTGTCAGTAATAAAAAAAAATGGTCTTTCCTCAACAACATGGCTTTGTCCCTGGTCGGGAAACTATAGATCATATACGTCGGGCAATAACTTTATTCGATTATACTAAAGTTACAGGAGACCCTATGGCCTTAATTTTATTAGATGCTGAATTGTAATTGTAATTGTAAAATCACTTATATAGCGCATGGCTACCCGTAGGCATCCCAGCGCTCTTGGCATTCAATAGGGTCTCCTGGCCTTTTCTATGGGCAGCTATGAAGCATTACGGGATTGGGGAGGAATTCCTAAGAGCAGTCCAAAGTATGTATAAGGATCCAATTGCCAAAATTGCACTGATGGGAACACAGTCGGGAGAGATCAATGTAATGCGAGGCACTAGAAAAGGGTGCCCTTGTCCTCCCTTGTTATTTGCTATTTATATTGATCCTTTAATAAGAATGATTCACGAGAACCAGACAATTCAGCCAATTTTTGCCCGTGAGGGAGATGTGAAAATTCTAGGGTATGCAGATGATTTAGCTATCACCACTTCCGCTCCACATCAGGCATTAGAGGGAATAGGTATCTTAACTTCTCAATTCGCTAGGATTTCCGGCTATCACTTGAATGATAGCAAGACGCAAATAGTTATTAACGATAAGGCTGTACTAGTAGACCAGAGCATTGTGTCTAATGCCAGGTATCTAGGTGTAGAGATAAGCTCTAATCCCGAAGTTATAGTAGAGTTGAATCTTCAACCACTACTACGTAATAATAAATCTGACTCCCGCAGAATGAATAATCTTCATTTGACGTTAATCGGAAAATGTAATGTCATTAAAATGATTTTCCTCCCAAAAATGTTATACTATCTCAGAGCTATTCCTTTGGAGTTTAGTAAGAAGTGGTTTCACAGGTTTGACCAGGTAGTGTCATGGTTCTTATGGGCGGGGCAGCGCCCAAGACGGGCACTTAGATATATGACCTTACCAAGAGATCGGGAAGGCTGGTCTGTCCCTAACTTTCAAATATATTATTTGGTGATCATGCTGAAGCATATGGGGGAGTTGGTGGCTAGGGGTCTCCTTATGCGGCAGATAGATTTTGCATATTATAAAAGGGTTACATTTAAGGTTTCGCTAGGCGCTTATAAAGTCTGGATCGCAGTCAGGAAAAGATTTGAGATTGGGTGGTTCCACTTGTATTCTCCCCTAGTTAATAACTCTCTACTTCCGGAAATTTTCCATGAGGTATATTTTAGAAGGTGGGCAGAAAGAGGGATCCAGTATATAGGGGATCTTATATGTGGTGCCGAATTTCTCTCCTTCGACGCCATTAAAGAAAGATTTGGCATCGAGAATAAAGACTACTTTAAATATTTACAAATCTGGGATTTTCTGGCCAAAGGATGCTTTAATCGGAATCGAATCCTGTTATTAGATTTGGTCAATAGTAACCATCCTTTGACTTCTGCTTTATACAAATTAGTTAATGAAAGAATGGGAGATGATCTCGCCAGGCACTTTGATTGATGGCAAACAAGTTTACAAGCTGGAAAGGGGGGAGTGTGAGGACTCCCTGCTGCTCAGCCAAAGAACGTGTATCTCAGCCAATTTGCAGGTGCAATGTTTTAAGACCTGGTGTAATCTTTATGTAACCCCGGCACGTATCCACCGATGGGGGGGCACTTCGGGGATACATTGTTTGCGGTGTGGGCTGTTGGCTGCGCATAGTACACACATGTTTGCTACCTGCCCAGATCTTTCTCAAGTATTGTCTAAAATTGAACGACGATTGTAATCTATATTGGGCTATTCAGTATCATTGACTCCCCAGGCTATAATGTTAGGGATTTCTAATCAAGTAATGGAAGAAGCCGACAGGAAAACGGTGTTTATTGCAATGGCGGTATTTGGTTTGTGTTTGGCTACGGCATGGCTTGACTCAGACCCCCCTTCAGAACATGTTAGGTTTAGCACAAATTATTATCTACGTATAATTGGGAGATTTCTGTGTATTGAAGAAGGGGTAGGCGGGCCAGGGAAAAAGGGGAAAAACTGTGGTCGTCCCTAACTAAATAGGTAAGTAAGGATTAGCCGATAGTACGAGAGGCACAATCTTGTTTTTTTTACGGTATCTAACTATGTGAGTTCAGATTCGTTTGGTTTTTCCAGAAGGTAGGACCCACCAGGGGTGGGGGTGGTGGGGAGTAAAGCAAAAAATCAGGGCATCAGACACAGTTGTTTCTTATGTTGTATTTGTTATACTGTTCTTATTTTGGTGTTTTGATGTCCTTAAAAAAAAGGAAGAAAATAAAAGAAAACTTGAAATGATCACCTTACCTCTGTCGCTGAGGAGTAGGCAAGATCTGACTTCCTTCAAGAAGGATCTTAAAACCCACCTCTTTCCAAGAGCAATGTAGTGTATCACATCTGATGGATTGTTATGGTCACAGCGCCAGGATACCCTTTGGGTGGCAGTTGCGCTTAACAAGTATACGTACATACATACATACATACATACATACATGTAGGAAGGACACCACTGGAGCAGGCAACTGTAGAGTTTATTGTAGGGTACAGACAGCAGTCACAGCTGGCACAGCCAACGCACAAGCAGCAACTGCCACTGACAGAACATCCAGGGCAGGGTGCCTACCAACATTCTAGATGACCTCAGAGAACATTCACAGGCTAATGCCACCATCACATCACCACACCTCCCCCCTTTTGGGCAAAAATACACTAGAATAAGGAAAGAGGGATAGGGAGGAGGAAAGAAAGGAGGGGACAAGATCAGAAAATGAGTAGAAAGCAATGGAATTTATACATACTCTCGTAATTTTCGTGATCTAAAGGGGACCCTGGTGCTTTTTCTAAAACCATCTCCTCCTGAAAAAATGTTGGTTGATCTTAACAGACTCAGAGTGAATGCAAGAATCTCAAGCAATGCAAGAAGTGCTCCACTAGTTTCCATTAAACGACTTAACAGCATTTTTACGAGTCTCTACAATTTGTTGAGAATCTAAAAATTTTGAAAAACCTTTTCTAACCGATATGGGTTTTTTGATTCTGACCCAGTCTCCGACACGGAGTCTGTGAGTTTCTTTTGTGACAGGACGTGTGTAAGGTTTAGAACAAGCTTCAATGGATGTTTGGTTTGCAGATTCCCATATACACCTCATGTTGCAATCTTGATGGAAGGATTTAAACATCCAGAAGGGGTACACTTGTGGGGAAACTTTTCTGACCCTTATCGGTTCAAAAGGGCTGAAGTTGGTAGCGACATGAGGCAAGGTGTGATATGACCAATCAAGATCTTTGACAGCTTGAAAGACACAAGACCTGGACCTAAAAGCTGCTTGCACACACCCCACTACAACCTTGTTGAACCTCTCCGCTTTGCGGATAATAAAGCAGAGACCTGGTATCCTTGAGGATTGCAGGAATGAATTCATTTCTTGGGAAACTAATTGTACACCGTTGTTGGTAACAATTTCCTCAGAATAACCCTCCCTGTGGAAAATAGTGTTCAAACAGTTGATGACACTCTTAGAATTGGGTGTAGTAATAGGTTCAACCTCTACCTACCTGGACAGGTGGTCAATGAGGACCAAAAAGTATTTTTAACTAGAGGGGAGAACATGGAAGGGTCCAAGAAAATCCATGCCCAATCTCTGCCAGGCTCTGCCAGGAGGGGGTGCAGGAGATTCCACTGTACCTTCGATTACTAGAACTTTATCACTGGCATTGCAACGTGTACATTGTTTCACTAAATCATCGATTTGGGTGTCCATTCTGGGCCACCAGAAGTTGGTCCTAACTTTCCTCTTGGTAATGGTGGTCCCAAAATGACGAGAATGATCGGCTAAAATGATTTTCTCTCGATAGCATGAAGTAGCAATGACTTTGTCACCTCTGACTTCTTTTCCACTTTCCACCGTCATTGACTTTCCAGAACATCTGTAGATCAGGGGAGTGACACCTCTCTCTGGGCCAGCCCTTCTTGATTAATGAAACAACTTCTTTGAGTATTGAATCCTTGTCAACTTGTGCCACCCAATCTTCCTCAGCAAAGAACAAGTTGTCGTGACTGATAAGTGCCACAAAACACTCTTCTACCTCAGTTTCCCAATCTTGTTCATCTGTGTCAGATACAGGGAGTCTGGACAGGCAGTCCGCTCTGCTGTTATTTCCTCTGGGAATATAATCTTCGCTGAAAGAATACTCTAAGAGTTTAGTAGACAATCTGGCTAGGCGAGCGGTGGTACGTTTGATGTTTTTACCAGAGAGGATGTCGACCAAAGGGCGATGGTCAGTCTTGAGGATCAAAGATCTGGCCCATAAGTATGGTTTGAACTTTTCAATGCTCCAGACACAGGCTAAAAGTTTTTTTTCACTAACGGAATATTTCTGCTCAACACGACGAAGAGTCCTGGATGCAAATCCACTCTGTGCTCTCTTCTGTCAACGTTTTGTGAGAGAACAGCTCCCAGACAGTACTCACAAGCATCAACAGTAACAATGGTTTCCTTACCTTCTACAAATGCTTGCAGGGCAGGGGCTTTGATGATGTGGTCTTTGATGGATTGGAAACCGTTTTGGCACTCCTCTGACCATGCATAGATTGCTCCTTTCTTTAGTAGTGCTCTGAAACACTCTTTGGAGTTTGCTAAATCTTTCATAAGCTTGAAATAGAATTCACAGAGGCCGAGAAAGGACATAAGTTCCTTATTTTGAGAAGGAGGTGCATCGACTTTGCTTTTTATTAGGCCTTGTCTGGGTAGGATATGCATGAAATAATAAGTCATACGTGGAATCGTAAAAACTGTGTGTGTCAGTGTGAAGACACAATGAAATGATGTGTGTATCAGCGAAGTGAAGCTAGACAGCAATTTAATTGATAGACGTAAACGATGTGCATATCAGTGAAGTTGCAGGCAAGGGGTAAGATGCAGGGGCGGCTGGTGAAATTTTAAAGTGGTGAGGCGTAAACTGATTTGCATACTGCACCGTAGCTACCGAACGCAGCGTGCGAGCCCGAACCCCATTATGGGGCTCGGGGGAGGTTTCTCCCCCTGAGAAAAGTTTAAAAAAAGAGAAGAAAAATTGTGTGTTTTCAAGCAAATTTGAGAAAGCAGGAAGGTTAATAAAGCAATTGTGAAATAGATGCCATAACATAGGTAGATGCTTATTCAGTATAACCACAGAGCTTCATACATTCCATCCTATTACGCTGCTGAATTAACTTGGGGTCTACTTTTGGCAAAAGGCCTGAGTCCAGTTCTTCATGGTTCTACTTTAATCTGATGATCACATACCTGCTAATTTACAAATTAATGCCACCGTGTGTGGAGGACTGGTTTAGGACTTCGTTTGAATGTTCACCACTTGTGAGCCAATCAGGTACTCCACCGAAGAAGGTGTGGCGCAGGGTCAGAGCTGCTGACTAGGGAGCTAGAGATTCGGGTTCAAATCTCAGCGTTAGCGCAACATCCTGTGATTCTGGGCAAATTACAAAATTTCCCCGTAAAAATAGACAGCGTCTGGAAACCCTACGAGTGATAACCTGCTGCGCTATATAAATCTACACACGTTAACACCCACAGCAAACTGTTAATGTATGCAGTCAAGAAGACCTCCCCTCTAATAGTGTGTGATCCTTGACCCAGGTCCAGGAGCCAGAATCATATAAAGGCACTGGGCCTGGTTACAAAACATTTTTGCCTGACACTATTAGATGGCTTGTAATCAGTGAGTTTTCCCCAAAATATTGAACCTTGACGCACACATACTCTAAAGATGGACAAGTTTCATGGGCTGGAGACTCATATTACATAAACAGGTATCAAGATGCACACTTGCTGAATCGTTACCGTGTGCACAAACAAGACGCTGAGTAATAAAACATCATCAATTAGATTTTTGGAATCCCGACACGCACCTCCTGCATCGGAGGTTGTAGAACATATATGGCAGCCATTTTGTTATTGCTTGTGGAAGGGAAAGTGTGATTACACACTGTCAGTACATTGCCATGCTTTGCCCTGGACAGAGGCTAACATCATGGATTCAGAGCACCAGGGGAAGCATACCATTTAAAAAAAGAACAATTGGTGTTGTCTGAAGAGGTTATGAAAGAGGGGCCATGGGAAGCCTCATTGTCGAAATCACAACAAAGGTCAAAACTAGACTGGGGAGGAAAGCCATTACAAATAGTGTAAATGAGGTCTCCACTCAGCTACGGACAGTTGAGGATTGCAAAGAGAGATTTTACATACAACATGTGACGCACATCATGTGCGGTCGGTGCAGTGCAAGCTTCATCTCCTCATCATGTGTGCGATCTGTTTTAGATAGTGTGTTCGTGAACGATGCCGATGACATGCACAGACAGCACTTGATCAGATTGTTGTTTGTCTGATCATGTGAGGACCGACCGTGACATTCATTCATTGCTCACGAGTCACTCTCCGAGGATTTTTTCCATTCACTCTCATCGGATCAGACTACAGGGAACAGTAGGCCTACCCTGGAAACAACAAGTAGATTTGCACTTGTGCGTCTTCGAAGCACCGTAAATAAAACTAGCAGGTTTTACTATAGTTCAGTTCGTTGAAGCGCCTTCTATCGATATCCTAACAATTATGAAAGCAGTGTCTGCCCCGCCCACAGCGATGTGCCCTGCCCTGACTTGAGATTCACACACAGGTCTGTGCAGCAAGTAAGTGCATTCAGAATCACACACCGAGTTTCTTTTCTTTGCTTTCCAGTAGTTACCTACATTTTTGAGCACCCCTCCCAAAAAATAAATCTTCATCTAGATAATTATTCGGAAGACGTCGTCAGGAAAATGTTGCAAGAAAAGCCAGTAAGACAGGGCCCTCGCGCATAATTGTTCATGTGTTTGCGGTCTGGTCACTCGGCGGATTAGCAGCCTGAGCCTCTTCAGTACGTAGCGTTTGCTGATGGATCGATTCATGTACCATCGACAAGGCCTACTGAGGAGCCAGTACAGATACATTGTCTTACTAAACGGTCCGTAATATACTGTATTCATCATCATATGATGCACTGTGGCCTTACCTGACAGACTGTGTGCACACGACCAGGACCGAGCGCGGAGCACGACAACAACAACACAGGGCAGGCAGTGCCAGGCACAGAAATTCGTTGTGACGGTGAGGCGGGAGTCAGACGGTCTGCTGCCTGCGCACGAGGGAGCCTCAGGCTAGAGGTTGAGAAGAACCGCGTCACAGCGGCGCGCGCGGCCCGAAATGGCCAATCACTGCATGGCTTCACATGAAGTCACACAGTGATTGGACATAATGCAGTGTGCGGCTGAGGCTGTGCCACCACCCACGCATGGCATCCAATAATGGGTTGCCTGCCCTTCTGCGCGGTGGCCCAGCCAATCCTGGCGCTGCATGCAGCACCAGGATTGGCTAGGGGGGCAAACTAACTACTAACCCTGTCACACTTTGCAACCCCGGGGGCTGCGGCCCGTCTAAAGCAGCACCCCCTGGTCCCTCTCTCTAAGCAGGTACAGTGTATGCGCATGCTCCGGCAGGTTTCTGCACAAAAATTCACAAGCGCAGTACTGCTGCAGCGGAGTGACTGTCACTCAAACTGCAGCAGGCCCAGCCCCCCCTGCGCACTCTGGATAAGTCGGGTGTGTCCCGGATTCCCGGGAGGTAGCGCTGCGCTTAGATTGAAGCTCATTAATATATTTTAGTGTGCTCTCAGCTCTTGACGACACAACGGTGGGTCCATGTGGCTTAGTGGGGCTACGCCCCTACGCCCCAATGGACGCAACGCGCCTGGTATGATGACACGCAAGAGAAGCTGTGCGTGTCAGCGTAGAGGAGAGAAGAAAGAAATGTGCACATATAGTAAATGAGGAAAGGTGTGCTTGTCACTGATGTGCGTGCAGATATTTTAGTATTAGTGAGAACAGGGTGTGCGCATCACCACGCAAAGAAGACAAATACCGTTGGTGCCTGACAAAATGGCAGCACGTTGCATGATCCTGAGGTGAGCGGGTCATGTGTGGCAAGCGAAGACCTTGCATCTCAAGAAGTAGTTCCAGGAAGAAGCTGCGTGTCAACAGAGGTCATAGAAGCCGTGTTGACGGGGTGTACCAGAGGAAGCGCAACACTGCTGGCATGGTAGGAGCGCGAGCCCTACTTTTAAAATTTAAATGCAACAGTTTTGTCAGCCTGTGAGTAAAAAAGTCAATTTATCTGCATAAAATAACCAGCATGACGGCAATACAGTCAGTTCACCACCAGTAGAATACACCGCACTCCTCACCACTGGTAGGCGGGGGCAGCTCACAGAGGGAAAAGCAGCACTAATCCACAAAAATAGCAGAAATGTCAGAAGGGAATGAGGAAAGGTACTAGCAGAGTTAATTCAAATGTTGTTGCGAAAGAAAGCACAATCAAGGAAGGTTCTCCGATTAGGCTTCGAAAGGTGTGACAGGTGGCAAACTTCAAAGTATGAGCACTTATAACCAGGTGGCAGCAGGAAATAAAGCACTGCGTAGGGCAGGGACCGCAAAGAAATGAAGAGGGCACGGCTCTCTGTACCTGTTGTAACAGGTGTGTGCCTTGGCAAAGTGAAGGTAGCCATAAAAAAAAACTTACAGTTGGTCTGGGGGAGCAAAGGTAGATAGTACCTCTAAGCAGATGTGCAGAGACACATTGTCGATAATCAGATCTTCTGTCGCCACTGAAAATATGTAGGAAGGACACCTCTGCAGTAGGCAATGTAGAGTTTATTGTAGGGTACAGAGAGCCATCCCAGCTGGCACAGCCAAGGCACAAGCAGCAACTGCCACTGACAGAACATCCAGGGCAGGGTGCCTACCAACACTCTAGATGACATCACAGAACAGTCACAGGCTAACGCCAGCATCACATCACCACAAAACTATTGCCAGTTTAAAAACTGTACTTAACTGCAACTGTTTCTTTGGTTCTAGTAATAAAAGTAACAAAGAAATATCTTTACAAACCACTGGTCTCAGATTTATTCATTGAGTGTTGCCTGAGTGTGTACAACAAATGCTCAGCACAGCCCTCTGATATGCCTACCTGCTTGCCCACATTACCACAAAAGAGAGCACTAGTAATATCTACTTTAGCCTCTGTAAACCCTCTGGAGATCCACTGGACTAGGGGAACACTATAGCCTACTTTGGCATTGTATATACAGAGTCAGCTTCCTTCATTATTTTCAGCAGAGGAGTTCTCTTCAGTGAAGCTTCTTGTTGTTTTCAAACCGGCAGGATGGATTCTGCCGAAGTGACTGAGCAGATGGGTCTGTTTACCAGGCAGTTGAGTTTTGCAAGGTAAGCTTCATTTCCTCAATTTCTTGGAAGTGAAACTGACCGAGAGAGGTACGCATTAATGACATTAAATGTGATAAGAGATAATTGCCCCTGCGATGATTTCCGCATAGGCGCCTGTGCCAGCAAAAGAAGAATGTGGTGCCTGGTTCCTCTTGCAGTAGGAACAATTAATTGACAAAGAGCCGAGAGCTACCATGAGCTGCACGGATAAATGCAACAAACGCATACTCCATACCCCAGTCCACCTCCTCCAGTGATAAGCATCCTATATATAGAACGGGTAGGCAAAGGGCAATCCACTTCCCCTGAAGTTAGCCGAAGGCAGAAAATGTCACACTTCGCCAAGAAGTTAATATTTCCCCAGCTCAAGGTGCAGTTTCACACAGGATGTGAGCCCAAACCTCAGTGGTGACTGCCCCCGACACTTTTGTCCAGGCCACTCACACACCCTGCTAAGGGCAGCCAACTCCTGCACAATGTCATGGTGATACAACCCCCTGGTTTTGCAGCTTAACTGGGGGTGATGTTGATAAGTATAGTAAAAGTAAGGGAAAACAGTAACAGAGGTCAGGAATGCAAAGTTACTCACAGCAAAGAAATTAAGAAAAAAAGAAAGGGAAAGAACGAGAGGAGGGGTCTGGAAGGAAGAGTGAAAGGAAGGACGCATAAAAATAAGCAAGAAAGTGTGACAAGGAAGGGCCAAAAGGATGAAAGGATGGATGTGAGGGCGAAAGGAATGATGGCTGGAAGGTTTATACAACATTTGCATGACTGGATGAAAGAGATCAGCTGGAATGATGAAAGCTTGATAAATAGGTGAATGGATGAACGAACGTTTGTTTGGAATGGTGAAAAGATGGATTGGTAAAAGCAGGTGAACTGGTAGATGGATGAAAAAGAATGGATAGATTGATGGGTAAAGAGATAGATGAATGGCTGGAAGTGTGGAATGGGAGAATGGATGGAAGGCTGTAATAATGAAATTGTGGATGGATGCATTAAAAGATGGATAGATGAATGGATGCATGTAAACTTTAAAGGACAGAGAATTCGATGAATGGGTGGCAGGAAGAAGGGACCTTAGTTGAGTGAGTAGGAGCTACTACTTTTGCTCACCCATTGGCATTCCGGGTATGGATGTATGGGTGTATTTTTAATTTCTGTCTACTCCCTTGCTCCAGCAGCCCACCTAACAGGGATGGGACATCAGGCTGCAGGGAACAGGGAGAGTGGCCACGGTAAAATAGTGAGAAAACACAATATTCAGCTCTCAGGAGGCACATTATATCTTCACACTGCTGCTCAAAGCCCTGCCCTATGGTTTCTGGTCCGAGCAAGTGGATAACCCACTGCTCTGATATGGCATATCATCAGTTCATGTTGTAGAGCAAAGTCATTTTTGCAACATTTGAAAAACATCAGCGTCCCAAGAAGTAGGCAAAGTTTAAAAATAAATTGCAAATTTACCATGCCCAGGACTTCTCACCTAAGCACACCCCTAGACTGTACATTGTTACATTGAATTGCGGGAAGCTGTCTGCATCTTCACTACATACTTCGGGTCAACACAACCAAGATTGTTCTTGTTCTTTGTACTAGGATGGTTTTATAATCTATATTACATATTGCATGGTGCTATGTTCATTAAAACAACTAACAACAAGGTTGGTTGTTAAACTAACTTGTTGCTGTGCTCTGTATTATGTTTTTGGTACCTATATACGTAAAAACTATTGGAAGATAGTGCAGAGGTGCTCTTTATTACCACTGCCATTTGTTCTCAATTTGTCAGAGTGGATAGTGTCTGGAAAATTTTGGCCACATGAGTAAAGGACTGTGAAATCACTTTGAAAGAAAGCAAAGATGGGCGCGACACTGCTGGCCTCTCCACCGGATCGCCCCTCAGCATTCTGGAATTAGTAGTGCGAGTAGCATAAGAAAACTGGAAAGTTCAAAGTGTATCACCTTGGTTGGTGCAAATCAGTTCTAGAAAGTTCGATAATCTCTAGACCCGAGACATGGCCCAGGTTTCGGGATTTATATCACTTTGAAAGACTTAGGGCCTAATTATGACTTTTGGCACAGGGGTGGTGTGGTGGTGCAAACCGCCGCACCACTTCTCTGCCGAAGGGCGCTGCCGCCCACCCACCAAATTACAACATTTAAGTAGTCTGGTAGGTGGGTGGTGTGGAGGTTCCAGGCAATGCCTTTTTTACAGGCGGTGATGCCTTTGAAAAAGACCCTGCACATGTTATACCCTCTGTGTAAATCCACATGTGGTGGAGGCACAGGTGGCCCTGTAGGGCCTCCCTTTGTTTCCTCTCTGCCAGGGTTTTCATGCAGGTGGAACCACCATGTAAATCCTGATGGAGAGGAAACTCGTAATGTGCTTGGTGGGACCACGGCAGTCCAGCCAAGCAAATTGCGGCCTCAGGACCGCCGTGCCACCTCCGGAGAATCACGGTTCCCTGACGGTGGCGGTTCCAGGGTGGCCCAACCACCCAAGTCTTAATCAGGTGGGCAGACTGCTGGTGCTGTGGTGGCTGGACCGCCACGGCTGCATCACCACCCACCAGATTTTGGCATTCATGAGGTGTAATCATGTTTGACATTTGACTGAACCAAAATAAAATTGATAAAAAAAGGATAACAGTTCAATTGTTCTAGGAAGATACATTTTAAAGCTTTGACAACATCCAACAATTTTGACTGCACTTCCTTCCTGTTCTGAAACTCGATTCAGACATAAAGCAGGAAGAACTAGTTCTTCATTCTTAAGACAAGATGAATTGACCTTATGAATAATACCAGAGCGGGCTGAACAATCCTATTTAAAACAAATCTTTAAATAAAGAGGAGCACGCACTAATGCTTTTAACTCTCCTAAAGTCTATCCATTGTAACTGCTATTAAAAATACCACATTTGATGTCAAAAACTATTCTGAAATTTCTTCCAATGGCCCAAAGAATGGATTCTAGAGGGTTTCCATAGCTAACATAATGTCCTAAGGAGATAGTAGCTTTTGTATTTTTGGTTTTAACAACTCAAAACCCTTGAAAGGTGTGGAGACTAATTTATCAATGGACTCTAAAGAACCCTATATCGAATGACAGGCTTTCATAGTTGCACACTGCAATTGTACTGTACCTTCTGCTAATCCCTTTAGAAGAAATTTTTACATCGATTCTTGTTGACAGGGAACAGGAGAAATCTGATTCTTCTGAGACCAAAAATCAAATGAAACCTTCGAGCTGATTGTATGATTTCCTACTTAACTTTCTCATTAATGCCTAAACAGAAAGGGAAACTAGCAAGTATACACTTGAGTTCATAAGCCCTTTCTGCTGAAGGAAGTGACCCGAATAGGGTCACACGGGTCACCTGTGACCCCCTCTAGGCCTTCCAAACAATGAAGAGGCGGTCAGACAGTAGAGAATACAAACCAAAATTATTAGTATTGCGCTGCAACGGAGCTCAGTCTGCAACAGAGCCCAGTCTGACCAGCCTCATGCGATAGCTGCAGAGGGACTGCCTCCCCCAACATGACATAAGATATTGTACATTTTCAAATCTCTAACAACACGCCCAGACACTAGCAAACAAAGGGGGCACAGAAGGATAAGCTCCAGTCCTGGGACCGGGTACATGTTGTCTTCATTTCAAGGCCACTTCACCCATGCTTGCCATTGGAGTGAAGGTGGGAACAAGCTTATTTAACAGGGGAGGTATGCAACAATAGAGAGTTCATTCATTACTGCAACTGAAATCGGCGGTGGAGAAAAACGAGCAAAGGTGCATGGAGACAGTTTTCTGCTGAGGCTAGCATTACGAGGCAGGAGCTTAACTTCAAACATGGAACAGAATGGCGGGTACTAATAACATGGCAACATGAATGCTAACCTAACACAGAATAAAACTTGAGCAAGGGGAGAATAGCATTTTCAATTCTAACAGCCATCCTTTTTTTTGATAATCAACTTTATTGGCATTTTTTAAAAGGAAAAACAGGCAAAATAAAGACAGCATATGAGTACATAATAGATCAAAGTCCATCTCCGGCTGACAGCAAGAGTCCCACCGATCAGTGAAAAAGTGCAAGATAACCAATACAGAGATACAAAAGGAAGGACGTGCCCACATTTCAGGACAATAGATTCAACCATTTGACCCATATTTTCTGAAACTTCTTAGGGCAAAACTAGCCTAAAAAAGGGGTTCTTCTTGAGATGCGCACCAATCCACCCCCGTTGCCACTTTCTCACAGTAGGGGGTTTGGCCTGGGCCCAGGCCGCCGCAACTTTTTTTGCAATGTCCCGCTTAGCCACTGCCACCGCCCTGCCCAGAAAACGCTTGTTGGCTCTAGAGCCATCTAAGCCATAAAACCCCATAGAAGAAGGCGTATGGGATCGTGAGGAACCTGCCACCCTAGGACTTGCGTATGGTCCAACTCCATACCCGACCAAAATGGAGCAAGGACGGGGCATAGCTATAGCATATGAAAGAAATCGGCTGGGGTGTGCCTACAGCGTGTGCATTCTGGGGAGACGCGCAGTTCTGCCCTGTGCGGGTGTGAGATAAGCCATATGGAGGTACAGTTTAGAGGAAGTCATCAGGGTTTTAGGTGTCATAAGGGCATCCCATCTGTCTGCTCCCTCCAGGGGACCCACCAAAGCCTCCCATCGGGCACGTATCGAATCTAAGGTGTGTGGTTCCGGATTGGGTTCGATAGTGCTGAAACCCGATTTATAAAGATCGTCGGAAATAGACGATTTTGATATCAGCAGACCGCAAATGACGAGTCTAACGTGTCTGAGTGTTTTCGTATGAACCGATATAAGAGAACACTCTGTATTTGAGGATTTAGTTTGAACCCTCGGGTTCCATTTTGTAATGTGGCAGCCATCTTGTATGGTTGCCCTAACATAGGCCTTATGATCGTGGCAGAGTGAGTCCTTGACACGTATGCCTTAGCTGACTCCTGGTTGACCTGGGCGAACTGACTCCTCGCCTGGGGCGAGTCCTGCTGAGCCAGTTCCTTGGTTAGCAGCTGTACTGATAAAGATCAAAGAACAGGACGTGGTCCAATTTTATGGCCCACCGTTCCCACTCTTCTATCTCCTTTCCATCTGTTTCTGCCTTTCCTTTACGACATGTTCATCGATCTGGGTTGAAGGTTTTATGATTGGTTTGTCCGGCCTGATCGAACCGGAAACTAGCATATGTGCGATCGTTTTGGTGGGCTGGACAACGGAAAGTGGGATTAACTTTGACTGTCGTGATTCGGTACTTTTTGAAATGCTACTTGTTCATTGGTTCGTTTTGTATGCACCTAATGCAAATTGTGATGTTGCCAGAAGCATAATTTGCGGCATGAAAGACCGAGTTTTGTTCATTGAGATGGTGCAGTCTCTTTCGATCTACCCGTGTGTACTTCGTAGACCTCTGTCCCTGGTTGCAACTAAGCATGGGCGGAAAATCCGTTATGCTTGTGGATTTTGCGGATTTTCAGTAAATTCGCAATCCGCGAGATCCGCGAATTTGGAGCAAAATCCGCAAATTCGCACCAAGCGGATTTTTTGCTGCGTGCGGTGTAAGTTCGCAATTGCGAACTGGTACAAAACCCTCGCGAACTGGCAGAAATCCTTGCGAACTGGCAGAAATGCTTGCGAACACAAAAAAAGCATTCAGCAGGTTCAAAAGTTCAAACTCATCATTAGTAACCATTCCCTGTAGTGCTTCCTGACAAGGGCCCCTCCAGAGTTCAGTTGCTAGTTGCAACAATTATATGACTCTGCTCTGACCCTCACAGCAGGCTCATAGAATAGCTACAAGTAGGCCACAAAAGTCCTGGAAACAAAAATTGCACTGCAACAGAAAGCAAATTACAGATAAGGAAGCAGGTGCCAGACTGGAATTTAAAAACAGTGACACATTAATAAATCAACCCCAAATTAATTCATGTCAGTTGAAGCAGGCAGGTGTGCTTGCTTTCCCCCCCCCCCATAATCTACAGTGATGATGAACCAGAGGGTGGCATTGATGCACCAGAGGATGGCATGGGTAAAACAGAGGGTGGCAGGGGTGAAACAGAGGGTTCTGGGAACCTGTGATGATGAACCAGACGTAGGAACAACATAATCGTGACCTTTGCGAGCCGACATGTAAGTTCGCAATTGCGAACTGGTACAAAACCCTCGCGAACTGGCAGAAATCCTTGCGAACTGGCAGAAATCCTTGCGAACACAAAAAAAGCATTCAGCAGGTTCAAAAGTTCAAACTCATCATTAGTAACCATTCCCTGTATTGCTTCCTGACAAGGGCCCCTCCAGAGTTCAGTTGCTAGTTGCAACAATTATATGACCCTGCTCTGACCCTCACAGCAGGCTCATAGAATAGCTACAAGTAGGCCACAAAGGTCCTGGAAAAAAAATTGCACTGCAACAGAAAGCAAATTACAGATAAGGAAGCAGGTGCCAGACTGGAATTTTAAAACAGTGACACATTAATAAATCAACCCCAAATTAATTCATGTCAGTTGAAGCAGGCAGGTGTGCTTGCTTTTCCCCCCCATAATCTACAGTGATGATGAACCAGAGGGTGGCATTGATGCACCAGAGGATGGCATGGGTAAAACAGAGGGTGGCAGGGGTGAAACAGAGGGTTCTGGGAACCTGTGATGATGAACCAGACGTAGAAACAACATAATCGTGACCGTTGCGAGCCGACATGTAAGTTCGCAATTGCGAACTGGTACAAAACCCTCGCGAACTGGCAGAAATCCTTGCGAACTGGCAGAAATCCTTGCGAACACAAAAAAAAAAAATCCGCAAATTCGCGAGAATTCGCGGATTTTGCGGATTGCGAGTTCGCAAATTTGCAAAATTCGGAACGCCAGATTCGCAAAATTCGCCCATGCTTAGTTGCAACCATTAAACTTTGGTCTTTGACGTCATCAAGAAGTATCCCGTGTCTCTGTTTGCCAAGACAGGGGAATCCGGGGTCTTTGGGTGTTGCCCTGACACCGCTGGGTTATTGTAATAGTATCGGTTCCGAGAAAACCCAGTACCTCATTTGGCGCCCAACGTGGGGCGACTTCAGCGGTACTGGTCCAAGCCAGAGGTTCGTGAGGAGCGTCGTGTGAAAATTCCGGAGGTTGGCCAGCCACTTCAGCGACCCCTGTATGCCGACGTGGTTCTGAAGGTCTTTGCTGCGAGGCTTCCCGCGTCCCGACGGCTATGAAGGACTGCTGTCCTGACTGTCGCCCTGTTTTGGAGCCTTAAACATTTGTAGAGCGAGACGATTGACGGGTCTTCTGGTGACGCCATCGACAATTCAGTTAAGTATAAAGGGAGCGTCTCCTAGTTCTTAGTTCTTAGTTTGGTTTGTATCCTTTAGTGGATAGCTTTGATTTGGTACCTGCAGGCCCCAAAGCCAAGGGATTCGTGTATTCACGAACTTATCGATTTTTAGATTACCCTTGTTTGCCTGGTTTTAGCTGCCTTAGGAATTTGTTTAGTTATGGTACGTTGAGGGATTCCCGGTTAGAGGATTCGTGTCCGGTTCCTCCGATCGGAACTCCTACATACGAACTATATGTGAAGCATGGAGTAGGTCCTATTAGCTATAATGAGATTTGGGTAAAATACACGAAGAATGACGGTGTCCTACAGTGGCCCCGTTATGGTAGTTTTGAGACAGAAGTCT
The DNA here is from genome assembly GCF_964263255.1 of Lissotriton vulgaris. NCBI lineage: Eukaryota > Metazoa > Chordata > Amphibia > Caudata > Salamandridae > Lissotriton > Lissotriton vulgaris. Next base: position 70,875 of record NW_028244239.1, on the reverse strand, counting down.
TAGATAATCTTGAAGTGAAGTTGTTCAAGAAGAAAGCCCGGCCGGCAATGTTTGACTCTTTCCGCATATGGCGCAAAGAAGCCAAACAGAAAGAAATCAAGTTAGCGAAAAAGAATAGAAAGGGTATGTCAATGGTGCAAGCCGCCGTTGCGTACAGAAATGATGAAGAAGAAAGAGACAGTGAGCAGATGCTTAGAGTGAAGAAGTTAGCGGTAGACAGATGCTTCCCAGTCTTGCCGGCTAAAGAGCAGAAAGACGAAAAGGATCTTGTGAAAGACCCTTTGATGTCACATTTGTTAAATTCACCACCACCTTATGTGCAGAATGCTACGGCACCACCACAGCCTATTGTGGCCGTGCAAGCTCCTGTTGTTTTGGCTCCTGTTATTCCTCCACAGCCAGCTCCTCCGTTGGTTGTTGCTCCTAATGTGCAGCCTTCTCAAGGGTTGCCCACTTTGCCTCCCTCTACTACTGCTGTTTCTATGCCTGTTCCGACTATGGATCCTACTACTACTGTTTCGTCTCCTCTTGTCCTTCCGACGGTTCCTTCTCCTAGACAGCGGATGACCGCTGCCTTTTCTAATTTTCTAACTCCTATTTTGGGACAAATGGGTATGTCTCCTGTGAGTGAGCGTAGACAATTGCGTAGTCAATTGCCCGATACAGATGAGCGAGTGGTTCTAGACCATATGACACATAGATGGGTGACGTATAAGTCCCAGTATGATCTAGATGTTTTCCGACAATGGGAAGCACCAAAGCAGCGTTACGTTTTTGAGCTTATGTGTGCATTCCTCCATGAACAATGGATGATGAAGTGGGTAGAGTTCCTGTAGAATTGTCCCGATTGCGTTCGGAGTTTGCCAAAGGGACGATTGTGAGTCTACCCAATGTTGAGAAAGCGGTTTCAACGTTACTGTTGCTCCGTAGCGACGTTCCTATTGAACGGTTGTTTGAGCCAGATTCGTCAGTTAGGAGACAAGCACGTCAATATCCGATGCGAGATGTTCCTTCAGTATGGAGACCTGCTGATCCTAATGCTAATCCACCGACCGTTGCGCATTTCCAGCGTGTGTGGGTACATGTACCATGGAAACGTGCAGAAGTACTAGCGCTTAAGCAGACTTTACCAGATCCGCGAAAGAATCCAGCGGGATATTATAAAGAACTTGCGCAAACTGTGAGTTCGTGCGTTATGAATTTGGCGGACATAGATATGCTTTTTGGGAATGTTGTTCCACAGCCCATTTGGAATGTCATTCGACATACAGATCATGATAATGAATTGGGCGATTCATGTGCGAATCTTGTTGCAGCGAATGATAGACAAGTGGGAGGTGCTAAGCCTGAAGATGCTATTACTGAACTTCCTGGTAGGATTATTACTCTCATGAAGACTTTAATGCCTGAAGTCCGTGTAAATTGGGACAAATTGTCAGCCTGTAAGCAGAAGAAAGAAGAGTCTGTTTCAGACTTTTTCTCGCGTTTTGAGGAAACTTTTGTAGATCATAGTGGTCAGGATATGGCTACAGAAGGTGGCCAGAGATTGTTTGTTGATAAATTCATGCACAATCTTCTTCCTGAGTTGTGTACTAAGTTGAAAGATTCAGAGAGTGCTTGGCCTGTTTCTACTTCGGCGCAGATTCTTGCTATGGCTCAGTACTACGAAAATAGGCGTAAGGATGAGTTGGAGAAAGCGGATAAGAAGACTAAGGAATTGAAGACTAAAGTTCTTCTACAACAAGCTTATCCACCTCGTGTTAATAATCAGCGTGACTATCAGCAGCCTCAACAGTATTCGAGGAACTCGCAAAGAGACGAGATTCCTCAACAACAGCGTATTCCCTATGGGCCTAATCAGTGTGCGTATTATAGAGAAGAGGGTCATTATAAGAATAGTTGCCCCGTTCTGTTGCAACGTGCAAATAGTGCTCCTGGTGTTAGAGGTAGAGGTGCTCAACAAGTGCCTAGAGGTAGAGGTCCCGGACAGAACGCGCGCCATTTGCCTCCCCAAAATTCAATGAATAGCTTTGATCAACAGCAGAATTCTTCTGGTAGGTCTACACAGTACTACGTAGATGATTATTATATTGAAGGCGATGGAGAGCAAGGTAATGATTGTTAGGACAGCCATGGACAAAGAGAGGGAGTTGTTTCAGTTCCGGTAGATCAGCGTGGACCTTACGTAGAAGTGATTGCATCAGGTGTGTCAGAACCTTTTCTGCTAGACACTGGTGCTACGAAGAGTTCTATTATGCATTCGAAACTCCCTGGCGCACCTTTGTCTGGCTTTAATAATGTTTCCATAGGTTTTTCTGGCGCCCCCGTTATGAATCCGATTTCCGTTCCATTGCCTCTTTCTGTTGGTCCTCGTAGACTTGAAGCACCCCTTCTTTTAACTACAGGTTCTAATGAGAACCTACTAGGCCTTGACTTGTTGAAGAGATTGTATGCGACTCTGTACTGTTCTCCGTCAGGAGTACATCTTACGTTGGGTGAGAATGTGATTTCTCCGATATATGTGTCGAAAGATTGTCTGCCACCTGAATTGTCTTTGCTACCAGATTCATTATGGGCTACGGGTCCGAATGATGTGGGCCTGTTAGACATTCCTCCATATGTTGTGACGTTGAAGGCGAATGCTCAGTTACCATGCATTCCGCAATATCGTATTTCGAGTGATGGTGAACGAGCGCTTTTAGCGATCATTTATGATCTGATTGATAAAGATGTTATTGAAGAGACTCGAGGTAATGTGTGCAATAGTCCGGTTTTACCTGTTCTAAAGAGAACTGATTCTTCGCAGCCTCCTGTATATAGGTTTGTTATCGATCTCCGTGAAGTGAACAAGATCGTTGTTCCGCAATTCCCTGTTGTACCTGATATTACTGCGTTACTGATATTGATTCCAGCTTCTGCTACGTGGTTTTCGGTGATCGACTTGAAGAATGCTTTCTTCAGCATCCCGATTGCCATAGAGAGTAGAGATATCTTTGGATTCTCTTTAGGAGGACGAAGTTTCCGCTTTAAGCGCGCTCCTCAAGGTTATTGTGAGAGTCCATCGATTTACAGTCAGGCTCTGAAGACACAACTTGACTTGTTGGCCTTACCGGAAGGTGCGGCCCTTATCCAGTATGTTGACGATTTGTTAGTCGCTGCCGATACTGAAGAGATATGTAAGGATGCCACTGTGTCCTTGTTGTCTCATTTGTCTGATTGCCATCACAAAGTTTCTCTTTCTAAGCTACAATTTTGTCGCCAAGAAGTTACCTACCTAGGTCACCTCTTATCGAAGGAGGGAAGGAAACTGACCCCAGAAAGAATCCAGACCATTGCGAAAATGAGTGTCCCTACGACACAGAGAGAAGTACGTGCGTTCTTGGGTATTACATCGTACTGTAGACAGTGGATCCCAAATTTTTCCCTTTTAGCGAAACCTTTGATAGCTCTTACGGTTAAAGATACTCCAAATCCTATTCCTTGGACTGAAGAATGTCAAAAGAGTTTTTCTGAACTACGTGATGCGTTGTGTTCGGCTCCTGTGTTGGGTACTCCCGACTACAGCAAGCCTTTCACATTGTATGTCCATGAAAAAGAAGGATGTGCATTGTCGGTTTCGACCCAACAATTTGGCGGGAAGCAACGCTCATGTGCGTACTTTTCGTTGACTTTAGATCCTGTGGCTAGAGCGTTGCCTAGTTGCTTGAGAGCAACTGCAGCAGCGGCTGTTTCGATTCGTCAATCTGCTGGTTTAGTTATGGATAATACGCTAGTGGTTATGGTTCCACATGCAGTGGACACCTTGTTGAATCGGACAAAGACACAGCACTTGACTAGTGCTCGGTTGTCGGGGTATGAGCTTACGTTGTTAGCGAGCCATGTGCACATCAAGAGGTGCAATACCCTGAACCCGGCTACATTGTTGCCGATTTCGCTTGAGACAGACGATGAAAGCGAAGAGCAACATGATTGTTTCTCGAGAACTGAAGAAGAGACGAAAGGGAGGATAGATCTTAGAGATACTCCTCTCCCTGATTGTAACGATGCCTTGTGGGTTGACGGCTCGTGTTTTAAATTACCGAATGGCGATACCACTGCAGCATATGCCGTGACGACATTACATACAGTAGTCGAAGCTGCACGTATTCCGTATAATTCTGCTCAAGCGGCAGAATTGATCGCACTTACGAGAGCATGTGTGTTGGCGAAAGGGAAAAGAGTGAATGTGTATACTGATAGCCAGTATGCGTTTGGAGTGGTCCATAGTTTTGGACGATTGTGGCGTGAACGTGGATTTTTGACATCGCATGGGACGAAAATCCAGCATGGGCAACTGGTGAATGAACTTCTTGAATCTCTTACGTTACCTTCGCAGATAGCGATTGTGAAATGCAGTGCCCATAGAAAGATCACAGATGATGTTGGCCGTGGTAATGCGTTTGCGGATGAGGTTGCGAAAGAAACTGCTAGGAATGTAACGAGTCGAATGTATGTTGTGGGTCCAGCGAGATGGGTTCCAGAGAAAGGCATGTGCGAAGACACTATTGAGAGTGTGAAGATTATCCAGAGTGAGGCTTCGGAGAAAGAGTTGGATGAATGGAGAGAGAGTAAGGGTAGGTTGGATTCGAATGGTTGTTGGACTGATTTATCTGAACATCAAAGATGGTTGTTGCCAAAAGCGTATGTGCTTCCAGTTGTTACAATGGCGCATGGATTGGCACACATTAGTGTGAAAGGGATTTGCAAGTTGTTGGCTCCGGTTTGGCAGAATGTGGGAATACCCAAATGTGCAGAGAATCTGGTCAAGAATTGTATGGTGCGTTTGATGCATAATCCTGGCAAGGGAACTCCAACACCAGCTGGTCATTTTGCTCCTCCTACGTATCTGTTTGAGGCTTTGCAGCTAGATTTTATCCATATGGAAAGATGCAACAACTTAAAGTATGTGTTAGTGGTTGTTTGTTCTTTTTCTAGATGGGTAGAAGCTTACCCCCTTAAGGACAACACTGCTTTGTCCAATGCGAAGGTTTTGATAAAAGAATTTTTCCCTAGATTTGGATTGCCAAGAATCATTTGGAGTGATAACGGAAGTGAGTTTGTGGGACGAGTGATGAAGAGAGTGTGTGATGGTCTTGGAATTAGGCAGAAATTTCATGCTGCAAATCACCCCCAATCAGCTGGTTTAGTCGAGTGCTATAATGGCACTCTGAAACTCAAATTAGCCAAAATTCAAGAGAGCACTGGTTTACAATGGCCAGATGCTTTGCCATTAGCACTTTTGTCCCTTTTGACTGTACACTCGAGAATGGGTTTGAGTCCGTATGAGGTCGTGTTTGGTCGCCCAGCGAATATTTGGGGTGTACCAAGACCGACTAAATTTAGTGATCTCGCATATCCTGTTTTGCTTGATTATTTGCATGAACTGACAACTAAAATGAGTGTTTTACGCCAACAGGTATATAATTCCTTGCCACAAGCTACAGATGATCCAGGTCACGTGATAGAACCAGGCTCATGGGTTTTTGTCAGGAACTTCCAGAGGACGAAGAATACTCAGCCCCGTTGGATTGGACCTTACCAGGTCCTCTTATCAACGAGATCTGCGGTGCGAGTACGTGGAAAGCGTCACTGGAGTCACGGGTGCCATACGATGAAAGCACCCTTACCTTTACCGTATGATAAGTGGGTTCAAGACGGTCTTGCAGACTCTGAGACTGAGACAGTTCCAAAATTTGTCACATTCAGTGATGCTCGTTTGATTGGGACTAATTCAGAATTGGAGAGCGGTCAGCTTTTGCAAGCAGCAATACCTCCTGCAAAGCGGTTGGACACTACCGATTCTCAGCTGTTGTTCACCGATCAAGAATTACCTGGACGAGACAGATACAATTTGAGATCGAGAACTAAGGACAAATAAAGCTTAATAAAGTTGATTTTTTTACTGTTTGCGGGTTAACTCTCCACCAAGGATCTACGTATTTTTGTTTTTCTGAACTACCCTCCGGTTCTTGCTGCTAGGGTCGCGGTTGCTACCAGTCTTGGGGGTGCAAGCCTGAGACACTAGGTCTTGGGTTCTGTTGGTCCGGGGCAGTCTTCCTGGGTGCAGCGGAGGCCCTCTCAAGCAGAATCAACCAACCACCGCGGGCAGCAACTTTAGTTTAGGATGGATTTCTTTGAGTTGGAGAGACCTGTGCAGACACTGACTTTTAGAAAACGCATTTGTAAAATAATGTCGAAGAAATGTTTTTTTATTCCGTGCATACTTTTACTACTGAGTTTCGTAATTTTCATAATTGGTTATGTAGCATTTGTTTTTAAAATGACGTCTAATTCCACTGTGCAACCTACACCTTCACCTACTATTTCCTCTCATTCTTTCCACCCTTTGCCTGAATATGAGGTAGTCAGACGTAAGGAGTTCTCTAATAATTCCTTCATACAGCTTTTACACCAGCACCAGTTAGTGATTAATACAACGAACTGCTGGATTTGTGGTTTAATGCCTCATACTACTGATAAAGGAATTCCTTATTTAGTTCTGCCTTTTAGTTTGAATGGTTCGATCCGAGCTTACAGAACCATGTTCATATATGCCCACAGTGTTGATCCCTTATGTTCACCGAGAGATAATCCGAAGAATAGTCCTATAGCTAGAGGCATAGTCGACATGATTCAAGGGACTAATGCAGTAGACACTATTCCGAAAGACGAGAGGCAACCATATAGTGGTTGGACCGTATATGGATATGGAGTAAGTCTGAGTATTAACCAGCGTGCGAAAAGTCCTCTACCGATCTGGATAGTGCCCCATAAGGGTTACTATTGTCTGCAGGGCAACGGTAAGAATCCGAGAGCTCAGTTAGGGAAGAGCGTCTGTGCTGAGACTTATGTCTTCCCGTCTCAGTCTTCCCCAGCGTTCTTAGCTGCCAAGGGTACTTATTTTGTTTGCTATGACAAAGCATACACATGGTTGCCCCATGATTTTTCGGGCACATGTTTTGTTTCCTTTCTGTTGCCCCCCACTTTTACAGCTGCGGCAGATTATCACAAGATGAGAATTACTAGAGGTGTCTTTAGCCAAGAAGACATTGCAGGACAAGAATTGGGTGATTTCTTTAAGGGTTTTCTGCCGTTCTGGGGACCCATGGCTAACAGTAGGAATATTCGTCAGCTTACGAGAGTGGTTGAGTCCACCATAGTTGAGACTGCCGGTGCCCTTGGTAACCTGACTGCTGAGCTCCAGTCGGATAGACTTAAGACACTTCAGAATAGAGTTGCCCTAGACTTTATTCTAGCAGATCGAGGGGGAGTTTGTAGATTGATTCAATCGAGCTGCTGCGTTTTTATTCCAGATAATGCTCCGTCAGTCTTCCAGGCCATTTCTAAATTGCATAAAATCTCTGATTCTGTCCATCTGGACAAAGGGGATTGGTCTTTGATGGGATGGTTATGGGGATTGATATCCACTTGGGGTTGGAAGATTCTGATGGTCATTGGGATGGTCTTGGCGATTCTGTTCATGTTCTGTCTCTGCGTACAGTGCGCTCCGGCTATTTGTGGCCTTTGTGCTACTTTGTGCGTACGGAAGCCTGTCCGGAGAGAGATACATAGTAATAAGATGATGCTACAACAGCATATCGATGACCTGATGAATATAGATCCGGATTCAGATTAAAATGGGTCTGGGTTTATTGCCTATGATAGGGCAAAAGGAGGGTCTGTGGTTCCGTGATTCCAGATTGGGTTCGATAGTGCTGAAACCCGATTTATAAAGATCGTCGGAAATGGACGATTTTGGTATCAGCAGACCGCAAATTACGAGTCTAACGTGTCTGAGTGTTTTCGTATGAACCGATATAAGAGAACACTCTGTATTTGAGGATTTAGTTTGAACCCTCGGGTTCCATTTTGTAATGTGGCAGCCATCTTGTATGGTTGCCCTAACATAGGCCTTATGATCGTGGCCGAGCGAGTCCTTGACACGTACGCCTTAGCTGACTCCTGGTTGACCTGGCCGAACTGACTCCTCGCCTGGGGTGAATCCTGCTGAGCCAGTTCCTTGGTTAGCAGCTGTACTGATAAAGATCAAAGAACAGGACATGGTCTGATTTTATGGCCCACCGGTCCCACTCCTCTATCTCCTTTCCATCTGTTTCTGCCTTTCCTTTACGACATGTTCATCGATCTGGGTTGAAGGTTTTATGATGGGTTTGTCCGGCCTGATCGAACAGGAAACTAGCATATGTGCGATCGTTTTGGTGGGCTAGACAACGGAAAGTGGGATTAACTTTGACTGTCGTGATTCGCTACTTTTTGAAATGCTACTTGTTCATTGGTTCGTTTTGTATGCACCTAATGCAAATTGTGATGTTGCCAGAAGCATAATTTTCGGCATAAAAGACCGAGTTTTGTTCATTGAGATGGTGCAGTCTCTTTCGAACTACCCGTGTGTACTTCGTAGACCTCTTTCCCTGGTTGCAACCATTAAACTTTGGTCTTTGACGTCATCAAGAAGTATCCTGTGTCTCTGTTTGCCAAGACAGGGGAATCCGGGGTCTTTGGGTGCTGCCCTGACACCGCTGGGTTATTGTAATAGTATCGGTTTCGAGAAAACCCAGTACCTCAGGTGGTAGGGCCGTTGTTCGCAAGGGAGCGGTATATCCAGGACACCACCCTCCTGCCTAAATCTACTTCCAATGACGTGACAGGCCCCACCCCTATCAGCAAGAATGACGTCTAACATCATCCTGTTTTGAAGGGCAACAATTCTCATGACCTGGACCTCTAATTTGATATTGATCAAAATCCCTGCAGTGGTGTTAATTACCCCTTCTACAACCCTTGTGACTCGCCGAATATTAAGACTATTGGCCATGGGGCCCAAGAAAGGTATTATACCTTTCATAGCATCAGTAAACTGCTGCAAGGTGGTGTCCGTCTGATCTATGTCGTCTGTGCTAATCATTCTTCTTAACTGAAGCACATGGGCATTTCTATGCTGTAATCAATGGTCTTTATGGTAATTGGGTGAGGCGATATCTACCGGGGATAAGAGGTAAGAAAGATAACACCTACCAAACCATCCATCAGGAAGCCAGACATAACCGTGAGATCCACAAAGTAGACATTTGGTGGTGGGATTAGGGGCGGGCTATCCGCTACTCTCAAATTATAAGTTGTGTTGCATCTGCTGTCCCCTGCCTCTATCTTCCCAACCCCTGGGACACAAAATGTAGCTGTAACATTAACCACTGACAGGGGTATCAGCTTATCTAAGTAACATTACAGGCCTTAAAGGACTGGAAGTATTCTGATGTATTGAACTGCAGGAAAATATCCATTTCTGCCTGGGACCAGGTTCCATTTCTCAGTCTCCTATATCCTTGCATGCAAGAGCTTATGAACAATCTGCCAAATGGTTTTCAGCCTATAGGAGCACCAGGAGGTGATCCATTCTGGAAACGTACATTTTGTTTTAGGGTGTGAGAATCAGTACTCTTTTGTTCTAATGTAGCAGCCCGGGGAAGTGAACGTATCACACTAAGCAATTCAAACCACCCCTCACAGCTATTGTCATATGACAATGGCAAGGACAACAAGTTCGAACTCCTATGAGTCACAGAGGGCAGCAACCCACATACCCAGCACTTTGTTGTGCTATAAGCATTGTGTGTTTGGTACAGAGTCTCGATGAACACATTATCTTTATAGGACTTTCGGTGCTCCTCTTTGTGTTCAGGGGGAACAGGCGTAGTACCAATCAAAGTATGCACAGGATATTTCTCCTCGAGGAAATACGCTATTCTAAGTATTATTACTAGAGAGATCAGAATAATATTTTGCTTTTCACACACCAAGTGGACGAAACAGGCCCATTCCATTCAGAACTCGGAGCTGCAAAGTGCTGTTCTTCCTCCCGAATGGGGCGACCAAAGGGGTACTTTTTAACATTTTTTTACTACCAGATGAAAAGACTTATGATTGGAACCAACTGGAGGTGCAACAAGGAAATGGGGCAGTGTTCTCAGCGTCCATCTGAGTCCTGCTGAAGGACTCCAATTGGTGAAGGCGCTGTTGAGCACTGACGGTGGAGCTGTTCATCTAGCTCAGATCCATAGCCCATGTTACAGGGCAAGGTAGTTCTGTCTTGAGAATCTTGAGAATCACAGTCCTTTGGCCCTGATCGTTCACTGTCCAAACAATGCACAAATCTCCCTTTCCCTAAGCTACTGTTGGTACCACAGGCAGGGTACGTTCGCCATATTCTTCAGCAATGTAGTCCATCCCTACTAATCGACTTTTCCTTTGGTGCACTGTTCCTCCGTTGGGGGCGTACATTGTACCTTGTCACTCTAGGTACAGAGGAGTCAGGAAAAAAGGGGTCAGGCTCAAAGGGACCAAGAGGCAGAGGCTCAAACACTGATGAGCCAGCAGGCTGGGGGTCAACAGGCTGGGACTCAGGTACAGGTGGACTAACAGGCTGGGGCTTCTTGATGGCCTTAATCTCAGGTGGCAACGTCTCATTCAGCATGGCATGGCTCTCTTCCTCAATCGGCGGCCACATCAGCCATGCATCCAAAAACTGTACTTGCCAATCCCATCCAGCACCTATTGGTACCCTCCCTCTTGCAGTGAGTACTGTGGATCCAATTCTTCCGGACGTCGACCTGCACTGCTGTTCTGGTGGCGAGGAGGACCTGGAGTGGTCCCCTCCAGCATGGCTTCAAGCTGCTTTTCCTCTGGAAATTGCACATGAGGACCCAGTCCTCGGGTCGTATTTCATGGCCTGGCACCTCGGGAGTTTGTTGTAAGGCTTCAGATATCTCTTGGTGAATTGAAAGCAAACTTTTGGTCAAATCATAGAGGTAATCCATAAGCAGAGCGTATTCTATGTCAGAAAAATGACACGGTCGCGGGATGCCCCAGATATTTGCCAGGCGACCGAACACGACCTCGTACAGGGACAATCCTGTTCTAGAGTGAGCCGTGGCTCTCATGGACAACAATGCTAAGGGTAAAACATCTGGCCATAGCAATCCTGTGCTCTCTTTGATCCTCGCCATTAAATTTGAGAGCACCATTATACTTTTCAACTAAACCGTCTTATTGGGGGTGGTTCAGGAGGTGTTGCAGTCTTCTGAGTTGGCCTACAGGCAAACCTAGGTAGAGACTGTTCGAAAAGTCGATGTGGGAAAGGACTAGGGCAGTAACTACTTGAATCAGGGCCGCTATCTGCAGGTAAGAAAGAAATGGCGCTATTAGTCAGTCGCGCTGCGTGCGTTTACATCAAGCGTGAAGATCGCTATATGTCTGCCTCGAAAGCAGGACTCAGGATAATGCGCTGATATGCAAACACTCCAGAAATGCTGCGTTAGGAGAATCCAATTAAAAAAATTACCGCTTTGAACTCAGTAATTTCAGTATCGCCGTAAAATAATACACACAAGTACATAGAAATTAAAAAGCGATTCTCAAAGGTCTGCCTTGTGTAATGTCTCTCTCCAAATGGCACCGGGAAGCTGCCACCAACCCGGAATCCACGAGGGGAAAAGCGTCTCCCTGACGTTTTATTGGAGTGAGCCTCGAGCAACTGGACTGCTGCCTCAGGTCCCAGTGCTCTCTGGCTCCTCCCAATATGGCGCCCGTTCTCGCCACCAGACCGGCACAGGAAGCCGCGGTAGGTGAGCCGCCCTCCACTCTAACGGCAGAGGAGCCACGGTGGACCGGGGCAGAGGGGCCGCTATCTGGAGAAGTGTGGCTCAGGGGTTAGAGGCGGCAGACCCGGGAGCTGAAATCGGTCCTGGACCAGGGTTCAATTCCTCGCCTCGGCGGGTCTTGGGCTAAAAAATTCCACGGACTCGATAATTCTCGTTCCGGTGCCTACTCGACTCACGGGTTCACACTCTGCGACTCTGGGCAATAGCTTGCTTAATCTCCACTACGGCCCTTCGCGGCGGGATGCCTGGCTTTCACCTTGTGGATACCCTGCTGGGGTTATCTCACAGGGGAATACCAGGACGGGTTCCCAAGGCAAGCGCCTTGATGGCTTCGGGTGATACGTGCGCTATATAAATCGCAATACATTTACATTTACATTTACATTTACATCTGCAGGTAAGAAAGAAATGGCGCTATTAGTCAGTCGCGCTGCGTGCGTTTACATCAAGCGTGAAGATCGCTATATGTCTGCCTCGAAAGCAGGACTCAGGATAATGCGCTGATATGCAAACACTCCAGAAATGCTGCGTTAGGAGAATCCAATTAAAAAAATTACCGCTTTGAACTCAGTAATTTCAGTATCGCCGTAAAATAATACACACAAGTAAAAAGAAATTAAAAAGCGATTCTCAAAGGTCTGCCCTTGTGTAATGTCTCTCTCCAAATGGCGCCGGGAAGCTGCCACCAACCCGGAATCCACCGGCTCAACAAAAAGTGGCGGATACTCCTGCTGATGAAGACTCTCACGACGACGACGCAGTCATCATAAAGGTCACTGCAGCCCCAGCGGGCATGCAGCAAAAAGACATTTTGACCCTAGCACGAGAAGCTGCTGAGCGTGATGATGTTGTAGACGAGGAGGCAATGGAAGAAACACCACAATCATTGGAGTTAACTAGTACACCAACACCTACCGCTTCCATATTTCTTACTCGCCAGAAGGGACCTCCATCCACCTTGACCTCAATTAGTGGTGGTGAAAGTGCAAAACGTACTGAAGTTCGGCAATCCACATCCTCCACTTCATCTGGCATTAGCAGCAGGACCACCACCACCAGTATCGCCGCCTCCTCCGGCCCCCAAAGACATTTCAAGTCCGCAGTTTGGGACTTCTTTAGTGTTTGCCCAAAAAAGGAAAACCTCGCCATTTGTAGCATTTGTAAGTTGGCAGTTAGTCGTGGTAAGTTTGGTTCCAACTATGGTACCGGAGGCCAGAGAGGTCATCTTGAAAGAAAGCACGCTGTCAAATGGTTTGCGCACCTACAGGCGATCAAGGAAGCCCGAATTGCACTTAATGAAAACGTTGATGTTTCATCTGATGATGACGAGGAGGAAGAAGACGTGTCAAACACTTCACTTACACCCAGTACCCATGTCAGCAGCACACCCCATGTGAGCCACACTAAGAGTGTGGGAGAGAGTGAGACACCAATGCGAAAAAGTTCATCAGCGAGCGTAACTGGGTCGAAGAAATCATCATCATCATCCCGTAAATGCTTGGTCCAGGGCAACATTAAAAAGATGTTGTTTACAGAAGCGCAATATGAACGCAACCACCCACTGACGTGTCTGTATAACACTAAGCTGGCTAAAATGCTAGCTCTGGACCTTCTCCCTTTTTCTTTTGTAGAATGGGTTGGTTTTCTAGAATTAGTGGCAGCGCTCTGCCCTAAATGGAAGGTTCCTAGCCGGTTCTATTTTGCCAGAGTTGCGGTTCCAGCACTACATGAAGATGTGCTGGAGGTGATTGGGGCAGCTTTGCAGAAGAGTGCTGTTCACACTATACATCTGACAACAGACATGTGGACCAGTGGTACAGGCGCTGATTACATGTGCATCACTGCACACTGGGTCTCTTTTTCAGGGGTTAAAGCAAAGCTAAACGCAGGTGTTGACCCGGACCAAGTTTTTAAAGCTGCTCGGAAACATGCAATACTAGCCATGTTTGGCTTGGAGAAACGTCACACAGCACAAAACATTTTGGATGAGTTTAACACAAAGGTCCTTCACTGGCTGTCCCCAAAAAAACGCCAGGTTGGTTATGTTTCCACGGATAATGGCGCCAATGTAGTTAAGGCCATGGAGCTGGGTCACTGTTTGGCGCACTGTATAAACCTGGTTGTTAAAAAATTCTTGAGTGATAAAGACAGTCCAGCGTAAGAGGTAGTGGGCACCTGCCGAAAAATGTGCAACAATTTCAGCCATTCTTTTAAGGCCCGGAAGCATCTGAGGAGCCTGCTACATGAACGTCGAATGCCAGTGAAAGCACTCATCCAGGAGGTGGCAACACGTTGGAACTCAACCTTCTACGTGCTTGAGCGTCTGTATGAGCAGTATACGGTACTCGATCACTATTTCTTAAAACAGGGTACAGCTCACAAGGACCTGCGGATGGATGCGGCGCAATGGGAGCTAGTTAAAAGCCTGACAGGCATGCTTCGTCCTTTTGAGTTCTTCACGCGTGCAGTCAGCAAGGAGGACTGTAATTTGGGAAAAGCTATCCCATTGTTGTACATGCTGGAGCACCAACTGAAGGCGGTGTCTTCTGTGTTTCAAAAAAATGTAAAAAACCAAGACCCTTTTGTTTTGGCAGAGAACTTATTAGAGCGCCTACAAGGTGATGAACGTCTTAAAATTATCCACTCAGAACAGCATTACATTTGTGCTACTATTCTGGATCCACGCTACAAAAAGGCGCTGTCAGGCCGAGCATTCTTTCCTTTTGCTGATGAAGATGTTACAAAGTACAAACGTTGGCTAGTCTTGTCAGCCAAGAGGTTTGAAAGAGAACGGCAGCTCATTGAAGGAAAAGGCAGTACATCAGCATCAGCAGGCCATCCCCAGTCAAAACAATCCACTTCTGCACCTGTGGCTGTGGCACAAGTGACCTCTCAGCCGTTAAAGACACCGGCAACCGGATCATCTGCACCAGACACAACAGTAACATTGGAGGCTGAAGAGGATTGGCTAGCTCTGCTTGGGTTTGGTTCTCAAAAGGTCACAGCAACAGCTAAGCAAAGTGGAGGAACATTAGAGGAGGACCTTGAGTCGATGGTGCAGGACTATCTGAATGACTCAACAGAGGTCTATGTTAATGCTGACCCACTGGCGTATTGGCATGGGAAAAAAGAATTGTGGCCACAGCTCTCCAACCTGGCTTTAAACTACTTGTCTTGCCCACTCGCAAGCGTGTCTTCTGAACGTGTTTTCAGTGCTGCTGGTGGCATTGTAACTCCCAAACGGAGCCGCCTCTCGCCCAAAAATGTGGAGAGGTTAACAATGATCAAGATGAATCAGCACCTCATACCACCAGATTACAAAGTACGAGAAAGCACGCCGGATGAAGACGAGGTGGACAGCAACGTAGATGAGGGAATTTCTTCTCTGTTAGGTGACACTGAGCTCACCCTGCCTGAATTCGCAGAGTATGATGACGAAGCCTTATTCTTATTCCTGGACCCTGACACCGAGCCCTGAAAATGAGACAATGAATCAATAACTTTCTTTTTCATCCTTAATCACTTTTATTCCAGTGTGTCTGTCTTTCTTTGTTGTGCACAGGTAATATAATTCAAACTTTTATCACCTAATCACAAAAACAAGCCCATCAGCAGAACTGTCTTCACTTGTTTGCTTATTGATTTGAAGATGCCGCAGTCTGCATTCACCAGGCTCACAAGTTCAGAAGAGCATGCTCCTCTATCCTCCTCCTCCAGACTCCTATTTCCATCAAAGCAGAGGGCTGGATTACGCCCAATGAAGAAAGACTCAGCACTTGTGGGGGTCTTCTACTTCTTTGCGGGTGAGTTGACAGCTCTGGGGTCATTGCTGGGAAGCTCTAATACTGGATAAAAGTGGTTTGGACCAAATCGGAGGCGGAATTTTTTTGTGTTTGTGCTGACTTGCTTGCCTTTGAGGTGCTCTTTGGGGGGGTTCCGGGTGTTTGTGGGTGAGTTTTGGGGTCTGGGAGCACTGCTGGGACAGTCTAATCTTGATTGCATTTGCTTTTCAGGAAATCCGTGGTGGAAAACGGGAGTTATGGCCTAGCTGCACAGCGCGTTTGGACCGAAGGCCGAGAAATATTGTAAGTATGAGATTTTATTTTTTGGCTGTTTGGGGGTGTTGTGCTTTTTGGCGGGTGGGTTGGCGGGTCTTGGGGCATTCCTGGGAAGGTCTAATACTGGATAGAAGTGGCTGGGACAAAATCCATGCTGATTTTTTGTTGTTGCTATTTCTGACATTTTGCTCAATGTAGCGTTTTCGGGGGCCTGTTTGGGGGCTTCCTGGTGTTTGTGGGTGGGTTTTGGGGTCTGGGAGTACTGCTGGCTATGGATACTTTAGTTTGCAAGAGGTTTGAAGCAAATCCATGGTGGCAGAGGGGAGTTAGGGCCTAGCTGCAGAGCGCACGCGGAGTGATTAGGGAAATTGGCAAGAAAATGACTAAGTCCCCATTTTTGTACTTTTGCTTTTTGGCTGTTTGGGGGTCTTCTACTAGCGTTCTCCTGGGTTGACGGCTCTGGGGCCATTGCTGGGAAGCTCTAATACCGGATAAAAGTGGTTTGGACCAAATCGGAGGCGGGATTTTTTTGGTGTTTTTGCTGACTTGCTTGCCTTTGAGGTGCTCTTTGGGGGGGTTCCGGGTGTTTGTGGGTGAGTTTTGGGGTCTGGGAGCACTGCTGGGACAGTCTAATCTTGATTGCTTTTGCTTTTCAGGAAATCCGTGGTGGAAAACGGGAGTTATGGCCTAGCTGCACAGCGCGTTTGGACCGAAGGCCGAGAAATATTGTAAGTATGAGATTTTCCTTTTTGGCTGTTTGGGGGTCTTGTGCTTTTTGGCGGGTGTGTTGGCGGGTCTTGGGGCATTCCTGAGAAGGTCTAATACCGGATAGAAGTGGTTGGGACAAAATCCACGCTGATTTTTTTTTGTGCTATTTCTGACATTTTGCTCAATGTAGCGTTTTCGGGGGCCTGTTTGGGGGGCTTCCTGGTGTTTGTGGGTGGGTTTCGGGGTCTGGGAGCACTGCTGGCTATGGATAATTTAGTTTGCAAGAGGTTTGAAGCAAATCCATGGTGGCAGAGGGGAGTTAGGGCCTAGCTGCAGAGCGCGCGCGGAGTGATTTGGGAAATTGGCAAGAAAATGACTAAGTCCCCATTTTTGTACTTTTGCTTTTTGGCTGTTTGGGGGTCTTCTACTAGTTTTCTCCTGGGTTGACGGCTCTGGGGCCATTGCTGGGAAGCTCTAATACCGGATAAAAGTGGTTTGGACCAAATCGGAGGCGGAATTGTTTTTGTGTTTTTGCTGACTTGCTTGCCTTTGAGGTGCTCTTTGGCGGGGTTCCGGGTGTTTGTGGGTGAGTTTTGGGGTCTGGGAGCACTGATGGGACAGTCTAATCTTGATTGCATTTGCTTTTCAGGAAATCCGTGGTGGAAAACGGGAGTTATGGCCTAGCTGCACAGCGCGTTTGGACCGAAGGCCGAGAAATATTGTAAGTATGAGATTTTCATTTTTGGCTGTTTGGGGGTGTTGTGCTTTTTGGCGGGTGGGTTGGCGGGTCTTGGGGCATTCCTGGGAAGGTCTCATACCGGATAGAAGTGGTTGGGACAAAATCCATAAGGAAAAGCCTTTTGGCACTTTTTGTAACTTAGGGTTCGTTAGGGTTAGCCCTAGCAGCAGGATTGCATGTGTTTCGGGGTGTTCTAGATTTTTGCAACTGAGTTCTGGGGTCTTAGAGCACTCGTGAGAATGTGTAATTTTGGTTGCAAGTCATTTGAAGAAAATCCATGGTGGGAAAGGGGGGATTTGGCATAGTTAAAGAAAGCCTTTGCCACTATTCTTAACTTAGGGCTCGTTAGGGTTAGCAGTATTTCTATTGCATGTGTTTGGGTGGGGGGGTTTTCGAGTCTTGGAGCGATGCTGGCTATGGATACTTTTGCTTGTTTGCAAGTGGTTTGAATACAATCCACGGTGGGTAAGGGGGTATTTGGGCCTACTTTTACTTTCAAAGTACGTTTTGTCACCAGTTTTCTGCTAGGCCTCGTTTTTTTAGATCTGATTGGGGGTCTTCTACATTTTTGCGACTGGCTTTAGTAAGGGTCTGGGTGGGAGCACTGCTGGGAAGGTCTAATTTTGTTCTAAAACACAGTTTACAGTACACCTAGCTTGAGGGGAAAGATCCGCTAAATTAATTTGCCCATACTTATTTATCCTTCAAAAGGTGACTCAGACAGAGTACGCACTTTCAAAAATATTGTACTGGCTATTAGGAAAATCAAAGTGTGACTTTTTGCACTACACAGCGTACATACCTTATATTTATTTATCAGTGGTGTTGTAATATTATATCCCTTCCTGTTTTTCGTTCAATAATTACAGGTCGGGTTTCAGTCTGTGCAATGGGGAAAAAAGGATGGAGTCAGGCTTCACATTAGCGAGCCGCAATTCAGCATCCCCCAGGCAGGCAGTGGACAGGGTGTCTTCTAGTCACCAACATTGATGGACGAAGCGTCAGCTGGAATGGAGGAGTGCCGCTAATAAGAGGAATTGTTTGCTGCATGCAACTTACTTACCAAATTCAACAGGACAACTACAACAACATACAGATACAGTATCCATTGTTTTCTTCTATGAGTGTGACTACATTTCTTGGATCTCTCTCTGCTTCTAAATTGATCCCTACAGCCATTCTATAGGTTTTACTTCGGCTATTTTTTAAACCTAATTTAATGTAGCCCTGTACTGTCGCATTCTGTCATTCACGGTTGTCGAAAGTACTACTTACTTTTCAGTAACAATGCATTCAGTAGTGCATGCACTTCCTTTATGTCACGTAAAAGATTTATGGTTAGCTTTGTACCCAAAAATTTCTTTATGTTCAATTATTGTTTGTCCATGCTGTGCTTTTTTTTTTTCTCTCAACAAAACCTACCCAAAAAGAAACCCCCATTCCCATCCATTTTACAAACCCTAACCCTCTTCCCCCGGGCTGTGTGGTTTTGCTTGATGTGTGACTAAATGACATCAATAATTCCACACACTTGCTGGGGAGGATAAGGTCATAGCAACAGGCTGGTGAAGGAATCCGAGGATATATTCTAGACTTACTCAGCTTCAGTACTATTTCTTGTAGTAGTTTGTTAGGCTACATTGTGGCACTGTTCTAGTGTACTGTCACCTGCTATATTCTCTATCGTACCGTTGTAATGCTACAGTAAGGACAAACCAGGTTTCATTTTCTTTTTTTCCATAGGCATGCAACTGCCACTGTGTCACACCACTAGTACCACCGCAATGAGGAGGAAATTTCATCTGCCCTGGATTGCCAACCTTAATCGCCATTTCCCGTGGAGCCAGCCCTGGGCCTAGCCCTACTTTCAAACACAAATTACAGGTAAGATAAGCGTTTGGTTGGAGGTAGTATAATGGAGTATTAGGAGAGACAAGAGATTGACGGTAGTACTACTAAAGTCCTAGGACTATTCAGGAAAACAAACTTACTGTTAAACCCCCACCCACCAGACTCAAAAGCAGTAAAAAACTGGTATGGTCGGATAAAGTTTCAAAAAGTATATTTTTATAGCCCTAACAAAATAATCTCCCGCAAGACCCTCCCTAACCCCAACGATTGTCCTTCAAAAGTCCCAAAAAAACCAACTCCCAATTCCCACCCCCCAAAAGTCTCTAAAAAAGGGGCAAGGGACACTACGGCAGGGTGCTGTTGACTTTAGCGGCCAGGGCATCATGCTCCTTGCGGAGGGTGGCATGGTCGAAACGGAGACCCTCCACCAAGTTCTTATAGCTTAGGACCTCCTGCTCCAGGTAGGACACTCTGAGGCATAAGCGGCGCTGGCGTGCCTTGCAAATCCTGTGGGGGGCAGCTGCTGTCTTTGCTGCTCGGCGGTGGCGTTTGGCTTTGGTAGCCCGGCTCCGTACCGCTGGAGCACTGCGCTGGCTGGCAGCCCGTGGGGGCACGGAGGAGGATGCAGCTGTCCCAGTGGATGTTGTTGTTGTACCGGTAGACTGCGTGTCCTCCTCCTCCAGGGCCACCAGCCGCCAATATTCGGCGACAGTGGCATCCAGCCTCCGTTGCTGGGCCATTCGAGCCAGCTCCCTCCTCCTTGATGGTCTCTTTGATTTGGAAGGAGCAACTATATGAGGAAAGAAAGACATAGTCTATAACCAATGCTCATTAAGATTAACACAAAATGATTGAGCAGAAAGTTGTGTCACAGTACAAGTAGCAAATTGAAAGCACAGTACACAACTATTGAGGACAGTATCTATGTAACCTCTGACTTCTTCATCCTTGCTCTAACATTAGTGGGAGTTTAAGGAACAAATTCTATGAGCACTATGGCCTTCCATTACTGTCGACTATGACAGTACACCAGTCTTATTCTTCTTCTTCTCTCTTGTTTAGGAAAATTGGTACGTTATCTTATGCAAGCCGGCATAATGCCAGCACAGTGAACTTGCACCCGAGAAAAACAGACACACACCATGATGAGTGAGACAGACTTGCGTTACTGTACCGGTCCAGTACATGCAGGTGGTGAAGCTCTTACTTTTCTATTACGGGTGGCACTGAGAATACTCTGTTAAAAGAGCTACTGCTTAATTAATTTAGCTTTCACCCTATAGTGCAAATGAGTATTAGAAAAGGAAAATGAAGAAGCTAAATAATCTGATTATCTATCATTTCACATGGGATGTATTTGATGACATATGGGATGACTTTAGGTGCTTTGCTTAGAACAGTGATACACCCACACATGAATGACGTACTACTACTAAACTAAAGTTATTAAGAGAGGTAGAGAGTGTCCACCGTAATAACCGGATATGTGCTCTGCTTGCAGTTGAAATACAAACTACTGCTACTATTCATGGTAGTATTTGGACAAAATTACAACTTCTTTTCCTTGCCTTTCCTACACTGGAATGGACGTGCGGGTGCGGTGTTACATGCTCTTCAAAGTAACACTTAGTTCATCCAGTGACCGTCTACTCTCTCTAGATACACATATGCTATCTAAGAGTCAGATAGTACCATGATCCAGGCATCCATCCATTCAACGTATATGCACACATACAGTTTCTGTTTCACCCACGCAGGCTGTTCTCCTTCCACCCATCCTTGCTTCATCATTCACCCAGCCATGCACCATACCATATTCTTTCCTTCCCAGCCACCTCGGGGACCAAGCAAACACATATCATTCTTCTTTGACAGTCATCATTACATTTCTCCTCCTTCCACACTTACTTACACCCTTCTTTCTCTTTTCGTTCATCCCATCCATCAAGTTCATCTCAGATCTGATTGGGATTCTTCTCGCCAAAAACTTCACAGCTAAGTCGAAGTACATTTAGAGAAGGCTACTACCTGGTTGATTTATAATACACCCGTGCAGAAAGCACACTCTGCAGTCTTCAATCTCAATACGTAAGGAATATATAGCTTACCTCTGCCCGCCACCACCGTGTTATCCCTCACAGGCATGTCCTTGTCCGGCACTTGCACCGCCTCCTCCCCAGAGTTGTTCCCCTCGCCCAATACCAGCACCTCCGCACTGGCCCCGCCTCCAGATGTTCCACCTACAAAGTACATTTAAGAATGTTAGAATACACCACTCACTACTATATAATATTTGGTCTAGGAGGAAGAAAGAAATGTGAAAAAAACAGAATACAATGTAATAATTTGTGACTGTCTACTCTAAAGTAAAAATGTCCCTTTTTCCAGGGAAGGCTGTTGTCTTGCTGCACTTTTTGGCACAACTGATGAATGCTTGCTTTTTATTTTTAACACGCACCACTTTTTTTCCTAACAGACAGAAGCTTGACTTCTAAGAACACGAGCAGGATCAAGTTCAAACCAGGTGAGAGCTCGGCTCGACCACAAGAAATGTGTCCAATTAATCGTCAGCACTAAGCACTTTTCCATTTTCAGTTAAACGGTTACTTTTATGACAAACTTGATTTTAATAAATGTGTTTACTTTTAATAAAGCTTTTAAACTTAAATAGACTCTGTGGTTTTTGGTCCTCCAGACTAGAGTGGATGAGCTAAAGGTTTTGGAATTTTTGCAAGCATGAGTCCTTGCCTCTGACATCATTGGGGATCAATCATCGGTGACTTTGGGAGCTAAATGACTCTGCCACACTATCTAGTCAGTAAGGAGATTGGGGGTTCAACTACAAAGTCTGTTATCACTGAGGTATGTGGAAAGTCTAACAGCACCTATTATAATTGATAAGCTAAGCAATGCATTATTTAGTGTCCATAGTTCTGTTTGTGCAGATTTGTCCCTGCAACAGTAGTTGAATGGGTTGTCCTACTATCCAAACCAAAAGTAAAGTAGTATCTTATTCTTTCTTGGTGGTCATTCACCTTTTTATTGTTGGCAATTGTCAAAGCATAAACATTTAGAAGACTTGAAAAGACATTATGGACAATCCCAGAGGACTGCACTCAGTGCATAGAGCTATTGCTGACTAGAATGGGAGTCCAATGGAATTGCCAAATGTGCAATCTTAGTTAGCTTCACAGACAGACTAATAAAAATAATCTAGTAATACCACAGGGAGTCATAGTCGAGGCAAGATAAGAATTTAGATCCAGTCTACAAGAAGATCAAAGACGATTTAGAAAAAATCGAATGAGGAACGCTAGGAAAAAATAAGTACTCTATATTAAAATTAAAACTTACTGGGGCCAGCAAAGGAGCCCTCGCCTGCCCGATCCTGGCCTGCATCCTGAACAGCACCCTCCTCCTCCTCCTCCTGTGTCCTCTTGCCCCTGGGGGGAGCTGATGTACAACATGAAAGAAAGACCAGAAAACATGGATGATATTTGTCAACCAAATCAAACATTTCAAAAGAACAATAACAAAATATTTTGGCAAAATAGCAAATAAACAACTATTCCACGGGATATATTATTGACCGATCTCATGTGGTCTACTACGTTATTAGTATTGCTTAATTTGCGGACCGTCGAATTGGAAACTTCTTATGTAACTCACTAAACAAAGTACTAAAAAGGTTTGCCTAGGATTGGCAGGCAGCAGACCGCAGCACGCGAAGTGACAGACAAAGTCCATCGTGATTGCAGATCAGCGACAACACTAAAGTTTCCTACTACATTAACCAGTCATTAAAATACTCAAACTATCAATCCACCAACACTATTTCTTCTTATCGCCATGTGTACAAAGGAAGGACTGGACTTGAGTCTGTAGGGGCTGATTTAGAAGCCCCTTGCGGCTCTTTTGCTCCATTGTTGCGTGACTTTTGTGACGCAGCGGCAGAACAAAAGAGGCGCAATGGTGCGGCGTATAATAACAACGTGACGCATATGGGAGATGCATCACGTTGTAAAGCCCTGCGCCATCAGGGGGCGTTCCGGCGCAAGGGAGGGCGTTCCTGCGCAGGAACGCATCCTAAAAGTGGCTGAGGGAAATCTACAATATTTCAATCACTCACTTTAATGAGAATGATGCGTGACTCAAACCCTGCGCCTGCTTGAAGCAGACGTACGGCTTGACGCAGCATTGGGGAGATAGGGCACCCCAGACCATTGATGGAGCTGCGCCATCGTTGCGACGCAACTCCAGAAATGCGCCGCCTTTACGGCACAGATGCGTAACGCTTTGGTGACGTTTTGGGCCCATGGTGCGCCGCATTGTAAGTACGGCGCACCATGGGTGGTGGTGGTGTGGCGCACAATTACTGGCGCATCCCTGCTACTTTGCAGGGCTCCGCCGGTAATTAAAAATTTGAACCTTAGTGTCTAGCATTACGTAGTTCTTTAAACTACACTCATGCATAATTTCACAGGCCAATGAAATGAACACAAAATCGAAAACAAATAAGCATAGTAGCAACACTACTGAGAAGGAGAGCAGTGCACCTGAAATGCACAGAAGATTTTGAAATATAATTTACCTACAATGTAATGAGCAGCATTATTGCTCTTGGTAAAAAACAAAAATTTGCAATATAATAACACACAGAGCAGGAGAAAACAGAGTATTAAAGAAATAGCTACTACTACTCACCAAGCCCGGGGATCTCAAGGCCAAGCAGGTCGAGCAGATCTCGTTCACGGTCCAGGACATCCGTCCAGCGGTGGGTGGCCTGGTTGTAGGTGCGCTGGACCCGAGAGTGGTGGTACATGGCCCGGCACACCTTCTCCCACCACTTCCGGCGCTCCCGGATCCTGTACCCGACACCGATCCTGCCGCCTGCCATGATGGTCCTGGGGAGGCGGCGCTGAACATAAAAAATGTGTGTGGCCACCTCCTCCGGGCTAAAGATCTCCCGGGGTACAACCTGCTCTCCCCTCAAACGCCCGCACGGGAGCCGGGCACGGGGTGCAGGATCCTTCCCCTTCTCGGGATGCTTCCCGGCTCCCTTCACCATGGTCTGGGCAGAAAGGAAGCTAACTAATAAAGAAAATAGAATAGGGAAGAGAAGAAAAGTAAAGAGTTGAAAAAAGTAGTTTAAAATTAAACAAAAGTAGCAGAAAACACAAAAACATAGAGCAAGAAAAATAGAGAGATAGATAATAAGTAAAATAGATAAAAAAATCTTCAAACAAGCAAAGGATGGCAGAGATACAGAGAGGATACCAAAAGCATGCCCAGAACCATAGCAATGAATGAGAAACAAGATGGCCGCGCCCATTCACGACCGCGCGGGTACGTTCGCGCAAGATTTTCCTCGCGAACACCCGCAAAATTGTACTGGCGAACCGCACACTTTGCGAGATTACACTTCGCGCCCGGAAACGGAAATACGTCATGCAAACAAGATGGCCGCGCCCTTGAGCGACCGTGAGGGTAACTTTGCGCCTTGCGCTACAAGCGACTCGCGAAAACGCACAAAACCTTGCGAACTGACACGCCGCAAAAAAACAAATCGCATATTCGCACAAATTCGCGGCTTCTGAATCCGATCTCGCGCGTGTTCGCGCCCCGCAAATCCTGCGAAATTGCAGAAAAACGAGTTTTGCAAAACTGAAAGCACTCAGCAGGTGCAAGAGTTCAAACTCATCATTAGTAACCATTCCCTGTAGTGCTTCCTGACTGGGGCCCCTCCAGAGTTCAGTTGCTAGTTGCAACAATTGTATGACCCTGCTCTGACCCTCACAGCAGGCTCATAGAATAGCTACAAGAAGGCTACAAAGGTCCTGGAAAAAAAAATTGCACTGCAACAGAAAGCAAATTACTGATATGGAAGCAGGTGCCAGACCTGGAATTTTAAAACAGTGACACATTATTAAACTAACCCCAAATTAATTCATGTCAGTTGAAGCAGGGCAGGTGTGCTTGCTATTGCCCCCCATAATCTACAGTGATGATGAACCAGAGGGTGGCATTGATGTAACAGAGGGTGGCATGGGTGAAACAGAGGGTGGCAGTGGTGAAACAGAGGGTGCTGGGAACCTGTGATGATGAACCAGACGTAAAAACAACATAGTTGCCACCGTTGCGAGCCGACAAGTAAGTTCGCAATTGCGAACTGGTACCAAACCCTCGCGAACTGGCAGAAACCCTTGCGAACACAAAAAAAAATCCGCAAATTCGCGAGAATTCGCGGATTTTGCGGATTGCGAGTTCGCAAATTCGCAAAGTTCGCGAACGCCAGATTCGCAAAATTCACCCATGCTTACTTGGCACCAAATATCCATGGGCGCCAATAACCCGAAAAACATCTCAATATCTGCCAACGTAATCACAGTTGACGACGCGGCCTCTGTTACTTCTTTATAATATGCAACTGGATTTTTCCTAGGGTTGGGTAACTGAGTCTTAAGAAACAGAACCTCACTTGTTTTCCAAGGAGTATAAACCCATTGTTCCTGGTAACATGCCTCTACTCCCAGGATGAAGAAAAGAGTGCCCCTCCCTCATCTGAAACTGCGACGCTGTTGTAGGACTCTGCTGGTGCAA
Organism: Lissotriton vulgaris; assembly: GCF_964263255.1. Taxonomy (NCBI): domain Eukaryota; kingdom Metazoa; phylum Chordata; class Amphibia; order Caudata; family Salamandridae; genus Lissotriton; species Lissotriton vulgaris. The sequence continues at coordinate 45,202 of NW_028244239.1, read as the reverse complement.
CCTACCTCAGTATCCAATCAGCATTGTGACATTACTAAAAACATCGTTAGGGTCAGCATAGCCACTGTCCCGGATGTCATTAATAATTTGGGTTGCAACACCATTGAAAGACTGCTCCCACAACCTGTGGCCAACATGTGCTTGAGGGCATGCTACTGTACAAACAGCTCATACTTTTTTAACACACTCCAAACCAGATTCCAGTCCCACTGGGCAGCCTGGTTAGCTACCATTTTTTTCTCTGCATCTTCCATATCAGACCGAATCAACACCCACCCCATTCTCTCCCGTACAGTTGCCCAATCCCCGTCAACCTATCCAGGCACAGGTGTCCCAATGCTCAACCAGGTACGGGAGAGGAAATGTGAGGCAGGCACAATAATCTAAGGGGCAGGCAACAGTGTTATTAATGACTGTGTCCCAGGTGTAAGTGATGGGGAGAGGGAAGAAGTTGGAGCAACAGGCATAGCATAAAGACCTACAGTCGTGGTAGACGCGACAGATGAAGCCGAAGGAGAAGGAGGCACTGTAGCCGAGGCAGCCAGATCAATAGCAGGAGAAGCAGAGACAGAGGCAGGCAAGGCAGAAGACTGGGGTTGTGAGACAGTAGGATATACTTTCTATGTAGGATATGGAGGTGGAGGTCGAGTATCTAACAGTTCCTCTACGAAGGCATTGCCTTCTCCTCGAGCAACATAAGATTTGTCACATTTCAACCTAAACTTCCGGTCAGCACACTCTATACCCCACTCTATTTTCGCTCTATCATATGCTATTGCCTTCTGTGTCAACGTCTGCATCTTCCCCCTTCGAGCCTCCTTTTTTGCTCTCAATCACCTCTGTTTAGCTTCCTTTTGCCATACCTGGAGATAATCAAACCTCGACTGCCTACTCCGTTTTGCAAACAATTTATCCTGCAAGAAATTCAATTTCTGTTTGTCAGAGGTACCTGTTATTGGCCACTGTAACTCGGCATTATCCCTCGTATATTTGTGCCAAAATGTACTAAGTATAATAGGGCCAAGGCCGTGCTTAGCGTACTTGTCATAGTTTGGAGTACCTTCTGGAGGCGCAGGTTTCCTCTCCTCCAATCGAGCATCAGCAGAACAGCAACAGCACCTCAAACAACACAACACACTAAAACATGGCATCTTAAAAGGGAAAACAGGTTCGCTGTTCGTACCACACAAATAACTATCCAATCAAATATCTTTCCGAAAGCCGGTCCTCGGACTGTGGGAGCCTAAATGAAATATTAGCAATCAGCAAATATGATAGAGAAAATGTATTCTAGATGACAAGATAAGACAAATATGTGCAGCACGGAGACAGTCACCATAGCCGCTGAGTGTCCAATGATGTGCCATTCCTGACACTTTTATAGGCCCAAACTACAAAGGATACAGCATCATAATATACATAACACAAATTAAGCATGGGTAAGCATGGTTCTTTTGACCAATAAGCAACTGCCTAGGCTGAGCCATACCATCTTGGTCTGAAATACACTATTGCTGACCACGTGTCGTAGTAGGCAGTTTTGGGGACTTTCCACTGTAATGCAATGTTCTATGTTGGTACTTTTCCATAACACGTATCAGAAGCATTTCGCAATACAATATGCTGAAATCTGTGTGCCTCAGCTTTTCTATTTTTGGATCCTTCTTGTGCAAACCTTGCGTTATAATAGAAGTTTTACTTAAGACAAAATGGGAACATACAAGCATTTTGTGCAGAGATTTATGTCAACATAACAGGGTCGGAAGCTTCAAGCATTTGGTATCATATAAGAAAGATGGCTTTTACATTGCCCCATCTGATACCAAATCACAACATCTTACTCGCAAGGCCTCCCCAGCATCATGTTGGTACCTCAAAATTACCCCTTAGTAGGCAGGGTGTTGAAACTAGTACAGTTGTACTATGTCCAGTTAGTGCAATCATCCTGACTATAGTGCAACCCACTACTCTGAACGTTGCGAACCTCCAAGAACCAACACTACCACTGCTATGCAGCACTATCATTGGTGCCCTTTCGCAATATGTTCCCTTTCTATTGTATTCTTTGCAATGTGTGTCCTATAACACCTAGTCATTTCCTAATTATATTTGTGGTGTGTACTTTCCCAAACCTTTATTAATGCAATATCAAAATTGTTGTGGTCTGTAACACTGGCAATGGAACTTCCAGATAAGTGTATCTATTCTATTGGATGTATGACGTTACAACGCATACTTTTACCACGCATACCATTACAACGCGATATTTACAACGAATACCGTTACAACGCATAGCGCTTAGAGGTGCTGGATAGTGGTAAGTATAATTTTATATTCCAACTCCAGTCCCCGTGGACACTAGGGAAGGTGTTGGATATAAAATTATACTTATTCCCTATCCTAGAGCGCCCCCCAGCGCAATGCGTTGTAATGGTATGCGTGGTAATGCCTGCGTTGTAATGGTAGTGCGTTGTAAAAACTTCGTTGTAACAGTTGTATACCATTCTATTTATTCATTTTGGTACAATACCTCTGTGTCATTTAAGCAGTATCTCAGGGCCAGTGCAGGTACAGCAATGTGAGCACAAAACACTATAAAGAGAGTAGTCATTATAACGGCAGCAATGGGAGATAATATTGCTAGTAGCACCCATGGCAATATTCTCTCATTGTTCTGAAAGTCTTGAGGCATTGTTCCAGTCATTGGTGCATGTAGTTTGTGTGACTAGTTGGAAGAATGTTTTATCTTCTGTTGCACTAGCACTCTCTTCAAAGTCTGCTGAGGAATAATGAAGAGCCTCAGTGATCATACCTGTAAACAGAAAAGTAACCGTTGGTGCCTGTCTTAAAGTAATTTGAGAGGTTACAAAAACTTCTAATACTTAGGCACTTTCAATATGAAGAAAACAAAGTGATGACGAAGGTAAAGATGTCTTGTTGTCACAGCTTGCAGAGTGAGGGGTTGGGGCATTGATGTTCTAGACGTCTGTAGTTGATGTATCTTTGGAGACTCCTTACACACTCTTCTTTTCTCTGCTGGAATACCATTCTCACTTGGTTCTTTTCGTGGAACACATGTTGTCACAAAGCTGTCCTTAATTTGATGTATGGGAAGGCACTAGAGGCTCCTCTGGTGGTATCACTACTTTCTTTGTATATGAGCCATTGATCCACGAAGTCAGGCCCTCACACTTGATCGCCGTTACTGTTGTCAAAAGGACCTGATATGACCCCTACCACCGATGTTGGAGACAGTGACATCTGTTGAGGGCTTTTATCCAAACCCAGTCCCCTAGCTGGAGGCTGTGGGCTGCTGGTGTCTCAGGAAGGAACTACAGCACCTGACAATGTTAGTCTTTTGCAGTATTGAAGAAGCAAATCATTAGATACGCACAGAAGGACAATAGACATGTGGCCTGGAATATTCTTTGGCTGTCTAATTACTGTTTCGTGTGGGCTGAGCTTTGTCACTCTGTCTGAGATACTTCTCATGGACAACAGAGCAAGTGGTGCATCAACCCAGGTCCGTTCAGTGGATGCACAAATCTTCCCTATCTTATTTTTCAACACTCAGTTCTTTATCTCAACACTGCCTGCTGCTGGTAGATGATAGGTACAATGTAGTTTCTGTGTAGTTCCAAGCCCCTTGCATATTCCCTCATACATGTGCGATGAACGCCGGTCCATTGTCAGAACCCAAAAGCATAGGCACTTATAAGCGTGGAATAAACTACATCAGGAGGCATTTGGTAACAGTTTATGAATCACAGTCCTTGGATTGGCATTCCTCAGTCCATTTGCTAATCATGCACAAAATAACCAACACGTAATTTTACTTTTGAGTAGGGGGCATGTTGATGAAGTCCATTTCATGTGGGGACAATGTACCAGCATTGGAGAAACAGTCTGATCATTCCATCACGTCCTACATGTGATGGGCCATGAAAATAAATTTGGCCACATGAGCAAGCATTAACTTTGGTAAACATACTTTTCCATTTGGTCCTATCTATATTCCCACTTCTTTTCTTCCTTTTTTTCTGCATCAATGAAGATTTTACCACGTGATACATAGTCCTTGGAGGAGCTGTGTGCAGCACATTCTACAATTGCAACTCTCTTTGGTGGCAACAGGCCTTACAATAGTTGTGCTATTAATGGTGCATGCTGTATTTGTTGGCCAGCAGAGGTAAAGAATCCCTTCATGGTCCACAGCTGGCCAAGATCAGTGGCCACTTCAAAAGTATATTGGCTTTCTGTGTAAATGTACATTATTCTTCCTTCATGTTGTCAATCTTGCAGTACATTCAAGTACATTTCTAGCGGAGCCCCAGCTGCATAAGAAGTTTGCAGTGAGCCTGCGTTATTGCTGATGCATGAACCATGAACAATTAGATCTATATCTGCATTGGGGAAAGGCGTGTATCTTAAATCCCGTTGAACATTTGTATACTATCTGTGGCTAGCATACATGTATTATTCTTTGCCAAACACTCTTAGTCTATGACCCATTGCAAGGTGAGAAATCAGTAGTGGTGCAATGTGTGAACATATTTGCACCAAAGGAGTTTTATTACCAGATATGAGAGGGTGAAAACGTTTATTATTAAGCACATGCATGCAAACATTTCAAAAACTGGAAACCTATTAAATTCTGTAGGTGAATGAAGGAAAGAAATGAAGGAAAGAACGTAAAAATTATATTGCCATCCCTGTACAAGACTTTAAAAATATTCAAAAGTAAAAAGAAAAACACAGATAAAAATCTTTGTCACAGTAACACCTTTGGGAATCAAAATATTCATAGTTGTCTAATTGTGCCAATCCCTTATACCTTGATACCTATTTGCAAACATCCCTAAAGACTGCACTGTATACTAAAAAACATATTAAATCTGTACACATTGTATCCTAAAAAATATATAATATGAAGCACAGTTAATCAATGCACACTGTCCTTCTGTATTTACATATGCGCATATCCTCATTACTAAACCTCAATACATAAGTATAACATTACTATATATTATCCATCCTTTGTAGTCCATGGTTAATGCACTGCATTAGAATGCATTTTAGCACATTTCACCTTACAATGTAATCTATACTACTATTATAAAGAGAGAACTTGCACCTTTTGGCCAGGTAAACTCGGGAACCACAGCGCCAATCTACACACCCGATACATCTATGAAAATGTCAGAGTGTGTAGATGGACATAGGCTATATAAATTTAAAAAAAAGTAAATTAAAAAAATTACGTTTGTAAACAAAGTAGTCCCCTGAAAGTAGCTCCGGCCGGGACCTAGCGCTGGCCGCGACGCGACGTGCATGATGACGATAAGGAGGAGGGCGGTGCAGTGACGAGCGGCTGTGCAGTGAGGAGTGGCGGCACAGGTAAGGAAAGGGAAAGTGAGACTGTGATGCAGGGGGAGGAAAGAAGGAGGCAACAGTAAATGAAAATGTCGGGGCGGGAGGGGCGCGCGAGTGAGTCAGGGCGGGAGGGGGGCGCGAGTGAGTCTGGGCGGGAGGGGGCGCGAGTGAGTCTGGGCGGGAGGGGGGCGCGAGTGAGTCTCGACGGGAGGGAGTCGGTGCGGGAGGGGGTCGGGGCAGGAGCGGGTGTACTGCCCCCAGCACCTTTCTGCCCCAGGCAACGCTGGGGCGGGCTGCTAGTTTGTTATAATAATATTTTCTGCAACTATGAGGAACCTAGAAATTAAAAACATTGATATACATACACAATATTTCTTTTAGATACATACATTAAATAGTACTTCTCTTTGCGCCATTTAATTACGCGAAACCCTTCAAGAACTCAATATACCTAGTGCTATTCTATATGTGCTTTTGTGGATGGCGTTGTTATATGTAAGGTGGCGGTCTTTGGAGTGAGAAATCGGGAAAACAAGTCAGCTACCTAACCTGACCTAATAGTGTGATCCTGTTGTAAGTTTCTTTGCAACTTACATCTTTCTGAATAATGGGAACCCAGGCCACCCAGATCATTAATCTTTTAGCTCAATACAGGCAATGTTGCCATGGTTGGGAGATAGCTAATATGTTCAAATGCACAAGTAAAAAAAACTAGCACTTGAAACAGGGACAATACCTATCAATGCACTGAAGTAACTTGATGTAAAGAAATGAAACAGCTCTGCATTTTCATGAAATACACGTTTAACTTGGAGAACTTTACAAGACTATCTTTAACACTTCTGCTGTAAACTGTTATCCTGAAAGTAATGCTGTGCAGGGCACTCTGGCTACCTGAAAACAAATGTCTCCTGTTGTAATGTACACCTTTGAGATAGGGGCGAGACAGGGGCCTTGGGATGCCATTACTCTGGCCCTTACAATTTCAATTTACAAGAGACATACGAGGAAACAAGACAAGACATAAAACAGACACGTACGAGAAACAAACATCTTTTGTCCGATGTTCTTACATCTGAAAATGAAAATGTTTAGGAAACAAACCGTAATATTAAAGTGCATATACACAAAATAACACTTCTCTTCATTAAGTATTTGCATTCCTTTCCATTCTCCGCTGCTAAGGATACATTATTTCAACCCGTTCTGTTCATACCCACAGAAAACTGTTGTAGTGTGTGGTTTGGTCTTGGCGCTATGCCCAGAGTCTGTGGCCAGCAAGGATCTTTTTATAAATTATTTTTTTTAACCCTTCAAGATATCATAATATTGAAGGCCTTGTTCGGCAGAACATTTCTCAGTAACTATTTTTTTCACTCTTTTTACTCTACGAAATTATCATCGGTGCTACCTGTCTCAAGAGAGGTCATGTCTCCTCGAGCGGGCTGAAACACAGCATATTTTTGTGCCTTAGAAGCTTGAAATCAGATGTGGCCAGCTCCAAGCATGTTAATTGAGAGACTCATAAATGCTGTATTTAACTCTAGTGGTCCTGGAATGATGGGTGTAGTTAGTGTGCATTCCGTTCCATCTATTTGTCTCCCTTCCTGTCTCATTACTTCTGTGTACCCTCTTCTTTGCTCTTCGCGTAATTTCGGAAAGTCTTTGGTAAAGGACATGAGATGTGCTCTGAAACACGAGACATGTACATATGCCACTTTATTTTCCTTCTCCCCAGGTGGAGGAGACACATTTCACAGGAGCATTATCAATGTGGGTGTTGTGGGCACTTGGCAAGAAATCTGTGAATGTAAATTTGGCTACATCCCAACTATAATCTGGAGAGAGAGGGGGCTGTTCCTGTATTCCATCATTTTTTAGGGCCGTGGCTTGCGGCTCATAAGCACTGTGGGCCTCAGGAAATTTGCCCATTAATTCTGCACGTGCTAGCGAGAGCACGGTATCCTGGTATGATCTGGAGTCAGTGGCTGTGTGTCTGTGTATAATTTTAAAAGCACATTTTTCCTTCTACAGAACTTGGAAGCTGCAAACGCTGCTTCCAGTCCCATTTTTACAAGGGAAACAATATTTGAAACATTCTATTGAAAGTTCTTTTGTTAACTTCCCCATTCTGAGTTTTTGCGTGAGAGATTTGCAAAAGGTTAGTTTATCATGGGACAGTTCGGTGCGTTGTGCCCCTGTGGCAGAGAATGCTGGTGTATAATGTGCAGGGGAGCCTGAAATTTCCCATTCTGCAAGTGTGTGCCAAAGCACTCACCCTACTTGCGTTACCAACTGCTCAGTTATACTGGACATGGAAAAACAAAAGGTGGCTTGTTAGGTTAATGCCAGGTGACACAATAAGAAAGACGAATGCTACCACACATTTTCAGCCAGCCTGAAGCCTTTGAAAAAACAGAGGAAGCCGTCCGTCATTCAACAAACAATGGAATTGCTACTAGTTCACCAAAGCATTCACAAGTTGGAAAGGGAAGGAAGCGTCCTGGGTACTGGCATTCCTTGGACAGTATGAAAGGTTACAGGCATACACATGATATACAGAAGCAGGAAGTCAGTCCCTGCGCAGTGGCGCTGTGTTGTACTGTGCACTATGGCTGAGTGATGTACTCCTAACCTACTACCAAAATAATAATAGTGGAAAAAGAAAGAGAATAATCCGGACCTCAAGTGCGATGAGAAATATCGCAGAGGGTCATCTGTCTAATGCAAAGTAAACGTCAAGAGGTCTGTTAGTAAATTCAACAGTTTGCATCAACATAGTATTGTGAAATTTCAAAGTAACATTTGTATTAAGGTGGCTGCTAATCAGTCAATTGACATATAATTAGCATATCAAAGGTCAGCCGCAAAATACCAAGAATCTCAAGGAATCACAATACATTATGTGACAATCAAAGACCATCTCAAAAAATAAAAGCACTTCAAATAAATGCATACAATAAATTAACAGTACTTCAAATTAATGCATATAATGCAAAACTAACACCCTCCCTGTTGTGAGTAGGTGGACCCCTATTTACATCTGGAGACCACCCTTGGTGTCCAGCAGAAGGCAGTGTACCAGAGCGGACCGCTCTCTGGATACATTTTAGTGTTGTTACCAGCACCACCACCAGGGATGTCACAAAAACCGGCACCAAAATACTCATTGCAAAAACCAGGTAAGAAGGACCACCTGCTCGCCCCCTTCAATATCATCATGCTCTCAATAACAGTGCCAAACCGGGGTGCTATTCCAGCATCAACCATAAACCTGGGAAGCATTACCTGCTATTGCTACAATGCGAAGCAATATCAGCTACCACCCAAAATCTGAGGAGAGGAAACCTTCTCCAGCACTCACCTAGTGATGTCCCATCCAGTAATGCCCACCAACCTCTTGTGTTGCTCATGGCTGAAGCCTTTGGCCCCTGGCTGGGGAGTCTCTGCTGGCAAGACAGGGAACTGCAGTACTTCACCCGCTCTGACACACCGTCAGTCAAAGGGCTGCTTAGGATCAGAGAGTCACTGCTGGTATGGAAAATGCTGAATATTTGTCCTCTTTGCCCAGGGGTGAAGGTAACAGCTCAATAAGTAAAATTTAAATTGAAACACAACTGAGTAAATATGGAAACACATGGTCAGGCAGCATAGACAGAGAGAACTGTACCAGTGGTGGTGCAAAATCAATGGGGTCCGTGACCTAACGGTTGCCCAGTGGCAATGACAGCAGACGAAATAAGAGCGGGAATAAAACGAAGGACAGCACATTTAGACGATATACGTGAGAGGAAACCCAAAAACAAGACCAAAACAAATACTCCTCCCCATTGTAACTGGCCCACCGCCAAGGACAACCGAAAGGAAACATGCAGGGAAACGGCAACCGTGTCTGCCAGAGGCGCGAGGCAACAAGACGGTGCAGCACTTGCCCAGTGCCAGAAGTGCACACCAGAGAGACACACAGTCACCAACAGAGCAGCCATTGACAGTGTGGCGACAAACCTAAAAACACAAGAAAGGGAGGGGCCAAGACTCCCATCAGCAGGGCAACCACGGACACCTCACAATGCCAAAAAACCCAACAATGAGGAGTGGAGTGAGGCAGAAGGTCAAAGAGCACATGACAATAGGCACAACAGCCATCAAAGTTGGCTCACAAAGCCATCATTATGTGCTGAGAGAACCTGGGGAAACAGGGAGCAAGAGCAGCCCAGAGATGTGACAACTACTCACAGCTAGCGGCAACATCCAGTCCTGAACAGAGGAAGAGAGAGACCTCGAAGGCAGGGAAGCGTTTTGGTCAGACCTCAGACCTCCGCTCGAAGGGGAAGGCAGCAGCCCGCCGCAGCAGAAGACAAGCATTCTGGAGTCGCAGTCTCTCATCAAATGTGGGAGCCTAAATGAAATAATAGCAATCAGAACATATGATAGAGAAAATGTATTTAGATGATAAGATAATACAAGTATGTGCAGCACGGAGACAGTCAGCATAGCCGATGATTGTCCAGTGATGTGACGTTCCTGACAACTTTTATAGACCCAAACCACAAAGGATGCAGCATCATAATATACGTAACACAAATTAAGCATGGGTCTTTTGAACAACTGTCAACTGTCTATGTTGCGCCATATCATCTATGGTCCGAAATGCACTGTTGCTGACCACGTGTCTTAGTAGGCAGCTTTGGGGACTTTCCACTGTAATGCAATGTATTATGTTGGTACTTTTCCATAACACGTTTCAGAAGCATTTTGCAATACAATATGCTGAAATCTGTGTAGCTAAGCTTTTCTATTTTCGGATCCTTCTTGTGCAAGCCTTGCGTTATAAAAGCAGTTTTACTCAAGACAAAATGGAAACGTACCACCATTTTGTGCAGAGGTTTTTATGTCAACTTAACAGGGTCTGAAGCTTCAAGCATTTGGTATCATATAAGAAAGATGGCTTCTACTGGACCGTACAAAACAAAGACAAACCAAAAGGCAGTCCTTGGACTGCACCACAATTACAAACCAGAACCAACAGCACAAGAGCCAAAGACTAGTCAAACCCCAAGCATTTACACCAGGAATCCAAAACTATTATGTTGCCTGATAGAATGTCCGCAGACACTCTGTACCCAAATCGGCCCTCATACCTACCAAGTGCAATCAAACGGTCCACAGACCATAACAAATATTACTCAAAATGGCGCCATATTCACAAAGAACCAAAGAAAACTTACCTGGTGCACACAGGTCGAACAATATATTCTCCATTTCCGACTCTTCGGACCAAACGGTCAACTCCGAGGGTTTCGCCTTTCAGTACCCCAGCCAGGGTGACCACTGTGCAAGGCACCAACCAATCAGACAGGCGGCTGACGCGGCCCCGTCCTCCACACCAGTTTGCAGGATAGGATGGGTCACCCGATGGGGTCCCTGTTTGGGCGCCAAATGTAGGAAGTGACCTGAATAGGGTCACCCAGATCACTTGTGACCACCTCTCGGCCTTCCAAATAATGAAGAGTGAGCCAGACAGTAGAGAATACAAACCAAAGTTATTTATTAGTGTTGCGCCGCAGCGGAGCTCTGTCTACCCAGTCTCATGAGATAGCTGCAAAGGGAGTGACTCCCCCCAGCATGACAAAAGATATTGCACATTTACAGATCTCTAAGAACGTGCCCAGACTGGAAAATTCCAGTCCAGACACTAGCAAACAAAGGGGGCACAGAAGGATGAGCTACAGTCCAGGGACCGGGTACATGTTATCTCCACTCCAAGTACACTTCGCTCATGCTTCCCATTGGAGCGAAGGTGGGAACAAGCCTATCTAACAGCTGAGGTATGCAACAATAGAGAGTACATTCATTAGTGCAACTGAAATCGACCTTGGAGAAAAATTATCAAATGTGCTGAGGCAAGCAGTACGAGACTGGAGCCTAACTTCGATCATGGAACAGAATGGTGGTTACTAATATAATGGCGCCATGAATGCCAACTTAACCCAGAATAAAATATGAGCAAAGGGACGATAACATTTTCAATTCTAACACTGCTCAACACCCCCACTAATAGACCAGCATTGGCTGGATTCTATTGACAGAGGCGGGTGGCTAACAGGACAAAGATTTAAAGGATGAATCAATTCCACCTGAACTGCTAATATCTGTAAAAGTGGATACCATTCCTTTCCCAAATTCATGTTCAGGCTGGAACACTTGGGCAACCGACCAGCTCCTCCTCCTTTTGCCCGCTCTTCTGTGTCTCGAAGAGCATGAGCCGTAATTCTTATTGGGCCTCTTGGGGCGATCCCAGTGACTGGGGTGGCTCCTTGCAGGGATAGCTGTTCTGACAGACTGTGGAATACACATAGGCTGGGTATGCAGGTGCTTGCAGATTGGTACAATCCCCCTTGGGCTGATCAGGTCCAGGATAGTGTGGCCATGCAAAGGCCAGTCTCTGGATAATTCGGACAAACACAGGCTGATATAGGACACATGGCAAGGCCCAGTACAGACAATAACCACACAAATTTGAAAAAAGGGTCCAAGGAATAAATAATTTAGAGACCCACACCTGATCATATCCCCAGCTCCTACTTAGTGTATAACACAAGAAACACAGGGGGTCTACCAGCTTAATACTAGAGCTGTACTGTCAAAACCGAGTCCACAAGATCTCAGAGTGTGTATATCACAAAGACAGTGGGTTTGAGAGAAAAAAAAGAGAGAAATAGGTGAACTATACATGCATAGAAGGGACTGTTACATCATAGGGTATTGATAAATGGCTAACCAGTCCAAAACAATTCAGATCGAGTTTCCATCAAACAGACTTAATGATCAGTTATATCATTTGGCCAAACCCTTGTGCATAAAGGTTGATCCCTTGATCACAGGGACAGTACCGGCACCTTATCGCTGTTTTGGGATTTGGTCCACCAACATAAACAAAACGTCCATGATGACTGATCTTTTGATGGTATAAAAGACAAGTGCAACAAAACAAATAGTGAAATTAAAATAGGATGGGATGCCCTCCTTCTGACAACTTTATTCTGCGGACAAGACACACCTCCTAATTAAAAACCAGAACAGTGCAAAAAAGACAGTAACAGATATCTGCCTAAAAAGGGCCAACATGTTTCTGCCTAATGGGTGTAAATCCCTTGGCATTCATCAGGGCCTCTGCTCTTATAATAGTTGCACTCCTAGTAGGGAAATAAACAGGATCACCACCATCACCAAAGAAATAAAGATAAAGATAAACCTGGTTAGATACGGTACAACCTGCAGTAACCACAGACTTTCACCCTCCGACTCACTCTGGCTACAGTGAATTTCCTTAATGGTAGGGGAAAGGACCTCACCTCACCTGGACTCTGCTCAGGTATAGGAGGCCCCGCACTATCCGTCGGTGCCACAAGCTTGCATCTGAGGCGCCTCAGATGCAAGCTTGTGGCACTGACGGATAGTGCGGGGCCTCCTATACCTGAGCAGAGTCCAGGTGAGGTGAGGTCATTTCCCCTACCATTAAGGAAATTCACTGTAGCCAAAGTGAGTCGGAGGGTGAAAGTCTGTGGTTACTGCAGGTTGTACCGTATCTAACCAGGTTTATCTTTATCTTTATTTCTTTGGTGATGGTGGTGATCCTGTTTATTTCACTACTAGGAGTGCAACTATTATAAGAGCAGAGGCCCTGATGAATGCCAAGGGATTTACACCCATTAGGCAGAAACATGTTGGCCCTTTTTTAGGCAGATATCTGTTACTGTCTTTTTGCCCTGTTCTGGTTTTTAATTAGGAGGTGTTTCAAGGCCCAGTACAGGCCTCACTCTGCAATTCAGGTCACTCCACGGTTTCATCTTTCAGTACAGTAGCTCAGGTCATGCAGCAACTTCTTTATTGGGGTGGCTTTTTAAGACAAAGGACATGGGGAATGTTTAGAACATGGAACAGAGGATCCTAGTTGAAGGAATATGCTGAAATTATGTGCAGTCAAATGACACTTTCAATCAATTAAACAATGAAAGTCTAAAAAATGATGCTGTGAGTGCCAGTGCAGAACAACGTGCTTGGTTCTCTTTTATAAGTGATACGTGCATGTGACAAACGTGAACCTCTTGTGTGCATAGTAGTCTTCTGAGTAGTCTGTGGAGCACCCCATTCCTTGGTCATTGAGAACTTGTGACTCGAACAACAAGTGGGGCAGTGTGCACCTTCACGTTTGCACTGTTAATGCAGCCGAGAGGTATGGCTCCTCTGTCTGCACTTTCAGAACTGGTTTGAAGTGATTCTTCTTTCAAGTGTTCTTCCCTGACTACTCTCCAGACACAGCTATTAAGTAGAGTGATCTTTTACAAATCGGGGATGCCTCTGGTCTGGAGCACACACACCAGAGGCATAAAGAGGTATAAGGTTTCTACACCTGGCTATCATCAGCTAAACTAAAGAAAGCGATCTGGAAAAAACACATTGCTCGTCCTCACCTAAGGGGGCCCGTCACCTTGCACGACTGAATCTGCATCCCCACTCTGCACCACCACCATCTTCCAAATGGCAGTGCTTCAAGAAGGCTGATCAGCAGCTCCTGCTGAGGAAATGACCTAACTAAATTTCAGAAGGAACCTTGTCTCCTCTTCACCCAGCTTCAGGAATATTAGCAGTACACTTCAACTATCTGGGAAAATAACCTATTTCCATCTTGTACAGCAATTCAGGCTTGAGGCATCCAAAGTGGATCCTGAAGTTGATACACTAAGCATGCACATATATACATTTGTGATTTTAGTACTATAAACTTGTTCAGCGCATAGAAGCAGGACTTTACATTACTGGGCCAGTAGGCCCCCACTCCAGTGACACAGATAAAAAGATCTAGTTACAACTATAGATTCACAAAATATGTTATGCTGCCACCTCCTCTCTAAGTGCAAAACTAGAGCCAGAGACAGTGGTCCTTTGTTGGTTCAATGAGGGTTTACTCGGTGTGCACCTTCAGGTTACATGGCAGGCCGAGGGCCTCACTCATGTCAAGAGACAGGTCTAGTGTGAGGCTAGCACAAAAACCAAAAACAAGGAAACCAGAGACACTTAATAAGGCACTCAGGCCATGGAAATATACCTGCACACGATGTACAGGACATTCCCTTTCCAACACTAACTTAAATGAAAAATAATAAAAAAGGGCAAAAAGGACTTAAGGAACAGGATGACAATGAAGTAATAATTTTCATGTCCATTTCCAACTAGAAGGATAGATACCACGTGCCCTTGCACTCAAACACACTCTCAGTCTGATGCCTGAGACTTCTGTAGCAAAAGATATTGTCTTTGCCATATCCTGATACTTCTTCTGAGAGGAGGAGATACTATATCCTTATCCATTTAGAAGCTTGGCCCAATCTATTCTAGACTCTGCAATGACTGGCGCTGAGATTTCTCATAATTAATAAATAAAAAAAAATCCAAAATCAGTCTGTGTTGTGTTTTGTTCCATCTTTTCCTGAGCATGGGAAATCACTAACAGATCATCCCGGTAAGGATGGAAGTATTCTCCTTCCTCATGTAGGATTGCCATCAAAGGAGCTGCTGTCTTGGTAAAGATTCAGGGAGAAGCCTTCAACCCAAAACTCAAAACTGTCAATGCATTCTGCGCCACAGGATATCTGTTCAACCTGTGATGGGACTTTGATGGGAATATGAAGACATGCATCTTGAAAGTCTATTAAAAATCCCAGTTGGTACTACTAGGGATAACTTGTTGAAGAGTGTTCATGTTCAAGAGAGTAGTTGTTAAAAACGAATCGAGATCTTTTTAATCTATCTTCAGTTTGTAATGACAGGATGATTTCGTTATCAGGAATATTATTAGGTACTATTCTGTTTTCTTGACAAGAGACTGCAATTATCTGCTTCTTTGGAAGCAGAGTCATAACCTTCTTCTATGGTGTATTGCTCTCTTCTACATCATAAGGCCAAGAATTTGGAAGAAATTGCAAATTCAGAAGGACTATGGAATACTTTTCCAATGAGTAGCTTTTGAGCTACTGGTAGCTCTCCAGCTACCTGTAAGCAGCTCTCCTGAAGATTTTGCTTGGTTAAATTAATGTATGTATACTAAAACTGAAAAGTATTTCTTTTCAGAACTCATAAGTTCATATTTAGAGAAAAATGGTTGAATTTCCAGAATATATTTAAAGAGGATATTTGACTGACAAAAATAAAATGATGTTGGGGAGCACTTATTACTAATATTATTAACTTGCTGCCAGTGACATTGCAGCTATGGCTGATATGCATTACCCAGGTAAGGGCATTCCACATTGACAATGTATTTTTTACATTACTACTGGCAACCATTGCCTCTAGCAGAGGTGATCACTGCTAGGGATCTTGCATTTAGTTGTCACGAATGTTACCTTGTCTAATGTGGTTACTATTACATATCTGATAATATTAGTAGCTCAGGAGAATTTTCATTGAACAGAAGTAGTTCTTATTACAGAAAAGGTTGGAGACCCCTGCTTTAGACACTATTCATAGTACCCTTCTGTCCTGGACATAATTTCTTGGCACACTCTGAAAGAGAGTCAAACAATACCCTGCCATCACTGGAACTGGAAAAATCAAGCTCCTTGTATAGACAGGAGTGCCAATGTTGATTTACTTTTCAATATAGAAGATTATTTGAGATGGGTTTTCCAAAGACACCCTAAATTGATATGATGAAAGTGATATTTATTTGATGAAGATACACACTTCTTTCCTCTGCTGCGATCATAAGGTCTCTTGCTTCTTTCAAAATACCTTAACCCCTAGTGAAAAGATTGGACATGTTTTTCAGTATTAAAACATTTATGAATCACTGATTCCACCTCTTCCCTGAAAAGACTATTCCATTGAAAGGGTATCTTCAAAAGGCAGCAGTTTTTTCTGATTCTAGTTTCAAACCTCTCAAATACAAGTATCATCCTACAGCCTCAACACCACAAGGACTCATCAGTTAAGCTTTGGGCATTTTGAAGATCACATATGAAATTCATTTAGCTTATGTTCACATGAAAGGTAACAATTTTGACATGTCTTTCGCATTTTGCACACCTGTGGACAAAGACTGAAAATATTTTGCCAAAAGCTGAGGCAGCTTTCATTGCCGTACATAATCTGTCATATCCTCTCTTTATAGAAGCTTCTGCCTTTTTATCTTCTGCATGTGGAAGGGTGATGTCCTCTATGACAGTTGTTGTCTGACCTGTCAAGTTTGCCAACAAAGAATCCCACAACTAATATTTGAGGCTACTCAATGTCCCCCTGTTCAATGAAATATAACCTTCGCATTATTCTAAGAATCAATTGTCCCTAGGGATCTCTTCCTACCCTCTTAAGAAAACCTTAAACAGCAGCATTAATCAGCAGCATGAGACTGAATGCCCCTGTAATTGTCTGACCCACTCATCATTCATAGAAGATTGTTCTTCATCAGGTGGAAGGTGGAGATTCAAATTTAGATAGGGCACAACCTTTGTAAACCCTGCTTATGAATGTATTTCTCTTTCAAGACAGAGGCTTTGTCTCCTTTCCCTTCTTCATCATAATTAAGGGAGGGCCTTATTAATGACTCATTAGAGATCAATGAACATCATCTTTGTGAAAAATCGAATCTATCAGGAGAAGCAAAACCTCCAGTCTGCCCCTATTTATGCTTATTAAATAAATCTGGAATAGATCTCACCAGCATCTGTATATGATTGTATGACTTTTCAGGAATAGGCACTTGTTTTCTGATACATGTCTTATTGTACTATAAAAGACGATTGCCCATCTGGGTGAAGGGGGTAGTAAATTATGCTATGTATACAAATGTATAGCACCCGGTGGTGTGTGGATTTTTATTTACCCTACATAAATTAAGTAAAACAGTAATGACCTCCCTAGTGTTATCAAAATTGGATTACTGCAATGGCTTATACATCAATTTACAATCCAATCTACTCAGAAGGTTACAGGCGGTACAAAATGCAGCCGCTAGACTAGTTCTGGATGTTCCCAAATACCATTCCATTAGATCAGGGATTCCGGAATTGCATTGGCTCCCGCTTGGTCAGCGTGTTAAATTTAAGTCTCTCTGCATTGCACATAAGGCACTGCACAAAGAAGGACCACAATTTCTGTGGGATTCATTTAGTTGGTATACACCAAATAGACCGCTACGCTCGGCCAATGCCTATCTGATGCCCACCTCCAGATTTAAAAGAAAGATTGGAACTCCTTCCGCTTAACCCCTTGCATGCGCGGTGAATTTTCACACTGTGCGGGTCATGTACATAGTGGGCGGGATTCAGACGGCCCCGTGCCGTCGTGAGCACACGCCCACCGTCATGAGCATGCAAGGGGTTAATCCTAGGAGGACTTCCTTCTTGCTTAACTTTAGGAAGCTATATAAGACATGGCTTTTCAGAAACTAGTTTGTCCTGACACAGTATTGGAAGACCGGAAGCACCTAGATACCCACGGGTATTAGTGCGCTATATAAATTGTTATAACATAACATAATTGTTTTAGCGTGACCCTCGGGATACCTGATAGCAACGAGGGTAATTATTTCATAAAAAGATGTCCAATTAATGGTCCTTTCCTTTATGCATACATAATTTTAAAGGTGTCATCCTTAAATACTGGAACAAGAAGCTATAGATTTCTGTAAAACTGCCAAATGCCAAGTGACATGAGCATCCTGACTTACGCTAACATGTGCAAGGGTAAAAGCCCAGGCCAAAAACACAAAGTCTGACTAAAACAGGAAAAAGGACATAATATAAGGAGAAAAGGACTCAGAAGAAATTATTATATGATAAAGTACAAAGTTTAATTAATAAAATTTGATATGAACATATTCTTTGATACACATAATTAAAACAGAAGGGATAAAAAATAGATTTTTGTAAAATAAGCTATTGCTACCAAGAAATATACATAGATCACGAAAATATTGTCAACATAATGATAATGCCCCGAAATTGTTGAGGATGCTGATTTCTGTCGACGCGTTTCAACACACTCTTTTGTGCCTTCCTCAGGACAATATCAGCAAAAATCTGCACTCGTGTGCACACCCGTTAGATTTATAACGATCGATGGGCAACCGGCTACAGGCCCCGAAACATGCTGGTAGAGATAAACACAGTCATTTTCTTTTGCCCTGTTCAATAACACCGGAGCGGAGATAGAGACAAATTTTTCTTTTTCAGCCGTCAGGTTCCTACAAAGTGTTAAGGCGCGAATGTTGTTCAGTAAGCTGTTCTGTGCAGCCTTTTTATGACTGGGTAGTGCCGCGACGTAACAGGAGCCTGATTCAACCCTGTTATCTCACCATCCTGACTTACGCTGACAGATGTGTTTGGTGAATGCAGACTTCATTGCAACCCTCCAGATAAGAGCCAGTACCAGATGCCTTCCTGTGGCTGCATTAGACAAAGTACCCTGGGGGTGCAACAGGTGTTTACGCCATGCTTTTTGCACTCCCCCCGTCTACTGTCCCCCCATTTCTCCCCCTCCCCCGGGCACTTGGGTAATACAGGAATGGCCCAAATGCGTGGGCTGCCCTTCTCTAATATGGGTCAAGCTAGTTCACATGTAGCACCAGAGCGACCTGAAAGGGGCGTTCCCTCAGTTACATGGAAGAAAGATGGTTGGAAATTATCACAGTGGGAAGGACGCCCACAGATAGATTTTAGTAGGTCGCAGTCAAGGTCAGGTGGATGAGGGGCAGCCTGTGGGAACGGGCGACTAGTGATGAGAGATATAAAACAATGAAGAAGATGTGAGAGACTTGAAAGGAAATAGAAGTCACAGAGGTTAAAGAATGACAAAGTGAGAACCTGCAGGGAGCTAGCGAAGAGAGACAGATATGAGGGACTAAAGAGGTGATAGACTAAACAGCTGCGGCCCGTGCAGGTAAGAGCGGTAGGGCAGTTGGGTCGGGGGGCATTTTGACCGACGATGACAAGGGGAAATTAAATAAATAATTAATGTTCGCTCGTCATTGTCAGTTGAAATCCACCCCCCATCCGGCCCCACCGCTCTTACCTGCACAGGCCGTGGCTGAGACTAAAATGAGACGAGAGACCAGAAATCAGACGTGTGTGGTACATTAGAGAGACCACGGCACACGTCCTAAAAAAATAAGTGGGGGAACCTCCAAGTTAGGTGGTCACTGGAAGTGACGTCACAACAGGAAGTGCCAGCATGAAATGTAGTCCCCTCTCATTACACGTCTTTTCACTATGGCTCCTGTAACGAGCCTTATCTCTCTCATGCTGGAGAGACAAAGGTACCACATATTTGTCGGCTGTGGTAAGACTATCTCGGAAGGGTCAATGTGTAGGAGTAGACATGTCATAGCTTTCTCCACTCACCGTGACACTGCCCCCTCTGTCCAAGCCCCAAGGCACGCCTCATGAGCTGCCCTTGCAGCGTCACTCCACCCCTCTGTTCATAGCCTGACTCCTGCCACTTGGTTCTCCGCTGGGACATTCTCCCCTCTCGAACGTTCTTCTATTCTGTTCTTCTCTCGTGTGTCCTCGTTCATCTGCTTCTCCCCTTTCGGTGCCATCTTCCTCTTCTCACTCAATCATCCCTTGCTCTCAGCCTGCCTCCACCACTACTAATTGAAAGTCTAGCTTTTGGGCAGGGGGGACGGCGTCCACCTGGTAAAATAAGTGGGGGGCGCCGTCCACCCGTCTGTTACCCCGACTCGAGCCCTGAGAGAGACAGATTAAATTGAAGACACTAGAGACTGCCCCGATAAGAGAGACCTGCATTCCGTGCCACTGGGGCACTTTGGTATTACAGAAGGGCCACAAAAGAGTGTGCAGCCTTTTTTTAAATGCATATGAAGCAAACATTCATCTTGAACTCTGATTCTAACCAGCGGTCACCATGCAACAGATGAGGATTGAAGGCCCAATTCAAAAAGTCATTATCGCACCTAAGTTCAACCGAAGTACACGTATGGAACAACATACGTATGTAAAATCATGTCTTTATTCACAAATGTGAATTGACACTGGACTAAACCTGTTCCTATGAGTGCCGACTGGGCTCTCCAGGTTGGGAATGCTATGGAAAGTTGGTGAACTCCAACACACTTGAATCTGTAGGAGTTCACATTTTCACAAATCTTCTCAAACCTGGATAGAGCTGCCGATTGCATGGGTGGGGATACGAAGGAACACCACCATAACTGATCCAGAAGGGGGAGGGGTGTGGAGAGAATTTCTCCAATGCTTTTCCGTAGCCAAAAAGCTAAACAAATTTAACAAATGCAGTTAAGCACATTACACATCTGTTGCAACTTGTAATTCTAAGTAATCGTGGGAAGCTGATATCGTCACAACTTCCCTGGAGTATGATTGGTATGTTTTCGAGAATTCCAAGAAAGTCAGCAATTCACTTGAACGTAGGTGCAAAGCTGATAAGTTTCCCCGGTCCATGCCTGTCTAGTTATAGCCCAGTGCCGGTGTTTTCCTGTCACTTGTATCCTGGTTTTACACTGGGTTAAATAAGACTCCAAGTGCTCCTCTCGGATGTAAGGCTTTCCCCCTGTAGCAGCCTGGTATTGACTTGCTTATTTCATTACTTGCTGTGTACCACCTATCTGCGATTTTTGTGATTGTAACTGTTTGGTATTCTTATATGATATCGTTACTGGCTCTGTATTCTCCCTCTCTTCTCACGGTGTATCATTTGTATGTGAGTTTTGTGACTGCAACTGTTTGGCATTCCTTACTGGAGTAGTACTCCCCCTTTCATTCTTTTGTAAAGCGCTCTGATATCCCTCGGGATCTGGTTAGCGCTATATAAAACTTTATAAATAAATAAAATAAATACAATACTAATCAGGAACTAGCCGATCTAGTCACCCCAGGACCCCCGGGAAGCTTGGCAGCTGTGCATATAATCTAAAAGATTACATTTACGTTTTTGCCTGAACTGTGTTCCTGAAACGTATTATTCAACCCGTGGTTCTGACAGACCTGTGAAACTTCATTTCTGACATCAGGGACCTACATATCAAACATAAAACAGATTCGCCAGTTATTAGAGCCGCAGCAAACAACTGTAGACTGTCATTTACCGAAGGCAAGGCCGTCCTTGGGAATACAATGAGCAATACCTCGTTAAACGAGGGGGTGCAGTGCTTTAAATAGGCCACGCGCTGGATGCAGCACGCTTGTTTGACTTCGGCACACTGCACGTGGTCGCCCGAACGCAGGTGGAACCTTTGTCTGACGCTTTCGATGACAGACGCAGCAAACATTAAACAAACACGGACAGACTTGTGCAGCCGCTTAGCCTTTCCAATTGACGGTTTGTACATTTTGGTTGCCAGAAGCGATTAAACTTCATGGGAACCACAGAAGACAAAAAATGACCGAGGCCCAGTTCATGACGTCCCTCTTCACGTCTCTGACAAGAAAGAGTGAGCTGCAACTAAAAATAACAAATTTTAAATGTACGTTCAAGTCCTGGAAAAGATACAGAATTGCTAATAAAAAGAGGACGGCAGCGCCCGTCCATCTTTCCCATGGCCTGTTATTCCTAAAGCCTAAAGGAGCCTACCTGGTCTCCAGCTTGCACTTCTTCAAGCACTACATCACTTGGCCTAGTCTGCATTTTTTGGAGTCATTACCCCCACACAAGTCTTCCTCTTCACAGTCATAACTATAAAGGGTGTATCAAAGCCAGCAAAACACCAAAACACATTAACTTACTACACGAACTCAAAAAGTTTAATTCGACAGTTGTTTGATTGTAGATTTTAAAACAGAAGCTCTGAAATGTTAGGAATTATTAGAAGATAAATACAAAAGAAATAGAAAAGGGTTCTGAGCAATGTTCCCTCTAATTATTGTTTGGCTGTGGGGCAGCCCAGCGTCTGTCCATTTCTTTCCAAGCTGTGTGCGCAAATGAAACTCAACAGGAATCACAATGCCACTAAGCATGCAACTTCTAATGGTTATTGGGGGAAAACTAACGGTTTAATTATTTAAAGAAATGGAATGAAAATTAAATATTTCGCTAGTATTAGTTTTGCTAAAAGCTACAAGCATTAGAGAAAATTCTAGATCCGATAGTAAAGCTTCTGAAATGATCCAATATTTGACAATCTGCCAGCCCAACCAGAATAATTATTGATCTGAGGCAGAACATTCTTTTACATTCTCTTTCATTTATTTGTAGGGTGCCAGATGCTGTCTGGTGCATGGTAGAAATTGTTATAGGCACAGCACTAATCATGCTCATCTCGGAAATTAAGCCATATCTGATATGAAGAGAAATATCATCCATCATATATCTATAAGAGGAGATGTAATTAATGCCTGTCTAATGTACCATGCCAGAAAAAAAATTCCATCAGAATTCATGTGGCTGGAGAATATATCTTCAGAATTACCATGCCACAGATTAAGTCAATTAGAATTTCTTTGCACTTTAAAGTTATTGTGCCCATATAAGAGTGCAACTGAAACAACAAGCTCCCAGTAGTGCTATCTGTAAATATCTACTGGATGTAGTCTTACGGTTAGAGTGGTCGACCTCGAAGCTGGGGAACTGGGTTCGAGTCTTGGCAACGACACTAAAACATCCTGTGATTCTGGGCAAATCCCTTAATCTCCCTGTGCCTAACAAAAATGAATGTGTCCTTCTGTAACAATACTGGTGCTCATGTAAGGCGCTCTGATACCCGATTTGTTGGGTCTAGTTCGTGCTATATAAAACTCCCCCCCAAAAAAAGTATATATAATAAGCATATGAATATACAGATAATCTGAATATGCCAGTCAGAGCTAATGAGTCAACAAACATTTGCTACATGATTCAAATACTTCAGTTACTCCGCCACCAAACATGTCCCGGTGCGCAGGGCTGGACTGGGAACTGAAAGCAGCCCTGGCAAATTTTGCCAGACTAGCCCCTGTCTGATGCGTAGCAAGCGAGAGCAGCGAGCGAGCCCTACTGCTACTAGGGGGATGTGGGGGCTTCTCCCCCCAAGAAAAATTTGGAAAAAGAGACCAACATGGTGAATTTTATAGCACATTTTTCATTACATATTCAATTTATCAACTTTCAAAGCACAGTAAATAGTAGATGATCACCTTAAAGAACATCAGGTTACCCTCCCAGTCATATGTACCAATTGACATTCTTTCAGAGAGCACCAAAAATAGACAAGTAGGGAATCAGAGAGAACAAAGTAAAAGTGAGACCAGCCCCCACATGGTGTGTAGCGAGCAAGCACAGTGAGCAACCACTACTAGGGGGAGTTTAGGTGGGGTTGTCCCCCAAGAAAGGTTTGGAGACAAAAAGGACAAACAAAGCATTTTTCAACTGATTTTCTCTCCTAAACCCCACTGATGACATCACCATGTCTGCAACGAATGAGGCAATTCCAATAATTGATCACGTTTTCCATGTACAACTGAGCCAGTTCATAGGTATAATGGATGATTCATCACAATGCCCTGGAGCCAGAGAATATTTAAAGTCATCATCTTTGTGCCATGGTCTCTCCTGGGCTGGGTGCTTGTGGTCACTGCAGGGGTGCAGTGCTGCCAGAGACCACAGGCCATGACAATAGGCGCTACTCCTGTTTCCCAGACATTACCTTGCATTCTGGGATATGTAGTTTTGTTTTCCAGTTATGGGCCTGGGTCTAGATTTTCATGCAAAGTGCTGAGGCTAAAAGGTCACAGTGGGGTGAAAGCATCACACGCTGGTCAGGAGTCATTTTACAGTCTATTTTTCAAAGCGAATCACAATTTCATCAACTAATGGTAAGAAAAATGAAGACAATAAAGGTTTTTGATACAGTGTTTTGGCTTCCTCATTAGCTACCACTCACTACACCTAGTCTCTGTATGTGTGCCCACATACTTGGATCTACAGGATACTGCTGACATGATGCCAGTTACCAAGTGGCTTTTCCTGGTGCCACCAACTTACTTTCCCATCCCCCTCCAGCAGCGGTGTGCTCCTGCACCAGCCGGCATCCCATGGTGGTACACACATCAGACTGCCCTTGCATGTGTGAGCACCCCTTAACATGTTGGTACACCTCTTGCAGCACCCACTACAAGCATCTTAGGTCACAACGATTACTGGCCTGGCAGTGTGTGCGCACAAACCCAATGCCACCTTCTCTTCACCCGAGGGCATTTAGCATGCAGGGTGCCTAGTATGTTAAACCACTGAGACGCACATTACCCCCAGCACCTAATCTGCAGAGACTACATACAAGTCAATCATGGCCAGTGCTAAACATACGAAGGAAAACAGCTTTCCACACACAGACATCGGAGGAACAAAAATACAAGCGTCATCTGTGGTTTGAAATCTCATTATAAATGCTTTGCTTTAAAATACCATAACAGAACACCAATATAAAAATAAATACAGGACTGCAAGTACCAGAATGCACTCTGCCTTGCAGAATTCTTATATACAACAATGCGCACTGTACTTGCAATTTTGATTTTCATTTTATAAATGCAGGAATTCAAGTTCCATAAAGCAATATCCCATGAGAAGGTATGATATTCATGTAATTTTGAGTTTCATTCTGGTTCTGTAAGTACCAGAGTGAAATCTATCAATCACAGATATGCTACAAAAATACAAACTGTACATGTTGCTTTGATTTTCATTTTATAAATGCAGGAGTACAAGTACCAGAATGCAATATTCCTCCTATGTGTATTATATAGTACACACTAAGTACATGTTCTGCTGGTTTTAGTTTTACAAATGAAGGACTACAAGTATCAAAATGCATCCTAGGTCATTTAAAGCATAAAACACACTGTACATGTTATTTTCATTTTACAAATGCAGGACTCCAAGTACCAGAATGCAATATTCAATGTACATGCATGATAGGAAAAATGCACACTGTTATTTTGATTTTCTTTTTACAAATGCAGGACTGCAGCTACCAGAATGCAATATCGAATAGACAACAAGAACGCATGCTGCTTGTGTAGTTTAGATTCTCCTCCTATGAACGCAGGCTACAAGTACCAATCAATCAATCAATCAATGACATTTATAAAGCGCACTACATACCCGTAGGGTCTCAAGGCGCTGGGGGGGGGGGAGAGGTGCTGCTACTGCTCGAACAGCCAGGTCTTCAGCTTCTTCCTGAAGGAGAGGTGGTCTTGGGTCAGGCGCAGGTCGGTCGGGAGGGAGTTCCAGGTCTTGGCGGCCAGGTAGGAGAAGGACCTTCCTCCTGTCGTCGCTCTTCGGATGCGGGGGACGGCGGCGAGGGCGTGGTTGGCTGATCGGAGGTGGCGTTTGGGAGCGTAGAAGTTGATCCGGCTGTTGAGGTAGCTCGGGCCTTGGTCGTGTAGGGCTTTGTGTGCGTGGGTGAGGAGGCGGAAGGTGATTCTTTTGTTGACGGGGAGCCAGTGAAGGTCTCTCAGATGTCCGGAGATGTGGCTGGTTCGTGGGATGTCGAGGATGAGTCTGGCTGAGGCGTTCTGGATCCGCTGGAGTCTCTTCTGGAGCTTGGCGGTGGTACCGGCGTAGAGGGCGTTGCCGTAGTCCAGTCGGCTGGTGACGAGGGCCTGGGTGACGGTCTTCCTGGTCTCGGTGGGGATCCACCAGAAGATCTTCCGTAGCATGCGTAGGATGTTGAAGCACGCCGAGGAAACGTTGTTGACTTGCCTGGTCATGGAGAGGGAGGAGTCCAGGATGAAGCCCAGGTTGCGTGCATGGTCTGTCGGTTTGGGTGCGGTGCCCAGGGCGGGAGGCCACCAGGAGTCGTCCCAGGCGGAGGGTGAGGAGCCCAGGATGAGGACCTCCGTCTTGTCCGAGTTCAGTTTCAGGCGGCTGGTCGTCATCCACTTGGCTACCTCTTTCATCCCTTCGTGCAGGTTGGCTCTGGCGGCGGCGGGGTCGTTGGTCAGGGAGAGGATCAGCTGGGTGTCGTCGGCGTAGGAGATTATGTTGAGGTTGTGTTGGCGTGCGATGGCCGCGAGGGGGCTCATGTAGACGTTGAAGAGGGTGGGGCTCAGAGAGGATCCTTGAGGGACGCCGCAGATGACTTTGGTGGCTTCTGACTTGTACGGTGGTAGGCGGACTCTCTGAGTTCTTCCGTCGAGGAAGGAGATGACCCATTCCAGCGCCTTGTCCTGGATTCCGACGTTGCTGAGGCGCTGTACTAGGGTGCGGTGGCAGACAGTGTCGAATGCCGCGGAGAGGTCTAGAAGGATGAGGGCCGCTGTTTCTCCGTTGTCCATCAGGGCTCGGATGTCATCGGTGGCGGCGATGAGGGCGGTCTCGGTGCTGTGATTGGCTCGGAAGCCGGACTGAGAGGGGTCGAGGGATCCATTCGACTCGAGGAAGGCGGCCATCTGCTTGTTGACGGTCTTCTCGAAGACTTTGGCTGGAAACGGGAGGAGCGAGATGGGGCGGTAATTCTTGAGTTCGTTGGGGTCCGCTGTGGGTTTCTTGAGTAGAGCGCTGAGTTCGGCGTGCTTCCAGCTCTCAGGGAAGGCGGCGGTGTCGAAGGATGTGTTGATGATGTCTCGCAGGTGGGGTGCGATGACAGCGTCAGCCTTGTTGAAGACGTGGTGAGGGCAGGGGTCGGTCGGTGATCCGGAGTGGATGGAGTTCATCGTGCGGATGGTGTCTTCGGTGCTGATCGGGGTCCAGGCGTGGAGGGTGGTGGTGGGGGGTGGTTGTTCGGTCTTGGTGTGCGTTGGTTGGTTGTTGAAGCTGTTGTGTATGTCCGCGATTTTGTTGTGGAAGTATGAAGCGAGGGAGTTGCAGAGGTCTTGCGATGGGGTGATGTCGTTGTTTCCTGCGCTGGGGTTGGATAGCTCTTTCACGATGTTGAAGAGTTCCTTGCAGTTGTGTGCGTTGTGTTCCAGCCGGTCCTTGAATGCAGTTTTCTTGGCGGCGCGGATCAGCTGGTGGTGCTTCCGGATGGCTAGCTTGAAGGTGGTCCTGTTGTCCTGTGTAGGTTCCCTTCTCCAGACTTTCTCGAGGGCTCGGCAGTTCTTCTTGGAGCACTTGAGTTCGTCGGTGAACCACGGGGCTTTCTTGCTGCCGGGTCTGCTGGGCGGGGTCCTCAGTGGGGCGAGTTCGTCCGCGCAGTTGCTGATCCACTTCGTGAGGTTGTCGGCGGCCTGGCTGGGGTTCGCTGAGCTGGCAGGAGGGTGCTGGCTCAGGGAGGTGGCGAGCTGGTCTGCTGTGATCTTGTTCCAGCTTCTGCGGGCGGCCTGTTGCTGGTGGTGGTGGGTCGTCGTTCTCTTAAAGGTGAAGTGGACGCAGCTGTGGTCCGTCCATTGAAGCTCTGTGGCGTGGCTGAAGTTGATGTCTGTGCTGGAAGAGAAGACTGCGTCGAGTGTGTGTCCGGCGAGGTGGGTGGGGGTGGACACCAGCTGCTTGAGTCCAAGATTGGCGAGGTTGTCGAGCAGGGTGCTGGTGTTGCGGTCGTTGTTGTTCTCCAGGTGGAAGTTGAGGTCCCCCAGGAGGATGTAGTCGGCGGAGGGGAGGGCATGCGGGCTGATGAAGTCAGCGATGTCCTCGCTGAATGGTGTGCGTGGTCCCGGGGGTCGGTAGATCAGGGTGCCTCTGAGGGTGGTGTTCAGGTCGGTGTGGATCTGGAAATGCAGGTGTTCGGCGGTGGTCAGGGTGTTGTCGGTGCTGGTCGTGAGACGGATGGTGTTCCTGTGGATGATGGCGATGCCTCCTCCCATCTGGTTGGCGTTGCGGTCCCTCCGGACGATCTTGTAGCCCTCTGGGATAGCGATGGCGATGTCGGGAGCTGAAGAGGCGTTCATCCAGGTCTCTGTGAGGAAGGCAACGTCAGGGGCTGTGGTGTCTAGGAGGTTCCAGAGTTCGATGGCGTGTCTGTGGACGGAGCGGGTGTTGAGCAGGATGCACTTGAGGTGGGTGCTGCTGGTGTTCGGCTTGGCGGGTGCTGGTGCGAGGCAGGTCCGGATGCAGGTGAACTTGCAGGCGTGGCAGCTGAAAGGTCCGTGGGTGTGTCGTGGTGTGGCTTGGTGGCATTCTGGGAGTCGGCCGGTGTTGAGAGCGATGAGGGTGGCGGCGGAGTACGTCAGGCGTGTCGATCGGGGTCTTCGTGGGCCAGGGTTCCTGGCGCTGGGCGCGATCCGGTCGCGGACGGGCGCAGACGGGCTTACCTTTGGCGCGCCTTCGGCGCACAATCGGCGCGCCCGCTGCGCGTGACCGCTGCGCGTTCGCACGGTCGCCATATAAGGCGAAGTGCGCGGGTGGGCGGAGCAGCTGGGAGGCGGGAGCGGGGAGGGAACAGAAGGAAAAAAGGGGCGGGGTCTGCGGTGGTGGCGGGAAGCGGGGAGCGGGGAGGGAAGACGGAGGGCGGCGAGGTAGGCGGGCAAACAGGAAGGAAAAAGCTGACACGGAAACAAAATACCAAAAACAATACAAAAGGCGATTAAGACGCTAACACGGGCACAGAAAAAAGAAAAGGAAAACAGGCACAAATGCAGGTCAAAACAAGGCCAAAACAGCCAACAGCGGAGTCAGCCGGCAGCCGGCAGCGAGGCAGGCAGCGAGGCAGAGGGGAAGGCAATGGGCACACGCAGCAGCTGGTGGCCGTGCGGCGCGGGGGTGTCCCACAAGTGGGTCACAGCACACAAAATGCGAAACATGGCAAGATAAGTTGTAAAAACAACTGAGGTGGTAAATCGTAAATCTCTAGTCACACACTGATCTGCTAAAAAAAGGAGGGATGCTATCTCACTCACTCAGCACTCCCTCATACCCCAGGACCTAAGCTCCTTACTAGCCAAGCGCCTAGGAGGCATCACGTGGTTCTTGGTAGCGCTATAGATACTCATCACACAGACCTAGCTGCAGATATTGGTGTGACGCAAACCCCCCTCCCCCAGCAAAATGAGCTGAGTGGACACTGAAACTCTCATACCTCACACACATTCTTAGTATGGAGTCTGAACTGGGGCCCTTAAAGGTGGACCAACACCACCGCAAGGGCCTGCGCTGGGCCCCTGGCTGCAGAGAGACATAAAGGCATCATGTCAGTGCTATGCAAATCATGAAAATAAATGAAAACATATAAAAAAGCTTATTTTTTAAATTCATTAATATGCGTGAAATTTTGCATACATTGAATATATTGATATGACGCACATCCCTTTATAACTGACCACCTCTTTGCCAAGCAGTCCTTTCATTAAGCTCTGAAGGAAGGGCGATGCTGACCTGTTACAAAGCCAGCATAACAAAACACGGCAAGCCACAACAATGATGCTGTTTGTCTCAACCGGATGCCTGTGCCAGTCTCATCGTCTCCAGCATGGCTTGGGGCGGCATAAATGCTATACTGGATTGCATTTGCATTGCATGCAATTTAAACGGCTGGCGTCCAGTCATAATTAAATAGATTTACCTGCGGGCCGCTCTTTCCCAGTCCTGTCTCTGGCCTCTGAGATGCCGGCCTCTGAGATGCCGGCCTCTGAGATGCCGGCCTCTGAGATGCCGGCCTCAGAGTCACACGCACTTTTTAATGGGCGAGCCCAAATGCGCATGTCATGATGAGCGTCACCAGGCAGCAGAGACCCTACCCTAAGGTAAAATTAACTGTATAACCCCAGGGCGCAGACCTGGAGGCAGGGACATCTGCACGCTGTGCACTTTTACAACTATATGAGCGTCATCATCGTCAGGTCAGGTGGTTTTTAATCAGTGGTCGAAGTGGGGGGAAAAAAAGAAAGGGAACTGTGGGCGGAGAATTCGAGGGCAGGTATAACCCAAGGATTGGATCAGTGGGCGGAGTCAGAGGTGTGGCCAGAATGTGCCAAACATCCCAATTTTTTGTATTTGTTTGGCATTTCACCGAACAGTTACAGCTTCTTTTTTTAAATGTATTTATTTATTTATTTATTTATTTATTTTCTTTTATCCTCATTTGCCTTGCCCTCCTCTTAATTAGCCTCCAACTGCCATGCGCGTCTTGGGTCGAGGTGCGTGGTTTTTACTGTTACCCTCCTGACGACAAATGCAAAAACCACAGTTGATGGACAGAATGCAGGACAATGTCATACATTCACCCCAGTACAGAGATCTGGGCCTAAATCTATCACATCTGTCACTTTCACTTCATTTTAAAACTGGGCTATGCAAGGACAATCTTTAAACATATGGATGTCCGAGGCCCCGATGCAATTGCACTTATTACATTTCTTTCCTGGGATAAATTTAGACAATTTTAGGGGGGAGAGGTAGGCTCGATGTATCGTGAAAAAATGGTTGCGCCTCAGCCATGCAGGTTTAACAGTTTTACATAACAGTGTGCAAGATTTCTGCCAGATGTCTATGCTTTGGGCCCCTAGTTCTGTTGCCCATATTTCCTCCGGGAGAGTAAACTCTCCATCTATCTCCTCTAACAGATTCCAGTACCACTGCGTTAGCTCTTTATCCCCCCCTTGTCGTTCTACCAATATTTGTTCTATGGTACTATACTCCCTAAGTGTTACCCCTGACCTACCCAGAGCTTTGACCCAACTATCTAGTTGGATAAACTTGAATCTCGAAAACTCGGGCCCAGTTGTTCCCGTTGCTCCTCCTAGGACCTCAGTGTCTCTCCTGCGAGCAATTCTCCCCATGTTGTTATTCCTCCATCTCTCACCGGTATTGCCAATCTGTCTTTCAAACATAACGGTAAGCCAGAGGAGTCCCAGATAGGCGCATAGTTTGAAAAATACAGCAAACCTAGTCTTTTCCTTATCTGTGCCCAGGTTTTCGCCTGGGACATAAGGATTTTTAACTTTACTTTTTTAAAGTATTTTTGGTCCCCGAATTTAAACAAGAATCCATTGGTTGGTAGTGCAGCTCCACCCAACATGGCTTTAAACATTGCCCCAGCAGATGTATTATAAGGTGATTTTAAAAGCATTCTGGAATGGGACAACTGAAAGGCCCATGCATAGTACTGCAGGTCGGGCAAGGACAGCCCCCCCTTTTCTCTCGTCCTCCTCAACTTCTTCCATTCTACTCTCGACGATTTATAATTCCAGGTAAAGGAATTTAACTCTCTCTGACACTTCTCCAAGGTTTTACTATCAAATGCCAGGGGGATATTGTTGAAGATAAACGTACATTTAGGGAGGAGAGACATCTTTATCAGACTCACTCTGCCTAAGAGGGTTAATGGAAGATTGGACCATGATTTTAACAGTTTCCTACACTCATTATACACTCTCTCTAGGTTGGCTAGAGCAATGTTACAGACATCTTGTACCACCCGGATACCCAGATATTGCATTGAGTTGGTCACATCCAGCTGTAAGTTGGGGATGTTCCATCCCATGATGTCAGTTTTACTAACATTTATCTCATACGCCGAGATGCAACCAAACTCTTCGGCTCTCTTGATGACCGCTGGGAATGATGTCGTCTGCATAAAGTGCCACCCGTCTTTCCCACTCCCCAAATCTGAATGATGGAATATTTTCATCTCCCCTTAAAGTTTCTGCAAATGGTTCGATGTACAGATTGAAGAGGAGAGGGGAGAGCGGGCAGCCCTGTCTCGTACCCTCAAGATTTTAAAAGAGTCAGACAATGTACCATTAATTAGTAGCCGTGCTGTTGGAGCATTGTACATAAGTGATACCGTACGACAAAACTACTCACCGAAGTTAAACTTCTTCAGAACAGCACCTAGATAGGGCCAATTGACCCTATCAAAGGCTTTAGTCGCATCTAGGGTGAGTGTTGCCAACGGAAGTGAAAAGGTTGAGGCTATATCTATTGCCCCCATCAAATCATACGTCAGGTCAGATAGCTGGCGTCCTTTGATGAAACCCTTCTGGTCCTGGTGTATGATTTCCCCCACTACTGAACCCAATCTAGATGACAAAATGGAAGCAAAGATCTTATAATCGCTGTTCAGTAATGATATCGGGCGGTAAGACCCACATAAGGTTGGATTTTTGCCTGGTTTAGGGATCAATACTATGGTAGCCTCACCCCAAGAGTGGGGGGATCTTGTCCCTTCCCCAAGCTTCCGTTGAAGAGGGCCGTTAGAATAGGGGCAATAGCATCTCCCAGGGCGCGATATACTTCACCTGGTAGCCCATCAGGACCTGCCGCCTTTCCATGCTTGAGTGACCTAATGGCATTTGTACCTCAGTCTCAGAGATTTCCATCTCAATCCCTTCGCTCTGCAGAGACGAAAGGGACGGTAAAGAGATCTGATTCAACCATGAGTCCCTTGTCGACTGTTCATCTGGGGTATCTTCCCTATATATCCCCTCGAAGAACTCCCTGAAAGCAGTACCTATCTCCTGATTAGAAATCCTGGCAGCGCTCTCGCCATCGACATTGATTTCTCTAATGTAGTTTTTAGCTTGATCTGCCTTGACCTTCCAAGCTAAAATCTTACCCGCTGCCTCTCCAAATTCAAAATGAGAAATTTTACTTGCCTCCCATCTCTTCGTGACTCTTTCTTGTAATATATTCTCTAATTGGTTTTTCATGTCACGTATGCTTTTTTGGTCTTGAGGTGAACCGATTGACGCTCCGAGCCTCTGCTCGATCTTTTCTAGTTCCTGTTCAAGATTTTTAATCTTCATTTGATATATGTTGTGCCGGTGGGAGGCTCTATTTGTTATACATCCTCTCAGAAATGCTTTCAGAGTCTCCCATGCCGTGTCAAGGGAAGTTGAATTTAAATTTATATCCAAGAACGAACTTGTTTCATTCATCAAAAATCTCACTTCCTCTTGATCTAACAGGATAGTGCGATCGAATGACCAAGATGGGTGTTTGGTTTGAGCTGTAAGTTTTAAAGAGAATGAAAAAGCTGAATGGTCCGATAGATGAGAGAGGATATAATTAATACCAGTAAGGGAATTTTGGAGGTAGTAACTAAATAACGCAAAATCAATTCTTGACGTATGTTTGTATTTTACATTTCTGTAGGATACCCCTTGTTTATTGCCCGCCTTTTCTCGCCATAGATCTGCCAGGCCCAACTGATCCAGTATCCCC
Source organism: Lissotriton vulgaris (assembly GCF_964263255.1). Classification (NCBI taxonomy): domain Eukaryota; kingdom Metazoa; phylum Chordata; class Amphibia; order Caudata; family Salamandridae; genus Lissotriton; species Lissotriton vulgaris. The sequence continues at coordinate 11,782 of NW_028244239.1, read as the reverse complement.
TTAAGGGACTGTTTGGATTTGGAAGGAATATGGCCTCTATAGTTGGTTGATTTGTCCAATTTTGGGTTTAGTACAAGGTTAAAGTCTCCTGCCCATATTATTGGAACTAGAGAGGTCGTCAAATGGTTCCTTATTGTTTCTAAATAGGACGAGTCGTCGGTATTTGGACCATAATATCCGACTATATTACACACCCAACCATTAATCGACATATTCACCAAGAGCCATCTTCCACTCTGATCTTCCTTATATTGTAGAATCTGAACCTTAGCAGATTTTTTGCATAGTAGGAGAATTCCTCTTATGTTGGCATTATGATCAGTACTGATAAATTTGTCTATCCATCTCTGCTTTTTTAAGATTATATTGACCTCACTTTTTAAAAGATGTGATTCTTGGATGACAATGATCTGCGCTGGGGAATATTGTAAAATACGCTCTCTTCTGCCCCGCACGCGCAGACCAATGACATTCCATGATAAAAATTGGGCAGAGGTCATCTTCTAACATCCAACTCCATTTCCACTCCCCTGCACTTCGTAGTTATTTTATTTTCCCGAAGATGGCAGTATTCTCTACTTGGGCTCAAACCGTGTCTTGGAAGGCCTGACTCCTGAGGATTTTTTTGACTTTTTATTCTTTCCCCCCACCCTCCACACCCTCCACCCCACCCTTGGAGAACCCTCCCATACTTACTCCGACCTGATGTAAGGCCGGATTAGCGTCTTACAACGCCTTCTCCTCCTGCACCGCTAAGTGCCCCTCGTGTCCCCCTGAAAAACAAAGGCAATTTTTTTAAATTTAACACTTTCTTCTTTTTTTTTCTCCCTCGTTTTAGTAACCATACTATTTCTTTTGTGTTTTTGTTTTTGTTTTTTCTTTTTTCACCCTTAAAACCCTTGTGTTTTTATTTTTTTTATACCTCTTTCCCTTCATTACACATACTCAGCATCTATATTCTGCCCTAACATGCTCGAATCATGTTGCAAACCACTCTACCGGTCGGGACGTTGGATACAATGCTAAGAGAGATACAGTGGTGCTAACCACTGTCCACTAATGTGTATCAAGACCACAGGTGAAGGATATGTGCACAAGGACTCAGCCTGCTTGCTCCGAAGCTTAACTTTACCCTGGGAATGATTACTGATGGATTCCAATAATTCGTCGGCCTCGAAAGGTGATCTGACGTTATGCATTTTATTATTGTACATAACCCGCAAAAATGCGGGGAATCTCATCTGGACAGTTGCTCCGGCAGCCCTAAATTTATCCATCCTCGGACCCAATTCCCATTGCCTATCCAATGTGGGTTTGGAGAGGTCAGAACGTATTTCGAAGGAAAAATCAGGACCCTTTATTGATTTTAGTTTTAGTGAAAGATTTAGGATTTTTTTCCTTCAAAGAATATGTTAGGAAATTAATCAATATTTTCCTAGGTTTAGATCTGCCAGGGTTCAGCCAAAAGGGGTCACGGTGAATTCGCTGTATGTCTTTATCTAACTCCTCTGCTGACTCCTCAAAACTAAGGGAGTCCTTCAATAGTTTGATTATGAAGGTCTTAACGTCTCCACCTTCCTTCCCTTCAGGTATCTTCAGGATTCGCAGGTTGTTTCGTCGTGAATAATTTTCCAGTGATTCCACTCTTTCTTTCATAGCATCCCCTTCCTTCCGTAAATTTTGGATTTTTAACTCGGCTACTTCCAGGCTTGCCTTCATCACCCCTACAGAACCCTCCAGTATTTCTGTTCTTTCACTCAACCCATCCACTTTCCTCTCCAACACCTCACAGGATGTTCGAATGTCATTCTCGTTTGCCTTGGAAATCAGGAAGTCATTTTGAATCTCTTCTCTCATCGAGGCTATTGAGGCTGCAAGAGCTTCCACTGCACTCTCAGTATGGGTGGGCTTCTCACTTTTGGCTCCTTCTTCCTCAGCTCCCTCCTCTAAATTGTGTGGACTTTCTTGAGCTTTTGGGACTTGCGCACACTCTACATTATCTTCGACACTAGTTGGGGGGAGAGATGGGAACTCTGCCATGTCTGAGGCTGGTGTAGGAGTCTTAAACTCGCTGTTACTGATGTAATTGTTCGGAATTGTGGTTGTGGTCAGGAGAGGTGAAGGTGTATTAATGCCCTTGTCTCTACTTTTAGCCGGTATCAGATCTAATACTTGAGGTAAAACTTTGAAATACGAGCGCAGAGAGGTGCTGATTTTACCAGTGGTACTAGTCAGACTTAGAATTTTAGACCCCCCTTGAGGGCCTCCTTTACTATTTTTTTTGCCTTTTTTCCCCTTAGTTGTAGTCCTTTGACTGAGCCTGGCTTTTTCTATAACTGAGGTAGAAGATGTGGAGGGCTCTGCTATTCCCACTTCTTCTGGAGTGAGGGATTCTGGGAATTGTAGTTTTTTTCCTGCCCTCTGTTTTTTTCCCGTCTTCTCACTCGCACTCCTAGCGCTCTTAGCATTTGTTTTTCTGAAAGTGGGTTTTTTGTCCTTAAGTTTAGCTGCCTCCGTGTTCTCACTGATCCCCACAGCCTCTCCTGTTAGGTCAACTATCGTGGCAGAAGCACCGCCAACACTGCCAGCCCCAACAGCCCCGCACTCCAGTTCGAGTCTAATTGGCTCTCACTCTCCAGCGCTAACTCCGAAATCACAAACCTCCTCCGAGGGAACCTGCCACTGCTGCAGTTGCTGCCCCGCTCCCCCACCACAGCCCAGCCTACCTCTTAGCAGCCCCCGAGCCGAGCAACCTCGGCCGAGCTCCACGGCTGCTCTCTGCCACCGGCTCCACGGAGGCGACGGGCTGAGGGGAACGGATTGAAAAGCAGCGTCCTCGCTACAGCATATCGATGGGAATCCGCCTACACCGCCAACACGACAAAGGTAGAAATAAAATGAAGGAATGAAGCCGTCTCCACTGCGGACACCCGCAAGGTCATACAACGCGTTTCACATACTCTCAAAGCCCCATTTCCGCGGTTTCACTCTTCACTTTTCAGGGAGGCAGCAGCACTGCGGTGCTCGGAGATTCGGCGTCTGACGCACGCGCGCACTAGCCTGCGGCTGCCATGTTCTCCGAGATATTGTTGTTCAAAATCAGTTACCGCTTATTGTGTTATTTAATTCAACCAATGGATACACTTGATCATTTAAGGTTTAATAGGAGTTATTGGCATTTAAATACATTCACAAAGTGGGATATATTTCCAATAACACAATGCCCCAAATATGCTTAAAAGTTGAATTACAATCCATTTGTCTCCAAGCCACGCAGCTTCTCTCATTAGCACTTCTCCTCCCTTCTTCCACAAAAGCAGTTCAAACATGAATGGCAAAATATCCTAGTTTGCAATTGTTTTCTATATAACTGTGGCTCTGCCATATATGCCACATAATACTTCATCCACTGCATAATCTTACAGTTTTAACTAATCATTTTTGTAGCTCAAATGGATAAAAAGGTACTAACAAACGTGACTTGAGTTGCTGCAAAGTGGACAGCCCTTTGCAAAGGTTGACTGATCACCTTTCTCACTGCTGCATTTGTATGTTATACTGATACTAATGAGGCAGAATCTTTGCAGAAACTTAACATGTGCAAAATGTCTAAATAATAAAGTATAAGAAAATATATTGCATTACGCTGCAGCCTTTTTTTTTGTTGCTCAATTCAGTCAACACTGCCACATACTTTTGGCCCCCATTGCTGTATACTTCCAGTTGCTCTAGAGAAGGTAGCATATGTTAAAAGTGATTTTGCATGAAGCAGAGAGACTGTGAAGTTTTCACACTTAGTTTGGTGTGCGTGCAAATCCTGCATTGCCGATCCTTGGTGAGTTGCAGCTACTACTGCTGAAACAGTCCCCCTCAGTCTCCATAACCACACTATCTCAGATGCATTTAATTTGATTTACAGCGCCACTCGTAAAAAGTGTACGGTGTCAGAGCACTTTACATCACACACACTACACAGAGACAATAATTTACATGTGTGTAAATCACTGTATAGGAAATGTTACCTAAGACAAAAGACTACAAGGTGTAGAAGCCACATGACAACCATACTAGTAGGCAGTATAGTTTACCAGCTCACTGTTCTATGTTAGGATTTTAACTTGTAAACTGCAAGTAACAAAAGGATCTCTCTTGCAAAAGCAGTAATCTACTAACCTTGTCAATATTATGTGCACTTTGTGATCTGCATGTTCTTTGCAGCAGGCACATTAACCCTCTGTGCTACCTTTCCAGAAGTCAACCCTTCTACTAGACAAAACTCTGATCTCTCTTTAGGAAGAACATTAAACACCGAAGTTATCATGACATTTTTATTGTTGCTGAAAATTGCTGGAGGCAAGGAAGGAGGCAGAAAGTTTGTTAAAACCATAATATACTTGCAAACACTACACACCCACCCGAAATAGGTACCCAGTGTGGTCACACCGTTCGTACCGCCCTAACCTGCTCAAGGTTCATGTGACCTCAGTGACAGAGTCACAGTGACTGGATCACTGTTGCTCTAGGGTGTGCTGCTTCGTAGGCCTGCCCGCAAGACAGGGGATGAACATCAGTATCCATTGTGATGGACAGGCCTTCAAGGTTAAACCACAATTGACACCACTAGGGTACATCTATTTGTGTTAAGATATCAGGCCTTCCAAGGTCTAGCATAGGAATATGCTCTGTCAGTACTAACTCCCAAAAAGCATGGGTACTCTCAAAACATCTTTCTTGGGCCAAAAAGTATGACTTTTGTTGTAGCTAAAAATCACATGCATGTTGTTGATGTTTGGGATGGAGAGGACTATTAATCAAGAAATGCTTGTTTTGTGATTTAATTGTGAATCGGTTGCAAATAATGGCTGTCACACAGCAGGGAGTGAAGCCCTCACCTGTGTCAGCATAGCAGAAGGACAACTTCCTCCGATCACAGCGAAGAGCCACAAAAGGCAACTGGAGGGAAAAGGAAGACCAAATTTAGGGGCCTATTATGATTGCGGAATTTCCGCATCCTCCGGGCCGGCGGAAGCCACCGCCGGTCTGGAGGATGCGGAAAAAACCTCAGCGGACCCACCAAAGACCCAACGCCACATTAGTATGGCTGGTGGGTCTTGGTTTCAATCCGCAGCTGGTTACAACTGCAGCGGAAAAGCCCTAATATGGTGGCGGTGTCTTCCAGACACTGCCAGCCATATTAGGATTGCTGCCAAGATATGCTTTTCCGCAGCGGGTTTTCCGCAGTGGAAAAGCATACGGATCTTCACTGCAGGGTCCCGTTGCGGGCCCCCTAGGTGAAGGGGGCTGGGGGGTGCACATGGGGGGTACTTATATTACCCCCCCTGCATTTGTATGCAGAAAGCAGCAGGCACCGCACTGTGCCTGCCACTTTCTACATACAAATGCAATGCATGCATTTTTAACATTGCTGCGGGTGAAACAGCACCCACCGCAATGTTAAAAATAGAGGATGGGACTGCCAGGGACTGCCAGGGAGATGGTCACATCCTAATTGCACAGGAGGGAACGTCGCAGCCCATGCGGACGTTCCCTCATCCTCGGTGACCGCGGAAGGACTCAAGTCCGTCCGCGATCATAATCGGCCCCTTAGTGACTGAGAGCTGGAAATTCTAGTGGAGGAGTGTCTCTTTGACCATGAGAAGCTGTTTGGCAATGTCAGTTCCTGAGGAAACAAAAAACAAAATTGTTCCGATATAAATGCTGTGGGTGCCATCCAAAAGGTCTGTGGGCCTGTGTTCCTGCAGCAAGGAGATTATAAGTAAAAAAAATAATGGTTCCTTCAGAGTGAATGTTTAGATACTTTGCTTTAACACTCGAGTAATGAGTAAACACATACAATGGATTAAGAGACATTTAATCTCTGCTGCAATAATGTTATACAAATCTATTAAAAAAAATAGTAGGCTCTCCAAAAGATGGCACAACAAAGTGGTTAGAGACAGAAGTAACAAGAAATGTGCTGTGTCCGTAAAAAAACAATGGTGATTCTGGAGCGGGTTCTTCATTGACAAAAAGAGGAAGCAACCTACACAAATCAGGAGATAACAATTATCCCACAGAAACGATCGGAATATTATGAGGTACGACACAAACCTACCAAAAAGGTGTATCCTTGCCTTTATCACAGTTATTTTAATCAACAGAACAAATCCATGGGCAGTGTAGAGGATCAACATGTTGATGTATATATGTGTTGGCTGTATCATCAAGATGTACAGCTTTTAATCCTGAACTCTAATTAGAGTGTGTCTATTGTGATTTCTTACTGCTCTACAGTCAACATTTGTTAGTCACTGTTCCACTGCATTGTAGAGGCTGTATAGCAGAGGGTCCAATTCATTAATTAAACTAAGAACGGCCTCTTTGCTAAACCTACACCCAGCGTAAACCTCCTCATGTATTTGGTCAAATAGAGTCACTCTGTGTGAAAAGGTTTTCCTGTCCTTCTCCTTTGCAGGGTGCCAATGATCTGCATCCACCTTGCAATAGCACATATTGTAGCCATTGTGAAAAAATGTAATGCATTTTGAGCCACCTTTTATACTTTGCAGCGATTACCAACTGCTTCCAATTAAATGTATTTTTTGCATGTGCAATTTGTTCTTTTTAGACTATTGCCAAATGCTTAGTACATGTAAACAGCGATTTGCCATTTGGTAACCACAATAAGTGATCCATTGTGTTTTCTTTCTCAAAAATAAAAATAGCTAATTAGTCGGTACTGTGTGCAATTTTAGCAAATACACCATTACCCCCAGGTCCCCTATGTCCTTGTCCCATTCAGTACAAATTGGAGATAACGATCTCCCGACAGAAAAAAAGACAAGAGGAATGCTGGGACCCTAATACTGCCCCTCCCACCGGGAGTAAATAAGCAGTACTTACCCAGCATCCCGCCTGTTCTTTTTTTCTGTCTGTCGACAGAATGGACTTGACTGTGCTGGTGCTGCTGCTGCTGGGCTGGAGTGGCGGTGCTTCTCTTCACCCCCTAACCGGCTACCTGGCTGTGCGGGCGCGGGGTTTCCTGGACTGTCTCTCGGCCTGCTGGGCTTGCTGGGATTCAGTCCCTGTTGGAGCCGGTGTCCTGCTTGCTTTGCATGGCCTCCCTTCCCTTCGCGGCTAGGGCTGGATTTCCCGGTTTCTTCTGGGTCACGGGCTTGTCTTCCCGAGCTTGGCCGGGTGAGACGTGCCATGTTTGATGGACTCCTGCCGGTCTATTGATGTGCTGGCGCTTGGCGTGGGGGCATTGTTCCTGGGGTTGGCCCCCGACTCCGGGTGAGTGCCGCTTGTCCGTTCTTCTTCCCTTTGCTGCTTATGAATCCTTGACCCTGCACATGTGATTCTCGCACTTGCATTTCTCACTTATGCGAGCTGCTGGAGTGTTTAGCTGCAGGACCTTTGGCTCCCGGGGACTGCAGGGGCGTGCTGCTGCCAGTGCTGTGTTTCCCTGGGCGTGTTTTCTACTCTGGAGCTGATGCTGTGGTCTTGGGCTGTTGCGCGCGCCGGGAATCCAAGCCGCTGCCTCCTTGCTTCTGCCCATGGCTCCCGCCCTCTTCAACTTTGAGGTCCCTGGTTCCGTCCTGGGAATGCAATGTTCAGGCTGGGTCCTGCTGGGATCTGGGGCTGCTCCACGTTCCTTTGCACCGTAGGGTTTCCTTCATCCTTCTTTTAATATTTCATTTGCCATGTCTGTACGCTGGCAGTTGGGGCCTTGTTGTCTGGTGGCACCCTCTTGAGTGATTCCTTCCCCCGGCTTGTGGTGGCCGTTGCTGCCTCTTTCCCTTTGTGGCTTGGTTATGCTGCGGGATGTTGGGGCGTCTGTCTTTGGTGCTGGTGTGCCCGGGTCATGTCTTGTATGCCTCGGTGTGGTGGCTCATGGATGGTGCTCTCCCCGTGCGTGTCCTCTGGTGGTGTTCCTTGGGGTTCCTATGCACTTCGGAAAGCACCTGATGGTGCGTGTGGTCAGGCTCTATTCCCACCTGCCGTGAGGTTTTGCCCTCTGGTGTGCTGGTATTGGTTCCTTATGTCGCTCTTTTTTCTGCGACGTGGGTTTGCCCTGGTTGTGGCGCTCCGTGGCGGGCCTGGTGCCCTGTTTTTCTCTGCTGTTGGGGTCTTGCTCTGCTGTCCTGTCCTCCCTTGGGCTCTCGGGCCTTGTGGGTGCTTCCTTTTGAGATGCTGCGGGGGCTGTGCAATGTGCAGGGGTCCTGGTGTGATGGTCTTTGCTGCTCCGTTCAGCTGCTTTGTCTCGTGGGGGTGCTAGTTTTGTCCCGGGGCCTCATGCCTGCTAGCTCGCGTTCTTCCTGCATCTGCTTGCTCTGCGGGTTGGGGTTACCTCACGCTTCCTTGGTTGCAACCTGTCGAGGTACACTTTTGGTCCTCCATGCTCCAGGCTCCTCTTTGTCTCCCTGCCACCGGGCTGGTGGTGGGACGGTGTTCCTGCTCATTTGGCCGTTCTGTTGGCTCCCCTGTGTTCCTGTTGGTCTGCCGGGGTCTGCCCCGCTTTTCTTTGCCGCCCCGCTTTCTTTGCTGCCTCTGTCTGCCAGCCATTACTCTGGGGCCTTGCCTCCGCTGCGGGCGGCATGTTTGGTTGTGGCTTTTGCTCCACTTGGGTGTGCTGGGTGCTCCCCTCCGCTTCCTGGCTTCTGCGTGGTTGTTCAGGGTTGGTGCACGGGGGCTCCGGCTTTCTGGCTCTTGTCCTCCTGTCCCTGGGCTGCGCCTGGTTTCCCTTGGGGTTTTCCTGGTGTCATGCCTGGTGCTCTCTGCGGTGCTCTGCCCCCTCTGCCTGCGGGTCTGGTTTGTGTTTTTGTTTTTTCCAGCTTCCGCCCTGTTCTGTGGGTTGGCATATCTGTGTTCTGCGGTTACTTGTGCTGCCTCCTGTGTGCAGTTATGTTCTCCTGTGCTCCAGCCTGAGGTTTATAGGTGTTTTTCCCGGGGCCTTCTGTGTGCTTGGTTGCTCCGGGGGTCTGGCTGGTTGGTGCTGTCTCCGGCTGTGTGCCTCGTCCTTGCTGGGTGCTTCTGTCTTTGGTTGCTCCTGCCCTGGCTCTCACTGTGCTTGCATTGGGCTTGCTTCGGTGTTCCTGGCTGCCCCACCTGGTTCTGCAGCTGTTCCTGCTCTTGTCTGGTGTCTGGGGCTCCGTTTTGTCGGGCCTAGTTTGTTCCAGGTTTGGGCCTCCTGGGGGTGCCTTATGTCGGCTTCTCCTGCTGGTGTGGTTGAGCGCCTGCTCTTCCTTCCTTTGCCACCCCCGGGTGTTGTTCTGGTGGCGGTTCGCCTTTGGTTCCTGGTTTTCATGCTCCTGCTGTTTGGGCCTGGCTGTCTTTCGCTGCTGCCGTGTCCTTGGAGTGGCTCCTGTTTCCCCTCTTCTGTTCTGCGGTTCTCCCGGTTGAGGGTCAGTCTAGACTCTGGGAGCGTTTTGCTGCCTGAGGGGTCCTGGTCTCGTGTGGTTCCTGTCGTGGGTTCCTGGCTGAGTGTCTGCTGGGGATTTTCCGCTCCTGTGGGTTTTCGATGCCTGTTGGCTGCCCTTTTCGGCTCTACGTCCTTGCCTGTGCTCTCTCCGTGTGTCCTGGCTGGGTGCTCTGCGGTTTGTGGCCGTGTCCTGGTGGGTCCTTTTGGGCCTGCTCCTGGCGGTGCTTCTTTTCATGGGCTTGGTTCGCCTGTGGTTGGGTTTTCATTTTTCTGCCTGGTTCTGGGGTTTCCGTTGTTTGCTGTGGGCTTCGGGTTTACCTCTTGCCCTGGTGCTCCTTCTTAGTTGGCTTCCTCCTGGGTTGTGGTTCCCCTGTTTGGGCCTGTGGGGGGTCCTGGTGTTCGGTGCTTTCTTGGTTGGTGTGTCCTGTGTTGCCTCCTGTTGCTCTGGTTCTGCTGGCCTACTGCTGGTTCGGGGTGGCCTCGGGCTGTGCCTCTTTTGCTGGCTGGATGTGCTGTCGCTTTTCGGCCGGCTTTGGGGTGTGTAGTGTTTTGCTGGGTGTTCCGGGTTCAATCCTGATTCTGGTGTCCTCGCTCCCTCTTGTCTTCCTTCGCTTCCCCGGGCTATGTTCCTGTTGTGTGTCTGTTTGGGTGCTTCCCCCTTCTCTGGTTGGGGTGCAGTTCTGTGGTGTTCCTCTTGCCTCTGTGGGGTCCTCCCTCCTGGCTGCGGGTTGTCTGGGGTTTTGCAGTTGCTTGGCTCTCTACCTTCTCTGCTTCCTCCGGTTTCCGCTTTGGCAGTTTCCTCTGTTTCTTTTTTCCGGCCTTCTGTGTAGTCCAGCGGTGGTGTGCTGGGGGTCTCTGTCCCTCCCTGCCTTTTATGCTTTGGCCTGGGTGCTGCGTGGGCTCATTCCGGGAGTTGGTTGTGCCTGCGGGTCCTCCTGCGTTGGCTGGGTGCTTGGCTCTGGTCCTTGCTTCCTGGCTCTGTGGTTCGGCGGATTTGTGCCTGGTTGTTTCCTGGTTTGGGTGCTGCCGGGGGTTCCCAGTTGCCCTGGGTCCCCGTCCTGCCTTGCTTTTCCCCACCTTTTTGGGGTTGGGGTTTTTTGGAGGGTTGTGGCCAGTGGCCCTGTTCCCTCCCTTGTTGGTTTGTTCTTTTTTGGTTTCTGGTCCTTGTTGGCCTCCCTGTTATTGGTCGGCTTTCAGCTGGTTCTTTCTGGGGGCTTCTCTGGCCTGTGGATTTTGGGTTGCCATCCTCTGCCCTTTCTGTTCTGGGTTGTTTGGCCTTCCTAGTTTATATTGCGGCCCCCTTCTCTGTGGGGCTTTTGGCCACCTGGGGTTTCCGGTCTCTGTCTCCTTCCCTGTCCATTTGGTTTGGTTGGGGTCTCGCTCCTATTCGGCCCCTGTGCTCTTCCTTCCGCTCCTCACTCGGGGCTGGGGGCTTGGTGGTTGGCATTTGGTGGCCCTGGGGGTGCTGGTCTTTTCTTTCCTGGTTCCTAGGCCCCCTCGGCAGGGTTTGGTCTGTGTCTGGATGGCTGTCGGGTCCGGTCTGCCTTCATAGTGGTTTGGGCTTGGCTGTCTTGTCCGGTGGGTTCCTTTGCCGTGTCCTTTGGGTCTTGGTCCTGGTTGCACTGTTTCCGGTTTCTCTGGTTGGCGGCTTCCTTGTTTGGGCCCTGGCCTTCTGTTTTTTTCTTGGTTGTCTCCGGTCCTGGTTTGGTCCCTGCTGTCCTGTTTTGGGTTGCAGGCCGGTTGCTTCCTGCGGTCCACCTTTCCCTCCTTCTCAGTGCTCCCTTGGGTTGCTGCTTTTGTTGTGGTTTCCTGGGTGTGCTTTTGGATTTGAAAGGCTGGTTTTCTGCTTTGGTATTCTCCAATTTGTACTGAATGGGACGAGGACATGAGGGACCTGGGAGTAATGCTCTATTACTTACAGGTAATCTTCATTACTCCAGGTCCCGTTGTCCTCGTCCCATTTATACACCCCTCCCTCCTGCCAGGGTGGCCGGCCTTCCTGTTTGGGCTTGGTTGTACAGGCGGGATGCTGGGTAAGTACTGCTTATGTACTCCCGGTGGGAGGCACAGTATTAGGGTCCCAGCATTCCTCTTGTCTTTTTTTATGTTGGGAGATGGTTATCTCCAATTTGTACTGAATGGGACGAGGTCAATGGGACCCGGAGTAATGAAGATTACCGGTAAGTAATAGAGCATTAGCAAATCTTTGTACATCAAGTACACTGTTGTACATAGCTTTTCCCTTTCAGCCCTCTCCCTGCTTGCTCTAGCCCCAACCTTCTAGACTGCTTGCATGGTTCTCTCTGCCTCACCTTCTGTCATTCCATTCTGTGGCAGTTACTCCCTGGCCAGATGAGGATA